>NC_087269.1:4474366-4836866 GCF_015220805.1 Pogoniulus pusillus | reverse complement strand
CTTTAGCCACTCCACACAAGCTGCTTCACCAAGACAGATTTTATCCCTAAAGCCTTTATCCCTAAAGACCTACCCACCCGCTTT
Organism: Pogoniulus pusillus; assembly: GCF_015220805.1. NCBI lineage: Eukaryota > Metazoa > Chordata > Aves > Piciformes > Lybiidae > Pogoniulus > Pogoniulus pusillus. Next base: position 4,836,782 of record NC_087269.1, on the reverse strand, counting down.
CACAAATGGCTCTCTTGAAGTCAAAGCAGTATTCAAAGAAAATGCTCTTCCATATTCCTGTCTTTTCCAGTTAGACAACAATTTCTGTGCCATAAATCTTCTCTACAGCAACTTGTGCTGGCAGCATTATAGTCACAGCAGAGCTAGCAGGGTGTTCCTGGTGCTTTACACTGCCATGATTTAGTTGACTGGCTAGGGCTGGGGGATAGGTTGGACTGGATGATCTTGGAGGTCTCTTCCAACCTGGTTGATTCTATGATCCCAACAGAGGGACTAAGCTTTCAGATAGCTTAACACATTGGTGCAACTTCTTTGGTGCATCTCAGCTGAAAATATCACCCAGGAGATGATGGAGATGCTACAAAACAAGGCAGCGAACAGAAAACACTGCAGGAGCAAACAGAAACAAAACAAACTTATTTACAGAGAATAAAAGGCCATGGGGCAATAATAAACAAATCACTTTATGTGTATTCATTACTGTGGCTTCAGGCATGTGGGAATTTTACTGCAAGCCTGGCTGCTGCAATGCATCATTAAGAAAAGCACAAGGACTACTTAAGCAAGAAGCCTTGGCTGCATCTAACTGCCTTTCAAAGGGTTCCCTTCTGGAAATATCTGTTGAGGTGTAAGCAGGATTACCACATTGTAGGTGAGCTTCATGAGCTGCTTTTGAAAAGAAGTTGCTAAAGAAGTGTATTCCCTAATCCCCACCCCCGGGAATAACATCAGGCACCAGTACACTTTAGGGGTAGCCTTACTGGGAAGTAGCTTCACGGAGTTCTAATGGACAGCGTGGGCCAGCAATGTGCCCTTGTGGCCAAGAGAGCCAATGGCATCCTGGGCTGCAGCAGGAAAAGTGTGGCCAGCAGGGCTAGGGAGGTTCTTTCGCCCCTCTACTCTGCCCTGGTGAGACCACACCTGGTATACTGTGTCCAGTTTTGAGCTCCCCAGTTCAGGAGAGACAGGAACCTGTTGGAGAGAGTCCAGTGGTGAGCCACAAGGATGATTTGGGGGCTTGAGCATCTCCCCTATGGAGAGAGAAGACTGAGAGCCTTGGGGTTGTTTAGTCTGGAGAAGAGAAGGCTGAGAGGAGATCTGATCAATGTGTGCAAATATCTGAGGGGTGGGTGGCAAGTGCCTGGGGCCAGTCTCTGTCTGGTGGTCAGCAGCAATAAGACAAGGAGCAACAGCTACAAACTGGAACAGAGAAGGTTTCACCTCAACATGAAGAGAAACTTCTTTGGTATGAGGGTGACAGAGCCCTGGAACAGGCTGCCCAGAGAGGTTGTGGAGTCTCCTTCTCTGGAGACTTTCCAAACCCACCTGGATGCATTCTTGGGTGAACTACCCTAAGGGATCCTGTCTTGGCAGAGGGTTTGGACTCACTGTCTGAAGGTCCCTTCCAACCTCTAACTTTCTGTGAAGTTAGCTTCTAATTTAAAACCAAATAACTACATAATCACCCACCATATAAATCACTGTAGATGAAGTGTGTGTTAGACAAAACAGATTAAATACTCATTAATCTGTTACTTTAAAAACAATAAATTAAAGTAAGCAACTGGTCATGTGTGTTACCTTCAGGTAACTTTAAAGCTTCTCTGAATGTTCCTTCTCTAAGTAAAACAGGCAAAGAAAATACCAAATAACAAAACCAGTGGGAATTAGGTCATCTTTTGCACTCCTCCATCAGTTGAAATGCAGCACATCTTCAGCTCATACAATTCCAAAATCATTTCAAGTGCCTGCTTTCAAGCCAGTCTTCCATTGCCCACCTTTCCTTTTGGCAGTGGCCAAAAATAGCAGCTCATCATTTACCCTTTATGTCAAGCGTTGCAGCAGCTGCCCCCTTCTGAGCCACTGAGCTGAGTTTACTGCAGCTGCTTTCAATACACACATTGGAACCATATTACCTCCACTGCATCCACCTGTCAAAAATGGTTTAAGAGAACATGCTTTGGGTAATGCTAAGGAATGCAACGTTCACAAGGCTGCTCCTGTGCTTTTCAGGCAGTGTGTGGAAAGCTTGCAGAAATTCACCTGTCTTCAACACATTGCAGCAAACTAATGCTGCTCATTTAGATGGTGTCAGGAGGAGGGGGACAGACAGGCTCTGCTCACTTGCTGCCTGGGATAGGACAGTGAGCAATGGATGGAAGTTGCAGCACAGGAGGTTCCACCTCAACACAAGGGGGAACTTCTTGACTGTAAGGGTCCCAGAGCCCTGGCACAGGCTGCCCAGAGAGGTTGCGGAGTTTTCTTCTCTGGAGCCTTTCAAGGCCTGTCTGGATGTGTTCCTGTGTGACCTGAGCTAGCTTGTATGGTCCTGCTCTGGCAAGGACATTGGACTGGATGATCTCTTTGGGTGCCTTCCAACCCCTGACATCCTGTGATCCTCTGATCCTATAAAGGCTGGATGCCAGACATAAGTCATTATGATGAAGTTTAGAAACTCAGAAATTGTCTTGGACCAAAACATTCCACATTTCTGCCCCCCACCCCAGAATGGTGAAACCTTCCATGCTCTTCCTCCAGTCATTCTGTGTTGTGACCAGTCTGGGACACTGACATCAAGTCCACGCTCAAGGTGTCAATCGAATCCCCTCCACATGCTGGCTCTGCAAAGAGGAGGCTGAGGCACAGAATCAAAGGATCATAGAATGTTTTGGGTTGAAAGGCACTTTTAAAGGCCACCTAATCTAACCCCTCTGCAGTGAGCAGGGATATCTTTAAACTAAATCATGACAAGTCCTTGTCCCTCTCTATCTTGACCTTAGTGCTGTGCTTTAACTAGAAATAAAGCTTGGGTGAAAGGATCACAAGTCAATGCACTTTGGGCAGGTGCCTGTTGTGGACAACCAGGAGTACCATGGCTTGTTCTGAGCAATCAGGAGTACCATGGCTTGTTCTTGCTGCCTGTTCTGGACAATCAGGAGTACCATGGGTTGTTCTTGCCTCCTGTTCTGGACAATCAGGAGTACCATGGCTTGTCCTTGCTGCCTGTTCTGGACAATCAGGAGTACCATGGCTTGTTCTTGCTGCCTGTTCTGAGCAATCAGGAGTACCATGGCTTGTTCTTGCTGCCTGTTCTGGACAATCAGGAGTACCATGGCTTGTTCTTGCTGCCTGTTCTGAGCAATCAGGAGTACCATGGCTTGTTCTGAGCAATCACAGTATCACAGTATCACAGTATGATTGCTCAGAACAAGCCATGGTACTCCTGATTGCCCACAACAGGCAGCAAGAACAAGCCATGATACTCCTGATTGCTCAGAACAAGCCATGGTACTCCTGATTGTCCAGAACAGGCAGCAAGGACAAGCCATGGTACTCCTGATTGCTCAGAACAAGCCATGGTACTCGTGGCTTGTTCTTGCTGCTTGTTCTGGGCAATCAGGAGTACCATGGCTTGTTCTTGCTGTTCAGCATGGGTGTGAAGTCCTTTTCATCAAAACTCTTTAAAAGGTGCCAGTGTATCCAGAATGTTGTGGACAAGTTCTTCCTTCTCTGCAGCTTGCTAGAATGTCTCTCTGGCTTTTTAAGTTGCCCTGATGAAACCTAGCCTGGTGCAATCAGAACAACACTCGTGGAAGGGGACAACACTCTTCTCATGTATTGTTTGTTGCAGGAGAGTATCTGGAAACCTAATCCCAACCCCAGAGCCCTGCTCTGCTAGGCACTAGAGAAAAGAGTCATCTGGCCACAGTCTCTCTTCTGCACAATTTACTGAGCAGATGTTGGGCAGGATAAGAACAATAATCCAGACGATAGGAGAAGCCTCCTGAAGTGGAGCCTCACCCTATCAGGTTGTCTGTTTCCACTCCCTCACTGCTCCAAGGGTACAGATTGACAATTCCTGTATGAATGTGCACTGCAGGATTCAAGGAAATGGCAACTGGCACATGGCAGTTGGAATCCTTTTTATGTCTGTATCTGCTTCTTCATCTTTCAAACAGCAGAAGCAGCAGCAGCCAGTCTGAACTGGAATGCAACCAGCTTCGTGTTGAAAAGGGAAGAACTCCCTTTTAAGAGGGTAGCATCCAGTCCCAGCTTTGTTCAGCACCACCTCTTGAATAGCAAGAATTATATTTGAAAGGTGAGTTCTTTGGAGCAGCTCCTGAATAGGAGAATCAAACCCCACAAACCTACAGGAGACTGCAGATTTTCACAAAGGAAGGAGCTGCCCTTCCCCATTTACCGATGCAATGCTCAAAGAGCACTCCTGCAGCTGCCAGGCTTGGAGAACAAAAGACACCCAAAAAGAAAAAAAAAAAAGAAAGAAAAAGAAAAATTGATGTTCTGGTAACTATGGAGAGGCTAAAACCTCGTTTTTCTAGGTCACTGAAAGCAGGCAAAGCACAGGAAATGTTTTCTACTGCCACTCCATGCTCCCCTCTGCTCCCTCCAAAGCAGAAATAGTTCTGTGGTTCATCATGAAGCTGCTCTCTCCTTGTGGGGTCTTGAAAGAGAACACAACCTATTTGCCTATATTCCAGCAATGATGAGAGAGACCAAGGTGCATTGTTTACATACAGCAGCATACCCTTCGTTAAAATTGCTATTGCCTGAGGTGGGGAATTTCCAGCAGCTGTGCAACCTCAGAAAAGAAGTCACAGTCTCACAGTATCACAGTATCACCAAGGTTGGAAGAGACCTCATAGATCATCAAGTCCAACCCTTTACCACAGAGCTCAAGGCTAGACCATGGCACCAAGTGCCACGTCCAATCCTGCCTTGAACAGCTCCAGTCAGTTGTCTCCTCTTAGAATCATAGAATCAAGCAGGTTGGAAGAGACCTCCAAGATCATCCAGTCCAACCTAGCACCCAGCCCTATCCAGTCAACTAAACCATGGCACTAAGTGCCTCAGCCAGGCTTTGCTTGAAGAGCTCCAGGGACAGTGCCTCCACCACCTCCCTGGGCAGCCCATTCCTTCTACACAACACATCAAGCTCTAGTTTGCAGCTCTACAAAACCCAGCTTTCATGTTCCCATAAGAGAATCATAGACCATAGAATAGTTTAGGTTGGAAGGGACCTCAAAGCTCATCCAGTTCCATCACCCTGTCACAGGCAGGGACACCTCCCACTAGAACAGGTTGCTCAAGGCCTCATCCAACCTGGCCTTGAACACCTCCAGGGAAGTTGTGGATCACAGAATCCAAACCTGAATGCAGTACTCATCCCCTGCAAGGCCAACATCACCCAGCAGCAGAACCTGTCACACAGGGGAGCAGAGCTGGGAAGTAAAAGCGGAGTTACAGAGCCCTTTGCCTGGGCTGCACCTGGCTGTACAGCAAATGCAACGCATCAGTGGCTGATGTTATCAAAGGAAATAGCATTTCCAGCCACGTGGGAAATATGTCAGCAAAACAAATGGATTCAAATAAACAGCAGCAGAAGACACATAGAAATATTGATTCATGGCTTTTTATTATCTGCCCTTTTCAAACAGTCCCCTTCCAGCACTCGAGCTGCTGTGATAAATACCTCCTCCCCTCCCTGTGCTCCTGACTGTCAAGAATACACTTGCTCTGGTTTTCTAAGCAGGGAAGGGAAACTAAAACAAAACAAAACCAAGCCCAAAATATTTTGTTTTAAAAGGGACATCTCCACTTTCTGGTTTGAAGCCATCAGATGGCCCTGCAGTATCAGGCATTGCTCCACAGAATCACAGAATCAACCAGACTGGAAGAGACCTCTAGGATCATCGAGTCCAACCTATCACCTAACCCTTCTAACTAACTAACCCATGGCACTAAGTGCCTCATCCAGACTCCTTTCAAACACTATCACCTAACCCTTCTAACTAACTAACCCATGGCACTAAGTGCCTCATCCAGACTCCTTTCAAACACCTCCAGGGGTGGGGACTCCACCACCTCCCTGGGCAGCCCATTCCAATGCCAATCACTCTCTCTGGCAAGAACTTCTTCCTAACATCCAGCCTGAACCTGCCCTGGTGCAGCTTGAGGCTGTGTCCTCTTGATCTTTGGGTGCCTGGCAGAAGAGCCCAACCCCACCTGGCTACAACCTCCTTTCAGGTAGTTGTAGGCAGCAGTGAGGTCTCCCTGAGCCTCCTCTTCTCCAAGCTGCACACCCCCAGCTCCCTGTTACGGAGGGCTTTGCAAGAGGGCTTTGTAACCCTCCACCACACTCCCTTAGCCTCTCCTCACAGGGCTGTGCTCCAGCCCCCTCCCCAGCCTTGCTGCCCTTCTCTGGACACCTTCAAGCACCTCAACATCTTTCTTAAACTGAGAGGCCCAGAACTGGACACAGGACTAAAGCTGTGACCTAACCAGTTCTGAGCACAGGGGCAGAAGGATTTCCCAGGTCCCTGGTCCTTAGTACAACAATGGCTGATTTGTATTGAGATCCTTCTCAGCAAAGGCAAGGTGCTTGAGAAAAACACTGAATTATCATCAACAAAAGATTAGCAGTTGAGATAGATCAAAGGAAGCAAGATCAAAATCGCTGTTAAGTAGGTAACTGAAGCAACTGGAAAAGTCCTTCCTATTCAAACAGGTCACCCATTCAAGTCCAACTTAAATCAAAAGTGAAAATGAGTCTTCTGTAGCTTTGGAGAGGTCTCTCTGCTGGGTTTGCATTTGATAGGCAGCCCCAGCACAAAGAGGAGATTAGCAAAGCCAATGGAAGGCTGTGGGCTGGGCTAATTCAATCGAAATATTTGGTTAAAAAAAAACAAACAATAAACTTGTGTTCATTTTTGGAATGAACACCACTGCCTGGAGAACTTTTTTGTGCCACTGAACCAGAAGAGCACAGAAAAGATGTTAGCTGCTCTTTTGTGAATGGGTGAGAGGAGGGCAAGAGAGCACAGGCAGCGCCCAAGGGCTGTGAGCCTTCAAAGCCTTGTGGCAAGGGTCTCGCTGCCAGGGATTATCAGCTACCAGCAGCAGTGCCATCTCCTGCTTGCCTATGCCAGCTACCTCCAGGGAAGCACAGCCTCCTCCAGAGCCAGCAGACCAACAGGGTTCTGTCAGTCACCAATGCCACCTCTTCGCAGCCTGTCTCATGCCTAAATTAGGTTAAGTGCTTGAGGAATACCTTCAGCATATCTTGGTTCCTTGAAGCAGAGGAGTGCTGCCAATTCAAGTCCTGTTTCCCAGACAAAGTTGAGGCAGAGAAGTTGCTGATCCAGTCCCTGTACCCTGGGGGTACAGGCTTAATGACTTCATAGGTACAGAGAAGAAAGCCTTGTAAAGGTAAGGAATTGCTTGTGCTGATCTCAGCCTGTTGGTCTGGTTACCCTAGCTGGCATGGGTTTGGGGAGAGGGCAGCCCTTCCTGCTCCAGGGCAAGGCTGCAGCTAAAGCCCCCTTTGAAGCTCTTGGCTTCACAGCCCATAGCAGCTCTTGAGAAGGAATGTGGAAGCCGTAGTTAGCTGATGCTGTTCTGCTGGACCATCTCTAAGTGCCTGTTTCCTACCCTGGCTGTTCTTTCCTCCTGCCATAAAAACATCAGCTCTGACTGCACCAATAACTGCCCCTGATGATGCACTTTAAAGGCAGATGTCATTAGCAAGTAGCTATTTGACCGCTGACAGCTGAAACAGTGAGAAGAGCAATCATTTAAGAGCAGTTAAGGTTAAATATATTCCTGTAGTTTATCATCATTCAATTCCCCTAAGTGTGTGACAGCAAGCAGCAAAGGCTGAGCAGAAGGACAGTGTGAATTACACGGTGTGACAGACAGGACCAGCAGCAGCAAGCTTTAACATCAAAGCAATTCAAAATGGGAACCTGACAAACAATGCCAGGGGATCATCATAGGACATTAAAGTCCTTACAACATCATCTTCTCCTCTGTGTGATATATTGGATGCTGCTCACAGATAGCCCCCGACGGCCTGCTGCCACCAGGGTGATTTATGCACTGGGTGCTGAGGAAATGAAACAGGAATTATGCAGGACATCATTTCTCTTGCTGGGGTTAGCCTAGCCCAGGGGCATGAGTACTCTGCCAGGAACAGAAAGGCTGCCATTCCCCCTTGTTCTGTTTCCAGTTACCTGAGAAGAGCCCAGCAGCAGCCTCTCCACAATGTCCCTTCAGGTAGTTGTAAATGGCAATGAGGTTTACAACTGCCTCAGCTTCCTCTTCCTCACACTAACCATCCCCAGCTCCCTCATTTTCTCCTCGTCAGATTTATTCTCCAGCCCCTTCCCCAGCTTTGTTGCCCTACTCTGGACCCACTCTGGCACCTCTGCATCTCTCTTGTATTGAGGTGCCCAAAACTGAACACAATACTCGAAGTGTGGCCTCACCAAAGCCAAGTAAATAACATCTTCAGAGCTTGCTCCTTTCCCAGCTGCATTACCTTACCAAAGCCTGATCCAGTGGAAGGTGTCTGCCCACGGCAGTGAGATTGGAACTAGATAACCTTTAAAGTCCCTTCCAACCCAACCCATTCCATGATTCTATGAAAGCCATCCACTAGAGCATTCACTTTTCCCTGCTCCAAGTTCTGCTCCACTCCTTATCCCAAGGATGAAGCCAGAAGAGTAAAGAGGTTGCCACTACTCCCTGGTTCAGAGCCTTCCATCGCCTGTGCTGGTGGGAGCAAGATAACCTCATACCAGTGGAGGATGAGAAGGATTAAATAGTCGCCTACAAATCAACACAGCTTTTGCACTAGGATGGCCATGCACAATAGCAGGGCAAAAATAACAGCTCTGTCTGTCACCTCTGCAGCAGCAGCAAGCAGCTTTCAGTCCAGGTTTCCTGCATAGCCATTTATAGCAGCACAGAGCAGGTGGAAATCATTGCTGTTCTGATCTGGCAGCCTTTTACACCCACTCTGGATCGCAGAAAATCACCCTTTGAGAGAGGCAGCTACACAGGCACAGTTTCCTTCAGCCAAACATTTGGCAGCAGCTATTTTCCACGCTCACCATCTCATACCTGCAAATAAAATTAGTCTGCCTGGGCAAATGTAATTGTGAGATGCTCTGGCATGCTGGCAGGAGAGAGGAATCAGCTTAGATACTAACAAGCACCCATCTGTGGTGCGGAGCAGGTGAGAATCCCAGCTCCAGCCTGCACATCTCTTCCCAGGTCAGCTCACCTTCTGCAGCTTTTCTCCTTCCCCAGGGAGTAAAGGAGGCAAACTCACTCTTCTCACGCCCCAGAAATTTGCATCTGCCGTTCAGGATCTGTATTTTCTTATTACAGAGCTGACAAACTGACAGCAATAATTAATCTTGCTGTGCACAGAGCTGATTGATATCAAGCAGAATTAAACTATTGTAATTAAGTTAGTCTGCTGCAGATGTGTGAAGCGCTACAGTTTATCAAATCCTACAGGCACAGAGATGGTTCTGCGTGAGGAGGGAGAACAATAGCGACAAGATAGCCAAGAGCTGGTTATACCACGCAGGGTTTCACGAGTGCCTTAGCTTTTGTAGCTCTTAAAGAGTGCTACACTTGTCAGCTATACAAGAGGGGCCCTGACATGTTAATACAGAGAGGGATCTGGGGGTGCTGATTGATACCCGCCTGAACGTGAGCCAGCAGTGTGCCCAGGTGGCCAAGAGAGCCAGTGGCATCCTGGCCTGCATCAGGAATGGTGTGGTCAGCAGGAGCAGGGAGGTCATTCTGCCCCTGTACTCTGCACTGGTTAGACCACATCTTGAGTCCTGTGTTCAGTTCTGGGCCCCCCAGTTTAGGAGGGACATTGAGATGCTTGAGCGTGTCCAGAGAAGGGCAACGAGGCTGGGGAGAGGCCTTGAGCACAGCCCTACGAGGAGAGGCTGAGGGAGCTGGGATTGGTTAGCCTGGAGAAGAGGAGGCTCAGGGGAGACCTTATTGCTGTCTACAACTACCTGAGGGGTGGTTGTGGCCAGGGGGAGGTTACTCTCTTCTCTCAGGTGGCCAGCACCAGAACAAGAGGACACAGCCTCAGGCTGCACCAGGGGAGATTTAGGCTGGAGGTGAGGAGAAAGTTCTTCCCTGAGAGAGTCATTGCACACTGGAATGGGCTGCCCGGGGAGGTGGTGGAGTCGCCGTCCCTGGAGCTGTTCAAGGCAGGACTGGACGTGGCACTTGGTGCCATGGTCTGGCCTTGAGCTCTGTGGTAAAGGGTTGGACTTGATGATCTGTGAGGTCTCTTCCAACCTTGGTGATACTGTGATACTGTGATCCATGGCACAGCAGAATTGCCAAAGGAGGCTGCACGCTGGCTCCCTGAAGATGTGCCCTGGGTCCCAATCTCCATGTGCCTGCACAGACTGCCTGAGACACCACAACTTCAGGAACTGAAAGCTGCTGAAATCGAGCAATGGGGGGGAGGGGAATGTGCAGATCTATAAAGGTGTGAAAAGGTGCTGCTGGGAGGGGTGTTGAAATAGAAGCAAGACTCGGTGAGGACGATTATCTCTGTCAGAGGCTTCTGGCAATCGATGTCAGCTTCCGTGGCAGCAGGACAAGGGAAAAGCACAACATGAATATTTGATGCAATTAGGCCAACCTGAGGTCTCTAGCAGAGCGTGTGGTGCGAGGTGTTTTCTTATGGGATGGCAGGGGGTTTTCTTTCACAGTGGATTATATCTTTGTCTTGCTTCACTAGTTTCTTTTTCTTCTTCAGCTGAAGTGCTTTGAGTGCTCAGAACAAAAGGTAGGGCTGGCGATGGCTGCGGACAGCTGGCAGCCCTGTGCCAGCTCAGCAGCAGAGCTGCTCCCTCCCCAGCATAAGACTGGATGAGGCACTTAGTGCCATGGTCTAGTTGACTGGATAGGGCTGGGGGATAGGTTGGACTGGGTGATCTTGGAGGTCTCTTCCAACCTGGTTGATTCTATGATTCTATGATTCTAACTAACCTGAGGTGCAATGATTGCAGGCAGGCTGAGAGCAGAGCCAGAGCAGGAAGACAAGCTGAGCTGACCTGGCAACTGGCTGCCTGCAAAACCAGGCAGCCCTGCTCTCCCATCCCACCTCTTCCTAGAGATTTGGTCTAGGAATTCCTCCTGTTCTTAGTGATTGACCTGCCATCTCCTGCAAGCTGATTCGGTTAGCTAAGCAGACAGATACAGAACCCAGAGCATACAACCAAGTGAAGTTTCCTATGCCAGAGCCAGTTCAAGGCCAAAGGAGCATGAATCATAGAATCAACCAGGTTGGAAGAGACCTCCAAAATCATCCAGTCCAACCTAGCACCCAGCCCTATCCAGTCAACTAGACCATGGCACTAAGAGTCACAACGCAGGGAAGTCTCCCTCTCTGGAGATAGTCAAGCCCCTCTTGGACATGTTCCTGTATTATCTGCTCTAGGTGATCCTGCTCTGGCAGGAGAGTTGGACTGGATGAGCTTTTGAGGTCCCTTCCAGACCCTGACATTCTGTGATTCTGTGTGACTCTGTGAAAGGGGAAGAGGCATGACCCTTGAGGCACCAGTGAGGAGTTGGCTGAGCTCTCCCAACAGCCAGAGTAGCTGCTGTGCTCAGCAGAAACAAGACCTATCAGGCCTCTGTTTGATGTACCACGGGCAGCTGAGAGAGCCCAGGGAACATCTACACAGTATTTACTAACCCCTTGGCGTTTATTCCCTTTTTACTCATGATGCTTTACATCTAACCTAGATGATAAATCTGCTGTACTTGATCCTGTTCTTTGTTCCCTGAGCTGCTCTGCATTCTCTTCGGCACAGTGTGCTGGTAGCAAATCACTCGCAGCGTGGCTGTTTGCTTGCAAAGACTAACCTGCAGGGAATGGCTGCTTTTCATTAGCAGCCCACTCCAGCATTCAGCACAGATCCTAAACCTGTAAAACATGCCCTGGCCTGCCCACTCAGCCTCCACAGGTTGGGAGGTGAGCAGCCCTGTGGAGAGGGAGCTGGGAGTGCTGGTGGATAACATCCACAGCACAGCAATGTGCCCTTGTGGCCAGGAAGGCCAATGGGATCCTGAGGTGTAGTAAGAAGAGTGTGTCCAGCAGATGGAAGGAGGTTCTCCTCCCCCTCTACTCTGCCTTGGTGAGACTTGAGTACTGCCTTCAGTTTTGGGCTCCCCAGCTTAAGAGGGACAGGGATCTGCTGGAGAGAGTCCAAGGAAGGGCTATGAGGATGATTAGGGGACTGGGGCACTGCCTGATGAGAAGAGGCTGAGGGACCTGGGGCTGTTTAGTCTGGAGAAGAGAAGACTTAGAGGGGATTTAATCAATGTTTCTAAATCTCTGAGGGCTGGGGGTCAGGAGGAGGGGACAGGCTCTGCTCACTTGCTCCCTGGGATAGGACAAGGAGTAATGGATGCCTCTGGAATGTCTCTAAGGAGGAAATGCAATGGATGTAAGCTGCAGCACAGGAGGTTCCACATCAATACAAAGGGGAACTTCTTGACTGCAAGGGTCACAGAGCCCTGGAACAGGCTGCCCAGAGAGGTGGTGGAGTCTCCTTCTCTGGAGCCTTTGAAGGCCTGTCTGGATGTGTTCCTGTGTGACCTGAGCTAGATTGTGTGGTCCTGGTCTGACAGGGGGGTTGGATTGGATGATCTCTTTGGGTCCCTTCCAACCCCTAACATCCTGTGATCCTGTGTTTCAGAGACTTTGGCTCCAGACTAGGCAGTCTTTTCTTCTAAATGCAACCAGAGCAGGAGCTCCTTGGTGCCTCAAGCAGCTCCACAGACCCTGATGCCAAGCAGTCACTGCCTCCTGCCCCAACCATGCAAGAACAAAATGGCACACATCCACCTGTCCTGCTGACCTCTTTCTCATCCACTGAGGCAATGAAATATTAGAAAGCAGGAATGGGTCAGAGAGGAAACTCTTTAAGTGCTTCCCCCTCTGAGGAACACCCTTACATGGCTGCATTTATTGCCTGTGTCTCTGACTGTAAGACCAACACTTTAGTGCTGAAAGAGACTTTCTAGGTTGCCAAGACTCACTTCTGCTATCACAAATAACTCTTCCATGTAAAATTGCACATAAATTGATCAAGCTCTGTCCTTAAACTAATTAAGTGTGTGGCATCTGCTGCAAGACCATCTCCTCTAAAAGCTCTCTGCCAATTCCCAGCCTCTGTTCATTTTGCAGCTGGTTTATATTCATTTTTTTTCTGTTTACCTCCTATCAATTCCATTGACTGACTCCTTGACCTCCCATTATTTAGTGTTTTATTGTGTTCCTTCATGCTCCAACTCTAACAAAAGGAAGAGCAAGCACAGGAGAGCATATTCAGAGGGGCAGGGAGAATCATACAGCCTTAAACAATTATAAAGGGATGGGCCAAAAGGTGGGGCATAACCCTCAGCTGAATGGTGCAGTTCTCTGCATAATAAGCAAACAAAGAGGGATGAGAAAATTGGATGTGTGAGTTTGAAGTGAAACAGGATCCTCGATGCCACACACGAATGAAGCAGCATTAAATAATCTCATACAATGGCCACTTCTGCCTTAGGTCTGCAGTGATGTGGCCAAGCAAACACAGCTGGGGAGCAGGCTCTGGGGAAGAAGGAAGTCTTGAGAGAAAAGAAGCTCAGCTGCTGGAAAAGCCAAGAAGGCAGATTTCCTGTTATTGGCACAAGTCACCAGACAGTTCCTGATAACAGGATCACAGGATGTTAGGGGTTGGGAGAGACCCCCACAGATCATGGAGTCCAACCCCCCTGCCACAGCAGGACCATAGAAAATAGCTCTGGTCACAGAGGAACACATCTAGATGGGTCTTGAAAGCCTCCAGAGGAGACTCCACAATGTCTCTGGGCAGTCTGTTCCAGCGCTCTGTGGCCCTTACATCAAAGAAGTTCTTCCTCTGGAGAAAGTTCTTCTTCCTTCTCTGAAGCCTTTCCAAACCCACCTGGATGCATTCCTGTGTGACTACCCTGGGGGATCCTGCCTGGAGAGGGAGGTTAGACTCAGCAATCTCTGGAGGTCCCTTCCATCCTCTAAGGTTCTGTGATTCTGTGTAAACCATGAGGAGCTAGGAGCTCTAACCACAGTGCTCTGAACTATCCCCACTCTCTGAGCTCTGCCATCCATGTTGACCCATGGATCTAAACCTATCCAAGACCCTCTTCAGAGCCTCTCTACCCTCATTCAAATCAACACTGCCACCTAACTTGGTGCCATCAGCACATTCTTGCTTCATTGCAGCCCACAGTGTGCTCACCTTGTAGCTCGCTCACTCTGGAGCACCACTGGAGCTGCACAAAGACATGACTTGTCCTTAGCACAGGTAGACACACGCTGTCAAGATGAAGCTGGAGTTGTAACTCTGTTATTCAGCTTTGTCACAGCTGTCACCAGCTCAGGAAAAGGAGCTATGAAACTCCTCTTCCATTTGGAGCTAAGCACTGAGCAGTGTGTTAATTTTCTGGGTTGGCATCCCAGGCTTTTCCTTTTCCTTGCATGCTGTTCAGTGCTCTGCACTCTTTGACACCAGGTACAGCTTCTATAGCAAGAGACTGCTTAATCCTCTCTGAAGTAATTTCTTTCTTCTTTTATGACTGCAGCCCAGGACACTCTGTTATGCTATATTTAACTCAGCCATCTTGTTCATTCCTCCTCTTGTCTACAGCTTGGCTAAATGGAAGAAGCTGCAGCCATGAATAAAATACCCTGGGGGGAGGGGGAGGGGAAGTGCAATTGTTCAGCACACTTTTAGGCAAAGTGCAGCATGTGGGAAAGGGCCACGAGGATGATGAGAGGGCTGCAGCACCTCTTCCATGAAAAGATACTGAGGGAGTTGGGGCTGTTCAGTCTGGAGAGGAGAAGGCTCCCAGCTGACCTTATTGTACCCTTTCAGTATCTTAAGGAGGCTACAAGAAAGCTGGGGAGGGACTTCTTAGGCTGTCAGGGAGTGATAGGACTGGGGGTAATGGAACCAAGGTGGAAATGGGTAGATTCAGCCTGGATGCTAGAAAGAAGTTCTTCTGCATGAGAGTGGTAAGGCCCTAGAATGGGATGTTCAGGGAGGTGGTGGGAGCCTCATCCCTGGAGTTAAGGCCAGGCTGGATGAGGTTGTAGACAGCCTGATCTAGTGTGAGGTGTCCCAGCCCATAGCAGGGGGGTTGGAACTGGATGATCACAGAAACACAGAATCATAGAATGGTTTAGGTTGGAAGGGACCTCAAAGATCATCCAGCTCCAACCCCCCACCATAGGCAGGGACACCTCCCACTAGAACAGGTCACTCAAGGCCTCATCCAACCTGGCCTTGAACACCTCCAGGGAGGGAGTAGCCACAACCTCCCTGGGCAACCTGTGCCAGTGTCTCACCACCCTCACTGCGAACAACTTCTTCCTAACATCCAGTTTCAATCTCCCCTCTGCCAGTTTAAACCCATTCCTCCTCATCCTGTCATTACAAGACCTTATCAATAGTCCCTCTACAGCCTTCCTATAGCCCCCTTCAGATACTGGAAGGCCACTCCAAGGTCTCCTCAAAGCCTTCTCTTCTCCAGACTGCAGAGCCCCAACTCTCTCAGCCTGTCCTCACAGCAGAGCTGCTGCAGCCCTCTGAGCGTCTTTGTGACCTCCTGTGGACTGGCTCCAACAGTTCCATGTCCTTTATGTGTTGGGGGCTCCAGAACTTGTGGTCCCTTCCAAGCCTGACTGATTCTATGATTCTCTTTCTGCAGCTTTTATTTGCTCTGCTTAGGCAGGATTTTCATGCAGCTGACTGCTGTTCAGAGGTGAAATGAGAGTCACAAAGGTGTGAGCTTAGGAGCACAACAACTGAGACAGAACTTGGAACAACGAGCAGACAACAATAAAATTGAGCTGGCCACAGGGAGCTGCCTCAGACTCCTGACCTAAGTTGAGGGGTTGCTTCTGGAAATCAGGGCACAGCACACACAGCAGGCAAGAGGAGCTCCCAGGGTGTATATTTCACATACTACCTTTCAGCAATTTTTGGCCACCACTCTTGGGTCTTGCTCAAGCAAATCCAGTTCAATGTGGCATTCTTCATCACTCTCAACATCAGAAAACTCCATTTAGATGCCATCACACTGTATACAACTCATAGCTTTCCATGTTAGCTCTGATCCCCTTTTCACAAGTCCCCACTCATTTTGTGATATGCATAGGATGCAGCTGCAGCAGAAGGAAGACCATGAACTAGTGCTGCCTGGTCCTGACACTGACATAGGGCTGTCCTGCTTCAGCTGTGTGATGTAGACACGTCACAGGATGGCATGGATTGGAAGCGACCCAAGGAGATCATCCAGTCCAACCCCACTGCCAGAGCAGGACCATACAATCTAGCTCAGATCACACAGGAACACATCCAGACAGGCCTTGAAAGGCTCCAGAGAAGGAGACTCCACAACCTCTCTGGGCAGCCTGTGCCAGTGCTCTGGGACCCTTCCAGTAAAGACGTTCCCCCTTGTGTTGAGGTGGAACCTCCTGTGCTGCAGCTTCCATCCATTGCTCCTTGTCCTATTCCAGGGAGCAGTGAGCAGAGCCTGTCCTGCCCCTCCTGACCCCCAACCCTCAAGTATTTATAAACCTTTATTAGATCCCCTCTCAGTCTTCTCTTCCCCAGACAAAACAGGCCCAGGTCCCTCAGCCTCTCCTCATCGGGCAGTGATCCTTGTTGCCCTCTGCTGGACCCTCTCCAGCAGATCCCTCTTAAGCTGGGGAGCCCAAAACTGAATGCAGTATATCCTTCACCACCTCATCCACACAGAAAGGACTGACCACAATTCACAGTACTGATCACTGAATCACAGAATGGCAGGGGCTGGGAGGGACCTCAAAAGCTCATCCAGTCCAACCTTCCTTGCCAGGGCAGGATCACCTAGAGCACACCACACAGGAGCATGTCCAAGTGGGGCTTGAATATCTCCAGAGAGGAAGACTCCACAACCCCCTGGGCAGCCTGTTCCAGTGCTCTGTCACTCTCACAATGAAGAAATTCCTCCTCATGCTTACATGAAATTTCCTATACCTCAACTTCCACCCAGTGCCCCTTGTCCTGTCGTTTGGCATCACCCAGCAGAGCCTGGCTCCAGCCTCTTTGCGCTCACCCTTTGCATCTTTATAACCATGAATGAGGTCACCTCTCAGCCTCCTCCTCTCCAAGCAGCACAGCCCCAGCTCCCTCAGCCTCTCCTTATAAGAGATGATCCTAAAATGCCTGACGCACAAGAATTAAGTATCATTAGGCTTTGTCATAGTGCCAGTCTTCCACATCTCTACAGTTTATTTAGTGCTGCTTAGTTCATCTTCAGAGCCTTAGGAACTGGCTGGAGGGCTGGACCCAGAGAGTGGTGGTGAATGGTGCCACATCCAGCTGGCAGCTGTCACTAGTGGTGTCCCTCAGGGATCTGTGCTGGGCCCCATCCTCTTTAACATCTTCATAGATGATCTGGATGAGGGCATGGAGTCAGTCATCAGCAAGTTTGCAGATGACACCAAGCTGGGGGCAGATGTGACTGGGTTGGAGGGCAGAAGGGCTCTGCAGCGGGACCTTGACCTCCTGGACAGATGGGCAGAGTCCAAGGGGATGGGGTTCGATAGATCCAAGTGCAGGGTGCTGCACTTTGGCCACAACAACCCCATGCAGAGATACAGGCTGGGGTCGGAGTGGCTGGAGAGCAGCCAGACAGAGAGGGATCTGGGGGTGCTGATTGATACCTGCCTGAACATGAGCCAGCAGTGTGCCCAGGTGGCCAAGAGAGCCAGTGGCATCCTGGCCTGCATCAGGAATGGTGTGGTCAGCAGGAGCAGGGAGGTCATTCTGCCCCTGTACTCTGCACTGGTTAGACCACACCTTGAGTACTGGGTTCAGTTCTGGGCCCCCCAGTTTAGGAGGGACATTGAGATGCTTGAGCATGTCCAGAGAAGGGCAACGAGGCTGGGGAGAGGCCTTGAGCACAGCCCTAGGAGGAGAGGCTGAGGGAGCTGGGATTGGTTAGCCTGGAGAAGAGGAGGCTCAGGGGAGACCTTATTGCTGTCTACAGCTACCTGAGGGGTGGTTGTGGCCAGGAGGAGGTTGCTCTCTTCTCTCAGGTGGCTAGTGCCAGAACAAGAGGACACAGCCTCAGGCTGCACCAGGGGAGATTTAGGCTGGAGGTGAGGAGAAAGTTCTTCCCTGAGAGAGTCATTGGACACTGGAATGGGCTGCCTGGGGAGGTGGTGGAGTCGCCGTCCCTGGGGCAGTTCAAGGCAGGACTGGACGTGGCACTTGGTGCCATGGTCTAGCCTTGAGCTCTGTGGTAAAGGGTTGGACTTGATGATCTGTGAGGTCTCTTCCAACCCTGATGATACTGTGATACTGTGATACTGTGATTCCCCCCAAGACATACAGAGCTTGCACTGAGGGAAACGAGGTCAGCCCTTCCAGATAGCTGCACCTACGATGAGGCTCCTACTAACACGCGAATATAAACAGTCTGATCTTCAGAAGCATGATAGATCAGAGAACTTTTAATGACCTGGAGGGTAAAAGTTGCTAATTCTGCCTCTTCTCAGTCACTTTTCTATCTGTGTCATATTTCTTTTCTCTCTTGCCTGAGTGCAGAGAGCTGAGAAGCTCCAGATTTCAGCCTTTGAAATGTTAGTGCAACGGTGCAGTGACAGCCCACAGATCAGACAGCAGCACACACACACAGGCTTACAACTCAAACGTAGTTAAGAAGTGGCAACGTGCTGAAAAGGTTCCTCAGCAGGCACGGTTCTAAACAACTTCAGCCTGCTGTATTTCAGCCGTTTCCCTTGGTGACAGCAAAGCTTCCTGCACATCAGCTGTTTGCTCCCCAGCAATCGGAGGGGCTTACAGAGAGCTCGGCAGCAGGTGATGGATTTCACATCCAGCTTTCAGACCTGGAACCAACTGAACTTAAAACTTAAAACCTGTGCCATACACATTAGCAAAGTCCCTGCTGGAGAGCAGCCCTGTGGAGAGAGAGCTGGGAGTGCTGGTGGATGACATCCATGGCACAGCAATGTGCCCTTGTGGCCAGGGAGGCCAATGGGATCCTGGGGTGCGTTAAGAAGAGTGTGTCCAGCAGATGGAAGGATGTTCTCTCCTGCCTCTACTCTGCCCTGGTGAGACCTCATCTTGACTACTGCCTTTGGTTTTGGGCTCCCCAGTTTAAGAGGGACAGGGATCTGCTGGAGAAAGTCCAAGAGAGGGCTACCAGGATGATTAGGGGACTGAAGCACTGCCTGAAGAAGAAAGGCTGAGGGACCTGGGGCTGCTTAGTCTGGAGAAGAGAAGACTAAGAGGGGATCTAATAAAGGTTTATATATACCTGTGGGCTGGGGCTCAGGAGGAGGGGGCACAGGCTCTGCTCACTCCCTGAGATAGGACAAGGAGCAATGGATGGAAGCTGCAGCACAGGAGGTTCCACCTCAACACAAGGGGGAACTTCCTTACTGTGAGGGTCCCAGAGCACTGGCACAGGCTGCCCAGAGAGGTTGTGGAGTCTCCTTCTCTGGGGACTTTCAAGGCCTGTCTGGATGTGTTCCTGCGTGACCTGAGCTAGATTGTATGGTCCTGCTGTGGCAGGGGGGTTGGACTGGATGATCTCTTTGGGTGCCTTCCAACCCCTGACATCCTGTGATCCATTCTCAATGTACCAAACCAGAACAGCCTCTCTGTTGAGTCCAGACACTTTCTGATTGCTTCCAAAACCTGAAACTGATGCCAAAAAGCACAGTGAAGACAAAAGCACTAATATTTGTTTTATTGCCAGTGAAAGGAAGAGCAAACTCTTTTTTACATGTTAAACTTCAGACTGGCCTGACAAATGAACCAGGAAAAAGATGAGCCAGGAGAAACTGAAGCTTTTCATAGAATCATGGAATCAACCAGGTTGGAAGAGACCTCCAAGTTCATCCAATCCAGCCTAGCACCCAGCCCTATTCAGTCAACTAGACCATGGCACTAAGTGCCTCATCCAGTCTCTTCCTGAAGACCTCCAGGGATGGTGCCTCCACCACCTCCCTGGGCAGCCCATTCCAATGCCAATCACTCTCTCTGGGAAGAACTTCCTCCTAACATCCAGCCTATACCTACCCCAGCACAACTTGAAACTGTGTCCCCTTGTTCTATTGCTGGTTGCCTGGGAGAAGAGGCCACCCCCACCTGGCTACAATGTCCCTTCAGGGACATCCTGCTCTCAGCAGAGATTTCTGTCAAAGAGAGATGCTCTACAATCCCTGAGCTCTCTTAATGGCCCTACTTCCAGTCACAGCAGAAACACTCCTCTCCTCTGCACCCTTGGCCACAGAGAGGACCAGTGGGAGACGATGCCTCCAGCCACCAACCAGCAGCCAGGGAAGCCTTCCCTATTCCCACTGCCCCTGTGATAAATAAGGGAAGCATGGAAGGGCCAGTTGCTTTGTAGGACAGGAGGCTGGAGGGAAGCCAACCTCCTCATTGTTTTGTGAGGCTGCTCACAGAGCCTTTTTTTATTGTTATTTATTGTCTTGTGTCCTCTTTTGTTCCACCAGACCCGGTCTAACCAGGCATTGCCTTTGCCATGAATGAAAGCTGCTCTCATTTCAAAAGTTGTGTTGGCAGGCTGCAATCTCCAGTCCTAGTCCAGTTTAAATGCCTGTTGGTTTGGGTTTGGTTTTTTTTTTGTGGTGCTGGACTTCTGGGCCACATCCCTCAAGCTGGATACCAGAAAAGAGAACGGAGAGAATTTCCCCCCACTGTTAGGAGCCATCTGCTTATGCTGCTCTGAAAAGTGAGACAGATAAGGAGCTGTATGATACCCATGTAAGGCAATTTGCTGGCCTGTTTATCATACCTGACTCTGGGGTGCACAGCTTTATTTTGATTTGATACAAAGCAAAGGAGTGCAGCTGCAGCACACTGCTGCTTGACTGAGCCGACAGATGGGCATCACTGTAAGGAAGCCACATGGCTTTTTTTGTTGTTGCTGTTGCTGTTAAACTCAGCTCATTAGGTTTTATCTGCAATATGTTGCTGTATTGGCAGAAACCCTTTCAGCCAGCAGAAACATTAGCCAAAGTTTGTCAACAGATCCGAGGAAGATGCTATTGTGGAAGGACTTGTGCCGGGGCAGGGGTGAGGTTTGATTGCTTCTCCAGCACTCAGAAGTTGGCTCTTCAAACTTCTTTCAGCTGGCTCTGTAATTGGGGCTGTAATGGTTGCCCTGACTTGCATATTAATGGAGCTGCCATGCAGAGCTTGCAATGGTTTGGGCATTTCAAAGCAGCTTGCAAATCGCTTCATCTGAATGGGCGCAGGAAGTTTGTCAGCAAAGGCTGGTAAGTGGGAAATGTTCTGTGCCTCTGGGATGTAGCAAGCCCCTCAGTGACCACGTTCTGTAAAAGGGCAAAGTGCAGTCCCAAGGTGAGAACCACCTCTGCTTTTACAGGCTCTGTGGCTCAGAGGTATTTCAAGTTGTAAGCGGTCACAGGATGTTAGAGGTTGGAAGGGACCCGAAGAGATCATCCAGTCCAACCCCTTTGCCACAGCAGGACCACACAGTCTAGCTCAGGTCACACAGCAACACATCCAGACAGGCCTTGAAGGGCTCCAGAGAAGGAGACTCCACAACCTCTCTGGGGAGGCTGTTCCAGTGGAGTTTTCTGATGTTGAGAGTGATGAAGAATGCCACATTGAACTGGATTTGCGTGAGCAAGACCCTAGAGTGGTGGCCAAAAATTGCTGAAAGGTAGTATGTGAAATATACACCCTGGGAGCTCCTCTTGCCTGCTGTGTGTGCTGTGCCCTGATTTCCAGAAGCAACCTCTCAGCTTAGGTCAGGAGTCTGAGGCAGTTCCCTGTGGCCAGCTCAATTTTATTGTTGTCTGATCGTTGTTCCAAGTTCTGTCTCAGTTGTTGTGCTCCTAAGCTCACACCTTTGTGACTCTCATTTCACCTCTGAACAGCAGTCAGCTGCATGAAAATCCTGCCTAAGCAGAACAAATAAAAGCTGCAGAAAGAGAATCATAGAATCAGTCAGGCTTGGAAGGGACCACAAGTTCTGGAGCCCCCAACACAAGAGGAACAGGGAACTGTTGGAGCCAGTCCAGAGGAGGCCACCAAGATGCTCAGAAGGCTGCAGCAGCTCTGCTGTGAGGACAGGCTGAGAGAGTTGGGGCTCTGCAGCCTGGAGAAGAGAAGGCTTTGAGGAGACCTTGGAGTGGCCTTCCAGTATCTGAAGGGGGCTACAGGAAGGCTGGAGAGGGACTATTGACAAGGTCTTGTAATGACAGGATGAAGAGGAATGGGTTTAAAGTGGCAGAGGGGAGATTGAAACTGGATGTTAGGAAGAAGTTGTTTGCAGTGAGGGTGGTGAAAGACAGGCACAGGTTGCCCAGGCAGGTTGTGGAGCACAGGATCACAGAATGTGATCTTTTGATCTTTTGATCACATTCTGTGATCCTGTGCTCCACAACCTCCCTGGAGGTGTTCAGGGCCATGCTGGATGAGACCTTAAGCAACCTGTTCTAGTGGGAAGTGTCCTTGCCTGTGGCAGGGAGTTGGAACTGGATGAGCTTTGAGGTCCCTTTCCTGTGGGAACATCCACACAGCTTTCCAGTTCCTCTAATTTTATCACTCTAGCATAATACCTTGAATTAAACCATGCCAACTTCAGCATCTGAGTGTAACCTTAGCATCTGTAAAAGAAACCATTTCTCAGTGACACAGAGAGTAGAGTTATGTTTTCCATTAGTGGAAAATGTGATCACATTCCAAGATACTTTGTGTTTTCATACTGCATTTTATTTTTAGCTGTTTCTGTGTTGCAGCAGTGCCCATTATCTTGCTGTAATTAAAGGTCACTGCTCCTGCTTCTATCTGTAGCTGCAGCAAGCTGCCACATCTTGACTCAAAATTAACAGACATATCTTAGATCATCTCTTTCCCTTTTCTTCAGCTGCATGGCTCATGTTTGTGTGACAGTCTCCAGCTTTCAGCCATTTTAGCAACAGATCTGAAAGACTGCAGAAGGGTAAGCTCCCTGTGTCTGGGAGAGGCAGCTGGGATGGTCATTGGTATCTATCACCTAGGCAGGGATTTCACCAGCAAGGAGCATGCAAGCTCCTCACAGTGGAGAGCTGTCAGCTTACTGGGGAGAACTGAGCCCTTGGTCTGCTCTAAGAGCCCCCAGTCTGCTCCAGAAGCCCTCAGTCTGCTCCAAGGAGATCAGCTGTGGTGCTGGAGGTGGCAAGGAATGCTGCTGCCTTTGGCAATCTGTCCCTCATGCAGCTGTGGTTCCTGAGCACCAAACTGGGCTGAGTGGCTGCCACACCAGAAGGCTGTGCTGCCATTCAGCCAGACCAGGACAGGCTGAGGGGTGGACAGGGAGAAACTGAATGAAATTCAGCAAGTGTAGAGTCTGACACCTGGGAAGGACCAACCCCAGGGATTAGTATAGGTTGGGGACTAACCTGTTGGAAGGCAGTGAAAGGGGAAAAGGATCTGGGGGTCCCAGTGGATGGGAGGTTGATTGTGAGTCAGTAATGTGCTCTGGTGGCCAGGAGGGCCAGTGCCAGTCTGGGGTGGATTAGAAGGGCTGTGGTTAGCAGGTCGAGAGAGGTTCTCCTGCCCCCCTACTCTGCCCTGCTGAGGCTTCATCTGGAGTACTGTGTCCAGTTCTGGGCCCCCCAATTCAAGAAGGACATAGAACTGCTTGAGAGAGTCCAGCACAGAGCCACAAAGATGATGAAGGGAATGGAACATCTCTGCTATGAGGAGAGCCTGAAGGAGCTGGGGCTGTGCTGCTTGGAGGAGAGGAGACTGAGAGGTGACCTCATCAATGATTATAAATATGTAAAGGGTGAGAGCCAGCAGGATGGATCTGCTGGGTGATGTCCAATGCCAGCACAAGGGGCAATGGGTGGAAGCTGAGGCATAGGAAGTTTCATGTAAACATGAGGAGGAATTTTTTCCCCTGTGAGGGTGAGAGAACCCTGGAAAAGGCTGCCCAGGGAGGTTGTGGAGTCTCTCTCTGTGTAGATATTCAAAACCTGCCTGGATGTGTTCCTGTGTGATCTGCTCTAGGTGATCCTGCTCTGGCAGGGGGGTTGGACTGGATGAGCTTTGGAGGTCCCTTGCAGCCCCTGACATTCTGTGATTCTGTGGTTCTGAGGAATGACATGTGGGAACCACTGGCTTAAACTGAAATCCCTTTTGGGTGGATTTGCCTTTTGCCTTGATTTCTGCAGAGCAGTCAGCAGTGTGGGATGCTAACCCCTAAGTAAAGTTCACAGGCATTTCTGTAATTCAAATAAAGAATACCTTAGACTCTCTGCCAGCCCTCTCTGGCCTCACTTCTGCTGCCAGTGCAGCCAGAACTTATCTCACTATGGATAAAATGAACTCTGTGAAAGCAAAAGATGGCTTTGTGTGTAGAAAGGACTGCATGTAAAGTTTGCAGTGTGCTTTTGGCCCTTTTTGTTGTCATCATGACTTGAACCTGCTAACTGACAGTGCAACAGGGACTACAAAATGAGGCAAGCATTTATTCCCTGGGAGCAAAGCTAGAAATGGATAGATTCAGACTGGATGTTAGGAAGAAGTTGTTGAGCATGAGGGTGCTGAGAGCATAGAACAGGTTTCCCAGGGAGATGGTGGAAGCCTCATCCCTGGAGTTGTTTAAGGCCAGGCTGGATGAGGCTCTGCTCTAGTATGAGGTGTCTCTGCCCATGGCAGGGGGATTGGAAGTAGATGATCCTTGTGGTCCCTTCCAACCCTGAATGATTCAATGTCTCTAAATACTGTTCTTTCCCAGTAGTCCATTAACTCTGCTCATTCCAACATCAGATATTTTGCTCCAGCCCAAGCATTAGAATTTTTTTCTGTCTTTTTAAACTTCAGTCCTGCTGAGGAATATAAAAAAAGAATAAAAAGCAATATCTAGTCACACATGAAAGAGATAAGCTCTGTGGTAATTGAAGAGCAGAGATTCTACACTCCAAATCCTGCCCCAGAGCTTGTGTGGATATTGCCTTTCAAGAGCGGAAAGGGGAATGGCTTCTCCTGATAACCATTGTATTTATAGAGACTACAGGAAAAAGCACAGGGCTATCAGCATGGTGGGAGGGAGTGGGAAGAGGAGATGGCAGCCTTGACTTCAGCAAAATGCCCCCAAGTTTTACCTGAGACAGGGTCTGGATAAAGAATTAGGTTTTGGCTCTGCTGGAAGTAAGAAAAATCTTCTGGCATCCAAGTTGTAATTGATGATCATGGAAATGTATGAGATTAATGTACTCAGCACTGCCCCTCAGCCCTATAGTGAAAGCAGGTCTGAGAGGAGATGCTGGAGAATAGAGTGGAGCAGGAAAGGTAGAAGTGAAACAGGGAAGAGGAATAGGACTGATGGAAGTGTTTCCTTTCCATGGATTTACTGGCCAAATGCTGGCCTCTTTTGCACCATGGAACACTTCATAGAATCATAGAATCAGTCAGGGTTGGAAAGGACCACAAGGATCATCTGGTTCCACCTCTCTACCATGGGCAGGGACACTCTACCCAAGATCAGGCTGGCCAGAGCCTCATCCACCCTGGCCTTAAACACCTCCAGGGATGGAGCCTCAACCACCTCCCTGGGCAATCCATTCCAGCCTCTCACCACTCTCATGGTGAACAATTTCCTCCTCACATCCAGCCTGAACCTACCCACCTCCAGCTTTGCTCCATTCCCCCTAGTCCTGTCACCACCTGATGTCCTAAAAAGTCCCTCCCCAGCTTTTTTGTAGGCCCCTTCAGATACTGGAAGGTCACAATAAGGATAGGATTTACCCTGGTGACCTAAGCTGCCAGCACACCTTGGACCTGTGCTCTGCCCAGGTGTGCATCAGAGCCTGTAAGAGGCTACTCCACAGGAAGTTTTTCTGCTCCTAGAAGAGCAGCACCAACTACTGTGCAGGGACAGTGCCTCCTTTACACCAAGCATCTTTTCTGACACTTTTCATCAGGTAGCTGTAGAGTCCCATCCCTGGCCTTTCAGTCCAAAGCCCAGCAGGGTTTGCATGCTTGCACTGCCTTTGCTGCAGAAAGCAGGCTCAAGAACAAGCATTTCTCCAGCAGCTCTCCTGTTGAAGCTCAGGAGACTCCCTTGTCTCTCTCTATTCACTTCAAGACAACAGAGCTTCATGAGTCAGAGCCTATTCCCTTTACAGCCTCTTCAAAGCAATCATTGTCCACACTGATGAATTTTCTCAGAAGATGAAGCTGCTCAAAACCCTGCTGTGCTGACTCTTACTTCTTGTTTGTGCTGTCTCTTACTTCTTGTTTGTGCTGTTCCCTTCACACTGCAGGGACCCATCCGTGTTGCCTTGTCCTTCATCTGGCAGAAAAAACACAGACGGTGTCCTGAAATCACTCAGCCACTCTTCAGAAGACCTCACCCTGTCTCAAACGCTGTTACTCTTCAGCAGAACATTTGCAGCTCTTTATGTTTTGCTGATTATCTTGACAAGAACTTCATCTCTCTGTGCTCTCCAGGTAGAGCAGGTTGGAGGGTATTGAGAGACAGAAAGTCATTCTGTGCTCTGCCAACGACATCTTAGCAGACATCTGGAGGTGCTCAAGAAAAGCCTGGATGAGGCACTTAGTGCCATGGTCTAGTTGACTGGCTAGGGCTGGGTGCTAGGTTGGACTGGATGAGCTTGGAGGTCTCTTCCAACCTGGTTCATTCTATGATTCTACTGAAGTGGATTCTATGATTCTACTGAATCATTCTATGATTCTACTGAACTGATTACCTTGGAACCTTCTTGGAGTAATCACAGAATGTTCCAGGTTGAAAGGCACCTCCAGAGGTCATCCAGTCCAACCCCCCTGCCAAAGCAGGATCCCCTAGGGTAGTGCACACAGGAATGCATCCAGGTGGGGTTGGAAAGTCTCCAGAGAAGGAGACTCCACAGCCTCTCTGGGCAGCCTGTTCCAGGCCTCTGTCACCCTCACTCTAAAGAAGTTTCTCCTCATGTTGAGCTGAAACCTTCTCTGTTCCAGTTTGTATCCATTGCTCCTTGTCTTATTGCTGCTGACCAGCAATTTGCCCCATCCACTTGACAGCCACCCCTCAGGTATTTGCACACATTGATCAGATCTCCTCTTAGTCTTCTCTTCTCCAGACTAAACAACCCCAAGGCTCTCAGCCTCTCTTCATAATGCTCCCATACTCCAAGTTTCTCTAGAAGCCACATACCCTGTCACATTATATCCCCATCACACACTACAGAATCATCTCCAGGGTGAGGAGACAGCTGTTTGTGGTGCACCAGGGAACAGGCAGCCCATCTGGAAAATGAAATCCCCATAAGACATCCTTTCAATATTACTAAATAAAATGTCATTCTCAGTTGTCTGACACAAAGGGAGAAGAGGGGGGAAGCAAAGGACAAAGTAGGGACTCCTCTCAAGCAAGTTTAACTTCTCTGAAAGTCCAGTTTGTTGTTAAAAACAGTGTCAGGGCATCTTTTCAGACAAAGCAAGCAGGTTTCTTCAGGCTCACAGGGACAGTGCTTGGTGAGGAGCTGCTGCCAAGGAAGTTGGAGCAACTCTGCAAACAGAGGTGTTTACTAAAATGAGTTTAATGAGAATGGTTTGGGCTTTTTTACTAAGGAAATCTCACTTTAAAAATTAAATCCCACCTCCTCTTAGGGATCAGGATAGAATATACCAGACCAAAACCTATCTGTACTCAGGTACATTTGATTAAAATCACAGTATCACAGAAACTTAGAGGTTGGAAGAGATTTCCAGAGGTCATTGAGTCCAACCTCCTTGCCAAGGCAGGATCACCCAAGGTAGTTCACACAGGAACGCATCCAGGATGTATCTATCTCTATCAATATCTATATCTCTCTACATATCTATATAAATATATCTGTATCTACATATCTATATAGATATCTGTATCTATATCTATGTAAATATATCTTTACATATCTATAGAAAGAGACAGAGATAGAAATAGAAATAGAGATAAAGATAGAGGTAGATAGAGAGAGATGATATAGAGATGGAGATGAGAGAGAGAGATGGGAGAGATATGGGATAGAGAGAGGGAGAGAGATGTTAGAGAGAGATATGATAGAGATGAGAGAGAGAGGATAGAGAGATATAGAGATGGAGATGAGAGACAGAGATACAGGAGAGAGATATGGGAGAGAGAGGGGGAGAGAGATGTTAGAGAGAGAGAGATGATAGATATGAAAGAGAGATGATATAGAGATCGAGATGAGAGACAGAGGTAAAGGAGAGAGAGATATATGGGAGGGAGAGAGGGAGAGAGAGATATGTTACAGAGAGAGATGATAGAGATAGAGATGAGAGAGAGAGAGGATACAGAGATAGAGAGATGGAGATGAGAGAGAGAGATACGGGAGAGAGAGATATGTTACAGAGAGAGATATGATAGAGATAGAGATGAGAGAGAGATGATACAGAGATAGAGAGATGGAGATGAGAAAGAGAGATACGAGAGAGAGATATGTTACAGAGAGAGATATGATAGTGATAGAGATGAGAGAGAGAGAGAGGATACAGAGATAGAGAGATGGATATGAGAGAGAGAGATACAGGAGAGAGAGATATGTTACAGAGAGAGATATGATAGAGATTGAGATGAGAGAGAGAGAAGAGATAGAGATAGAGATAGAGATAGAGATAGAGATAGAGATAGAGATAGAGATAGAGATAGAGATAGAGATAGCCTAGGGCCTCACTCACACCTACTGTAACCTCATCTCCGCACATGACTGTTGCTGCAGTCGCTGCATCCCTGCAGATGCATGCTGCTGTCCTGTGCTCTCCCATGCGAGGAGCACCCGGCTGGGCTGAATATGCTGTCGCCAGGAGTGCTGCAGCGACAGGTGGCAAGATGCTGAAGCCTTTCAGTTGCTACTGACCCCGGTGGGAAAGAGGGAGACGCAGAATCTCCTCTGAGGTCCCGAGTTGCCTTTGTACCTTGTCTAAAAGGGTTGTTTGTACCATTATGAAAGAAGTAGGTCACAGATAACCCTTACCAGTTCTCATCTACTTCCTTTGCTACTGAACTGGATTAACACAAAGAAAGTAATGTTCTTTTCTTGTGCAAGGATGGTGCAAATTAACTTCACAGAATCACAGAGTCATCTTTAATTCCATGCCATGAAAAGGGGCTTGCTGAGCTGCCCACATCTCCATTGGAGTTCCTTCTGTACGTGTTTTGCAGGTTACTAGCACTTGCCCTCACCCCTTTAGTATCAGCACAGAGACAGGAGCTTGTTAGGCTGCCTTTTTGTATTTGAGAAACCAAATCTGGCCCCTTCTGCTGCCAATGAAAACCCGAGGGGAAGGAAAACCACTTCCTGACCTCCAGAGTATTTTCTGCATTAAGTAGAGCCTTTCTTTTTCACCAGAGACCACAGAACAAAGCTAGGAGTGATCTGCCTTTATGAACTGAAGAGGTATTGAGAGCCAGTACAGCTCAGCACTCAAAATGCCATTACTCCAGAGACAAATTCCCTCCAATTTACCTTCCTAGGTTTGTTTCTCTCTTTTGTGGTCACATTGTCCTCACTCTACACTTAGTGTAGTGCCGAGCAGGGAAAGCATCGAGGTCCAAGCTGATACCTGCAGATGAATTCCACTGCTGTAGTCAGTGGCTCTTTCTGTTCTTTAATTGGCTTCCTAGGTCAATAAGGACCTTACAAGGCAGCTTTTCTTTATCTTGAGAGTGACAGTGCACATATGAGATAGAGACATTCATATCCAGCTCCAGGAGCAGCATGCTAACTATATTTATCTTTCCAGGTGATTGTGCCAGACTCATCACCATGGTACCTGCAGTGAGCAGACTTTTAGCTACTGAAGCTGTTTGGCAGCCCTCACCCAGCTGCTGAGAGCCATGAAGTGCAAGGGACCATTGATGCTGCACTTGAGTTATTTAGAAAGGAAAGGAAATGTTCATCTTGTTAGTCACTTCTTACTGTTTGCCTGGTCATATGCTCTGCTATGCTGAGTGCCTCAGCTCCTTCCAGCCTGAAGGTTTGTGGATTATTAATCATCCTTGCTTTCAAATATATAAATCATGATAGCAGCAGAGGCAAAGGGGGGAAAGGAACAGTCTGCTGTTAACCCTTCCAGCTAGGAGGACACTGTCTTCCTGCCTGATACATTTTCCTGTTCTCACCAAGGGATTTGGGTTATCCCTGTGCCAGTCAGCTCGCCCAGAGTGAGGCTTCTGTAGGATTAAAGCCATCCTCAAACACACTCAACACAGCAGTCTCACATCCACCTGTTCTGGGGTTGCAGGCCAGGCCCAGAAGTTGAATGGAAGGTCCCAATTGCCAGGCTCCTATAATGAGGGAAAGCAATTTGCTGGACATTGAACCTTTCTTCATTGCTTGCATGAAGACGTGGGACAAAAGCACACAGCACTGCTGCACACGTGTGCTGCTTGGAATATTTTAGTGAGAGAAATTGGACTATTGGAATACAATGAGACTAACTGGAATATTTTACTGACATAATTTAGATCATTGGTTGTGAAAAGAAAACAATGGTGATGTCTATATTGCCCATTTGTTCTGCTGAGGCATAGAAAAACAAGGACACAAACAAAGATAAGGGCAGTCTATGGCTGCCTGCTTGCCAGATTAACTTCTCTGCCTGAGCCTGTGTAACTGGAACTAATCAATCTCCTTCTAACACATTTTGCCACCTTTTTCCAGCTCACCTTGCATGTAAGTTGGATCCTGAGATCAGGGAGAGGTTGGAAAGAAGGTGGGGGCTTGATCCCTTCTCAGGCAGTCTGGCTGTTCGAGAGGGGGGGTTGTATCTCTGTATTACTTTTAAATTCTATGTAGTTGTAAATATCTGGGTATATTGTATATATTTTGCCTGTAAATTGTGCAAAGCTGTAAATACAGCTTCATTCCTTAATTTCCAGCCAGATGAGTTTAGTCTGAGTGAATTTCTTAATCTTGGGGGGGAGGGTAACTCCCAAATCACAACAACACACAAGCATTGCTGGGTGGAGAGAGGAAAGAAGACACATTGGGCACTGAAAAACCCCACAGGGAAAAGAAGCCTGATGGGATAGTCAGGTCCATGGAAACTGGGCAACTGAATAGAGAGTCACAGGTGACTTGGTACAAACACAGTTCTCATGCTGAAAACATATTGCCTCCTCCAAGTCACTCCAGCCTTTGCCTAGGCTCAACTCATGCTTCTGACCAGGAGCTGGTGTAAATATTTTATCCAAGAAATCCTTGTTGGAGTATGGCTGCATCAAAATCCAGTCCACAGGATAGAGAGTCTTCCAGACTGCACAGACCTTTGTCAATGCCAGAAACCTTCACTGACTTCAGTTCTGGTCAGGCCACACCTTGAGTACTGTGTCCAGTACTGGAACGGGCTTCCCAGAGAGGTTGTGGAGTCTCCTTCTCTGGAGCCTTTCAAGGCCTGTCTGGATGTGTTGCTGTGTGACCTGAGCTAGATTGTATGGTCCTGCTCTGGCAGGGGGGTTGGACTGGATGATCTCTTTGGGTCCCTTCCAACCCCTGACAGCCTGTGAGCCTGTGTGCATGTTTTGTGCTGCAGCACAGAGCTGCACTTTAGGTTCTTTTCTGCCCTGCTCTAACGTTTGTAGCTAAGAACAGTAAATCTGCTTCCTATGTCACCAGTCTGCCATAATGCCCTAAAGGTCTCTACAGCAAAGCAAGACAGACAAAAGCCTAATTGCAGTGATGATGACTGCGAGCTGGAGTTGCAGTGTTTCTAAACACTGGCCTGATTTCCAGTTTCACTTTGTCTTAACTAGGCATGTTTGTAAGAGATCACGAAAGGCTGCTTTGCAGCTAGAGTCTCATGTGAATCTGCAGAGTCCCATTTCAATCCCCCAGGCTCCAGATCCAAAGGGCCAATGTCGGTGGAGCTACATCATTTTACAGCAGCAGAGTCCATTACAGAATCACAGAATCACAGAATCAACCAGTTGGAAAGGACCTCTAAAATCATCAAGTCCAACCTATCACCTAATACCTTCTAATTAACTAACTGCATCATCCAGTCTCCTCTTAAAACACCTCCAGGGATGGAGATTTCACCACCTCCCCAGGCAGCCCATTCCAATGCCAATCACTCTTGTTCTGAAGAACTTCCTAACATCCAGCCTGAACCTGCCCTGGCACAGCTTGAGGCTATGTCCTCTTGTTCTGTCCCTGGCTGCCTGGCAGAAGAGACCAACCCCACCTAGCTACAATCTCCCTTCAGGTAGATGTAGAGAGCAATGAGGTCTGTCCTGAGCCTCCTTTTACATTTAAGAGTTTGCAGCATCAAAGTGGGTCTTAAATATTGGAGATTTTATCCTGCAATGGGCTAAAAGGATTCTTGTGTCCTTGTAGCTGCAGGCAGTTAGTGCATCCCTAGAGAAAGCCATAAAGCCATTTTCAGTTATCTGTTAGTCTATGCATGTGTTGTCATGGTGGCTGGAAGTCACCCCTTTGAAGACAGTCTGCATGGAGCACACCTTGACTTGAAGCTCACTTCAGTCTTTGAAGTGCATAAGAATCTTAGAATCAAGCAGGTTGGAAGCACCTCCAAGATCATCCAGTCCAACCTAGCACCCAGCCCTAGCCAGTCAACTAGACCATGGTACCAAGTGCCTCATTCAGGTTTTTCTTGAACACCTCCAGGGATGGGGACTCTGCCACCTCCCTGGGCAGCCCATTCCAATGCCAATCACTCTCTCTGGGAAGACCTTTATCCTAATGTCCAGCCTGAACCTGCCCTGGCACAGCCTGCAGCTGTGTCCTCTTGTTCTGTTGCTGGGTGCCTGGGAGAAGAGACCAATCTCATCTGGCTGCAACCTCCCTTCAGGTAGCTGTAGACAGCAATGAGGTTTACCCTGAGCCTCCTCTTCTGCAGGTTGCACACTCCCAGCTCCTTCCAGCCTCTCCTCACAGGGCTGTGCTCCAGTCCCCTCACCAGCTTCATCGCCCTTCTCTGGACACCTTCCAGCACCTCAACATCTCTCTTGAACTGAAGGGCGTGAACAGACTGATACAAGAGAAACACTCCACCCTCTCTAAATTATCCTTTGTACATCCCTGGAGATAAAAACCCTGTGCACAGAACTGTATCATGAATGTGCATTCAAAATCTCTGCAGATATGATAGGGTCAGTGCAATACCTCTCTTTAAATTCAGACTGACAGCTACAGAGAGCAGCTCTGACACTTCTGAAAGGAAAAATATATGAATTCCCCCTCTGTGCTCAGACTCAGTAGGTCCAGCACAAAGTGCCTAGAATACAAGCAGTGCCTCAAGAAGCACAGTAATCAATCTTATCTGCATAACTCATTCAGGGATTTATAAATAGCTAATAAAACTGAGAAACTTGGGGGGGTGGAAGCAGGAACAAAAGAAAAAGAAAGATGTGGAGATCTTCAGCTGGGTATAAATTGCTACAGAGCTTTATCAGCTGGGAATAAGCCAATGCAAGGTTCAGCCCTTTGTGTTCTGATGATGAGGGTGAGGGTCAGTGAGATTGCACCTGAGGCAGCTTGGGAGAGCAGAAAGCCAACAGAGGCTTTCAGCAAAGGGGGCACACGTTTTGGTGATGGTACTGGTGCTTCCCAGCTGCCCTCACAGAGCCATGTGGGGAGAGTTGGTTAGCCTGGCAGTGCCCCTGTTACAGGAGGGACATGGATGTGCTGATACGTGTCCAGAGAAGGGACATGAACCCTGGAACCAGCACTAGAGGGTCAACACTGGAGGACCAGAGGGCTGGAGCAGCTCTGCTATGAGAACAGGCTGAGAGAGTTGGGGCTCTGCAGCCTGGAGAAGAGAAGGCTTTGAGGAGACCTTGGAGTGGCCTTCCAGTATCTGAAGGGGGTTACAGGAGGGCTGGGGAGGGACTATTGACAAGGTCTTGTAATGACAGGATGAGAAGGAATGGGTTTAAAGTGGCAGAGGGGAGATTGAAACTGGATGTTAGGAAGAAGTTGTTTGCAGTGAGGGTGGTGAGACACTGGCACAGGTTGCCCAGGGAGGTTGTGGCTGCTCCCTCCCTGGAGGTGTTCAAGGCCAGGTTGGATGAGGCCTTGAGTGACCTGTTCTAGTGGGAGGTGTCCCTGCCTATGGCAGGGGTTTGGAACTGGATGATCTTTGAGGTCCCTTCCAACCTAAACCATTCTATGAGAAGTGTGGGCAGCAGGGGAAGGGAAGTGATCCTCTCCCTCTGCTCCACAATAGTAAGACCCCCACCTGGAGTACTGTGTCCAGTTCCAGAGCCCCTGGGACAAGAGGGATATGGAGGTGCTGGAAGGTGTCCAGAGAAGGGCCACGAGGATGAGCAGAGGGCTGGAGCTGCTCTGCTGTGAGGAGAGACTGAGGGAGTTGGGGCTGTTCTGTCTGGACAGGAGAAGGCTCCCAGCTGACCTTATTGTGGCCTTTCAGTATCTCAAGGAGGCTACAAGAAAGCTGGGGAGGGAATTCTTACCATGTCAGGGAGTGATAGGACTGGGGGGAATGGAACCAAGCTAGAAATGGGTAGATTCAGACTGAATGTTAGGAAGAAGTTGTTCAGCATGAGAGTGGTGAGGCCTTGGAACAGGTTGCACAGGGAGGTGGTGGAAGCCTCATCCCTGGAGGTGTTTAAGGCCAGGCTGCATGAGGCTGTAGACAGCCTGATCTAGTGTGAGGTGTCCCTGCCCACGGCAGGGGGGTTGGAACTAAATGATCCTTGTGGTCCCTTCTGAACCTGACTGTTTGTGTGATCCTATGCCTGAGATCACACCTAAGGTAGTCTGAGAGGGCAGAAAGGCACCAGAGGCTCTCAGCAGAGGGTGCACACACTTTGGTGTTGATGCTGCTGCTCCCCAGCTGCCCTCAAAGGCCATTTTCACACGGGCAAGCTGTCAGCTCTCCAGGCAGAGGAAAGGGACTGCTGCCCTAGGAGCTGTCATGGGGAACCTGCTGTGAGAGGGAAGCAAAACCATACTTCAAGTGACTACCAGAAACAGACTCAGCTTTCTTATCAGCAGTTACCTTTATCTGAGCCCCAGGAATACTCCCAACCCCTGCAGCACAGTGTCTGTCCCGGCCAGAGCAGCTCAGGAAGGATCCTGCCCACACACAGCAGCCACCAATGATTCATCTTGCAGAATGAGAATTCCTTTTGCTGGAGGGAAAGATGAATGCTATGACTTTGTGGCCTGGCTAAAGCTCAGCTTACATCTATTATCCTCTCTTCAGTCTCTTCTCCAGGGCTCTTCTGAAGCGCTCTCACAGGCAGAAGGGGGAAATCAGCCTCTTGCTGTGTTGGTGTCAGTGCCTTTGCCCTCACATAAGGAGCAGATATTACCACATTTGTTTTTACCATGTTTTCCTCAGATGCCAGCTCTTATTTTTCCTAATCTGCCCAAGAGTAACTATGGCCAGAAGCAAGACTCTTCTTAGAACAGCTCCTGAATCATCTCTCCTGTTTTCTAAGAGCATTTGAATTAGACTGAGGAAGCCACCCTGTAGTCATATGAGCTCTATATTGAGCAGACTCATTTGATTACAATCACTTTGGTTGCCTGGACTAACACTAAAATGGGAAAAGACATTAAGAGTGAAACAATATTAGATAAAGGCCTTGCAGGCAAAACACTTATTGCATTGAGAACTTGGAATACTGTGATAGGAGACATAGGGAAAATTCCTGCCTGAGTCTTTCGTGCAAATTGTAATAAGGGAAGAGGAAAAGAGGAAAAAAAAGGACAACCCAAACACAAACTCTATGAGGAGAGGCTGAGGGAGCTGGGGGTGTGCAGCCTGGAGAAGAGGAGGCTCAGGGCAGAGCTCATTGCTGTCTACAACTACCTGAGGGGAGGTTGTAGCCAGGTGGGGTTGGTCTCTTCTCCCAGGCAGTCAGCAACAGAACAAGGGGACACAGCCTCAAGTTGTGCTGGGCAAAGTACAGGCTGGATGTTAGGAGAAAGTTGTTGGCAGAGAGAGTGATTGGCATTGGAATGGGCTGCCCAGGGAGGTGGTGGAGTCACCATCCCTGGAGGTGTTCAAGCAAGGCCTGGATGAGGCACTTAGTGCCATGGTCTGGTTGGTTGGCTAGGGCTGGGTGCTAGGTTGGCCTGGATGATCTTGGAGGTCTCTTCCAACCTGGTTGATTCTATGACTCTGAATCCAGCAATTGGATGCTGCTTTATGGGCAAGTTTTTAGGCAGAGGGCAGGAGGAACTCCTATTTTGCACAATGACATAGTAAAGGCAATTATAGGAGAGTGGGACACAGCTTTGTGAAATATTACAGTTTTCTTTATTTGCTTTTGCAGGTAGTTAAATTTAAGAGCCACTTACATTCCTCCTCATGCCCAAATGTAAAAGGCAGTAAATTCCTTTAGTGTTTTCAATCTCTTCTCCTTCAAGAGATGTAAACTGATTGCCTGAATCCCTCCACAAACTTTATTCTTATCAATCAGGGAGGAAAATTTACAAGGCCATTGGACTCCCCTAATCCCCTTTGAGCTCCAGGCCTCCTTTCTCAGAAGTCATTGTGTGGTCCTATTCTGGCAGGGGGGTTGGAACTGGATGATCCTTGTGATCCCTTCCAACCCTGACTTACTCTATTATTCTAAGGCTTCATCCAACATGGCCTTGAAGACCTCCAGTGAGGAAGCAGCCACAACCTCCCTGAGCAACCTGTGCCAGTGTCTCTCCACCCTGGCTTCCTAACATACAGTTTCAATCTCCCCTCTGCCACTTTAAACCCATTACACCTCATTCTGTCATTACAAGACCTTGTCAATAATCCCTCTCCTGCCTTCCTTTAGGTCCCCTTCAGATAGGCCACTCCAAGGTCTCCTCAAAGCCTTCCCTTCTCCAGGCTGCAGAGCCCCAAACTCTCTCAGCCTGTCCTCATAGCAGATCTGCTGCAGCCCTCTGAGCATCTTCATGGCCTCCTCTGGGCTCTCTCCAACAGCTCCATGTCCTTCTGGTGATAAGGCAGACAACCCTGCAGCTGGAGCTGATGTGTGCAAGCAGCAGGGCTGCATGGCTGAGAAGTGCCAGCCAGCAGAAAGCACATCCTCCCCTAAGCCCTCATTCTGCTCCTTCTCTGCCTTGCACTGAAGACAGTGACTCCTTCCCAGCCTCCTCGTGTGTAAAGACTGCCTAAAAGATGAAGAAAGCTGCAAAAGAAGCAAAGCATTTGGCAAAATGCAGCTGCTGGAAGATGTTGCCTGCACAGGGAGCCTGTAAGCCCATCCCCACCCTCATCTAATGCCTGGTGACAGCCCATCAGGTGTTCCTTTTTTATTACATTCAGCTGTGAACAGAATTGTCAAAGAAATATGGGCTTTAATTAATGTTTGCCTTGACCACAAATGAAAGAGAGCTTTCATATCTTCTCTTTTTTTTTTTTACTAGTATCTTACTATCAGTCATTCAATATCTTGGATGCTTAGTAAATTAATTCCAAACTAATTAAGTTAAAGGAGGTCATTTGTTAGAGAAAACTGATTACATATTGAGATCTCCCAGGGACCTAAATGAGAAAATCACTATAATGAAAAAATGCTTTCAATGATGCAGGTCAACCAAGTAGATCATTAAGGATACATTGGGGGGGGGGGGGGGGGAGGGGGGGAGGGAGGGATGAGGGAGTGTGAAAATAGTAATGACACTCTGACAGGGAAAAGGCAACAGGGAAGTGGACTGATGCAAGTAAGCAGAAAGGCATCTCCAGTGTTGGCCTGGGGTTTTTCTTCTTTTGATCATTGAAACACATGAATTTCACTGCATGCCTGTTGTGGAAAGCTAATAGGCCTAAAACACGTCCTGGCTTACCCCACCCTTCTGCTGATGGGGGAAGGGCAGGAGCAAGACAAAGGCTTGAGCCACTATGTCCCCTCTCAAAGTGATAAACAGGTACCCACAGGTACTTGTTGGTGTCTTGCTCAAATAAGAGTAAGCAAGCCCTGGTTCCACCTAGTATGATCAGTTTGGCCAATGCCATTCTGATTGGTGAATCTCTGTGGCCAAAGGAGCCATCACAGCTGGGCAAATGATGTAAAAGGAGATGAGCTGCAGGCAGTGTTCAGCTCTGCTCTGCCTCATCACTCTGCCCGGACAATGTGCTCTGCTCCGCCTCGCTGTGTTCTGCTCTGCCTTGTGCTTCAGACCAGCTTAGCCCTGATGTTTTGGGCTTGAACTACTTGGAAACTTGCTGTGCCTCAGGTTTCCCAGGAGAAGGCATGAAGTGCCTCACAATGTGGTAAGAAGTGCCCCTGACATCATGCTCTCTGTGCATCTGCAAGAGATCCTGCCTGCACCCCTGCAAACCTCCGTGCCAAGAAGAACCAGGATCAGGTCATAGATTGGCTGCCTCTTTCCCAGCACCCTGCTAGAGCCTGGGAAGATCTAGAACCCTCAAAGGCTATCAAGACACTGGCAGAACTCCCTTCAGGTGTTTGGGTACTGTCTGCAATCTGTAGCTAGCCCTGAGAATCTGGAGGTAATAATTAGCCTCTCTCTAACTGAATTCTGTTGTGCCTTCTGCCTTAGCAGGAAGGAGCCTTTGAGTCTCCCTTGAAGGGTGAGCAGCATATTGGCTGCAAGATTCTCTTTCCTAAAGAGTTAATGCTTGTTGTATTGTTGCTAATTATTTCTTAAGTGTTCTAGGCTCCCTGATTATTTCTTTCTGTGCAATACTTTCCATGACCATGCAAAGAACCTATTACTATTGAAAACTGTGGTCTGTGCTGAGCTTGCTAAATATCAACATTAATGAACTATATTAATTTTGGAATAGATTCTGCCCATACCATTGCAATGCTTCAAATTAGTCTCCTTGTGCCCAGATATTTCAAGGAGAACATGAAACTTTCACACTGAAACTTTCACTGTGTGTCTAAATTCATCTGTGTAGAGCAAAAATGGCTTTAGAAGTAGAAGTCACAGTGGCACCTAAGGACTGAGCTGAAATATGGGATGCACTGTATAAGGCATGGGGAAATGTCTTCAAGAGGAGAGATCCTTTCAGTATCTAAAAGGGGCTACAAGAAAGCTGGGAAGGGACTTTATAGGATGTCAGGGAGTGATAGGACTAGGGGGAATGGAACAAAGCTAGAAATGGGTTGATTTCAGACTGGGTGTTAGAAGGAAGTTCTTCTCTGCGAGGGTGGTAAGGGAGGCCTTGGAACAGGTTGCCCAGGGAGGTGGTGGAAGCCTCATCCCTGGAGGTGTTAAAGGCCAGGCTGGATGAAGCTCTGGACAGCCTAGTTTAGTGTGAGGTGTCCCTGACCATGGCAGGGTGGCTGGAACTAGATGATCCTTATGGTTTCTTCCAACCCTGACTGACTCTATGATTCTATGATCCCTGCTTCCAAGAGGTTTAATTTCAAGAAGTGATCAGCAATGGAGGGATGGAGGCACACGAGTGGGTCACAGTGTTCAAACACAGCAGGAGCACTGAGAACTGGGTGAAAAAGAGATGCTCTCAGAGGATGCAGCTATGGTCTGTCTAGCCCAGAAATCCCACTGCCTTGGACCATGGCTGTGGGAGATGCTGTTTAGGGCTACAAAGATGCTGAAGGGGCTAGAGTGTTGCCCTATGAGGAGAGGCTGGGAGACATGAGGCTGTTTGGTCTGGTGAAGAGAAGACTTAGAGGGGATATAATCAATGCTTATAAATATCTGAGGGCTGGGGGTCAAGAGAGAGGGGACAAGCTCTTCTCAGTTGAGCCCTGTGGGAGGACAAGGGGCAATGTGTGGGAACTACAGCACAGGAGGTTCCACCTCAACATGAGGAAGAACTTCTTTACTTTAAGGGTCACAGAGCACTGGCACAGGCTGCCCAGAGAGATTGTAGAGTCTCCTCTGGAGACTTTCCAGCCCTGTCTGGATGTGTTCCTGTGTGACCTGAGCTAGATTATGGTCCTGCTGTGGCAGAGGGGTTGGACTGGATGGTCTCTGGATGTCCCTTCCAACCCCTAACATCCTGTGATCCATACTGCAAGGTGCCGAGCATGCTAACCCAAGCAATGCAGCCTTTAGTCAATGTGTTTGTTCATGCACTTGAAGATAAGTACTTCATTAAGTGCTTTTTCTTAATGAGGCCAGACCATGCTGTTCCTTGTGGGACCCAGCACGAGGTGAGGCACACCAGATTAGCACCAACATTCTCGAGTGGGGAGCTAAAAATGAAGCACTTAGCCCCCAGTTCTGCAAATAATTGAGCACATGGCTAATTACTGATTTCATCCCATTCATCAGCTTCATTGCTTTCAGCAGGACCACGAGGTGCTGGGGGTGACTCAAGTGTGTAAGGATGCATCCAGCCCTGTCTGGATGTGTTCCTGCATGACCTGAGCTAGATTCTATGGTCCTGTCCTGGTAGGGAGGTTGGACTCAATGATCTCTGAGGTCCCTTCCAACTCCTAACATCTCGTGATCCTGTGAGAGCCTGGACACTCTGTGCAGGCTGTTGCCCTTGGGCAACTCCAGCACCTGTATCACAGTATCATCAGGGTTGGAAGAGACCTCACAGATCATCAAGTCCAACCCTTCACCACAGAGCTCAAGGCTAGACCATGGCACCAAGTGCCACGTCCAATCCTGCCTTGAACAGCTCCAGGGACAGTGACTCCACCACCTCCCCGGGCAGCCCATTCCAGTGTCCAATGACTCTCTCAGTGAAGAACAGCTTGTAATAGGGACAGAGAGCCTTGCTCAACCTGCACTCCTCATATTCACTTCAGACCTAATTTGAAACCAAATTAGCTCTGCCTTGGACCTGCTGACACCAGGAGTCTCCACCACAACCTCCTGTGGCAACACAGCCCAGAAGTCCCCTGCCTGCTAGAGTAATTTCTTTCACCTGCCTTAATACTCTTTTCCTACCAGTTTCTTGAGTTCCCACACCCAGTAGCAGTACAGAATTTGGTGAGAAATGGTTCTGTCTCCATATTCTGATGATATCTTCCTTACATCCTACTCAGTTGCCAAACAAATCCTAATGCTTTGCCCTCGGTGCCCTTCCTGGTGACACCCAGCACTGTGTTGGTTTCTGGGGCTACCACTGCACATCTCCTGTTTTCACAGAGCTGTCAGCAACGACACTTTCATAACCTCTGAGTGCCTGTTCTGAATCTGGCATTGCCTGGATTCAGATTGTTCTTCTTCCTGATGCATCAAGTATTGTCCTAAGGATCCCTCAGACATCTCTCTTGCCACGTTCCTATCAGTGCTGAGGAGGTGACTGAGCCTAATCCTGCGTGGCAAAGCACATAAGGATTCGACAGAATAAGAGCAACTGGAGAGGATCCACCCTCAGCTCTGCTCAGCTCCTCTGAGGCACTTTACAGAGCCTCTGGGTACTGCCAGGACAAAGAATAAAATCAAAGGGGTGGCTGAAGGTAGGAACAAGAAAAAGGCAGGAGATGTGAGCAGGTCTGGGGTGTGGCAAGGAAAGTTGCATGACAAGGTGGGAAAGGGGAAAAGGGGGGTGGAAAGGAAGGGGGGAGGGGGGAAAGGGGAAAGAAAGGAGCGGAGGGGGGGGAGGAAGGAAAGGGAAAAAGGGGGAAGGGGAAGAAAGAGGGAGGAAAGGGAGGGGGGGAAGAGGGGTGAAAAGTGGGGCAAGGGAGGGGGGAAAAGGGGAGGAAAAAGGGGAGGAAAAGGAGAGCGAAGGGGAGGAAAGGGGAGGAAAAGGAGAGGGAAGGAGAGGAAAGGGGAGGAAAAGGGGGGGAAGGGAGGAAAAGGAGGGGAAGGGAAGAAAAGGGGGAGAAAAGGGAAGAAAAGGGGGGGAAGGGGAGGAAAATGGAGAAAAAGGAGGGGGAAAGGGAGGAAAAGGGAGGAAGGAGGGAGGAAGGGGGAAGGGAGGGAGAAGGGGAGAAAGGAGGAAAAAAGAGGGGAAGAGGGGGAAGGGAGGGAAAGAGGGAGAAGGAGAAAGAGGGAGAGAAAAGTGAGAGGAGTGAAGAAGAGAGAAAGGAAAACCAGTGGGGAGATGTGTGGAAGCAAAGCTGTCTGTTCAGTGCTGTGAAGCTGGGATCATCCTCTATTCAGGAAGGTAGAAGGAAACCAGGGAACATTAGTGGATAAATCATTATTATATACTGAAGGAGAGAAAAAGCAGCACCGAGGATATTGGTTGAACCTTCCTTTAAGAGAAGGGAAGTAAAGCAGCCAGAGCACTGTCACATCCATTTAGCAAGGACCAAAGGCAATCCTAGTTGCACTAAATCCACTTTTCAAGCCTTCTTCACTGAACTAGGCAGAGAGAAATAAGCAAGTCCTACACAGCAGACACAAACCGTTGATCAGGCAGTTGTATCAGAAAGAGATGTAATGAGATGTGAAGAGCTAATACCTCAAGCGGAGCCTGAAAGGATGATCAACAGTTTACAGCTTGGAAAACTCCCAGAACTGGAAGCCAAATTCTTTGGAGCATTTAAACAAAACCTCATCCCCTCATTAAATGGAGCATTTGCTGAAATTCCTGGAAAGGCTGTGATGGAGCTACCACACTCTTCCCACACAGAAAAAAAAGCAAAGGCAGGAATTACTGAGGGGTGTTTGATTTATTTCCTTTTTTAAATAGGAGTGCTAAAGGCTGATGAGAAGCTGGAGACTGCTTTTGTCAATGGCAAGCATTTCTCACCTCTTAGTTACCAGCTGTTCAATTGCAGCCTCCAGATGAGCAGCAGCAGCAATTGCTTTGTGCCTTTTAAGCTCTTTCATAGAACCAAGCCTCTTGTTTTACTACAAAAGAGGGTTAGACTGAGTTAAGCAGCTACAGCAGTTCGTAGTGCAACGATGATTTGGCTTCAAAGTATAAAATCAAAGAACCATTTCAGCTGGAAAACACAGGATCACAGAAACGTTCAGGTAGGAAAAGACCCTTGGGATCACCAAGTCCAACCACTGACCCTGCTCTACAAGGTTCACCCTAAACTGTATCCCCAAGCTCTACATCCAAATGACTCTTAAACACACCTAGATTTGGTGACACCACCAGCTCCTTGAGCAGCCCATTCCAGTGCCTGACCACTCTAGCTGGGAATTTATTTTTCCTAATGTCCAGTCTAAACCTGCCCTGCTGCAGTTTGAGGCCATTCCCCTCT
This sequence comes from Pogoniulus pusillus, assembly GCF_015220805.1. Taxonomy (NCBI): domain Eukaryota; kingdom Metazoa; phylum Chordata; class Aves; order Piciformes; family Lybiidae; genus Pogoniulus; species Pogoniulus pusillus. The sequence goes on along the minus strand of NC_087269.1, from coordinate 4,793,783 downwards.
TGTTATGTGGAGTCACTGTCCCTGGAGGTGTTCAAGCAAAGCCTGGATGAGGCACTTAGTGCCATGGTCTGGTTGATTGGCTAGGGCTGGGTGCTAGGTTGGACTGGATGATCTTGGAGGTCTCTTCCAACCTGGTTGATTCTATGATTCTATGATAACTACCCGTGAGAAGAGACCAGCAGCAAGGTCCTTTCAGGTAGTTGTAGAGAGTGACAAGGCCTCCTTTCAGCCTCCTCTTTTTTAAACTAGACAGCCCCAGCTCCTCCTTTTGCTCCTCATAAGATTTATCCTCCAGAAAGACCATTGAGTCCAACCAGCATAGCTTATACTGAACCAAAAAAAAACACACCTGAATTTCTGGAAGAACTCCATCATTAAATAAATACTTCTCAACAATGAAATCAGCCACAGCCATTTGGCTCTCTTCAGGTGACCTTTAAAGAATAACCCCATCCATTAGAAGACAAACTTTGGTTTATCCTTTACAACTGTGAGCTGTAAGACTCAACTTTCATTTCATTACTGACACAGTGTAGGGGATGAGAAGAGAGCTCTCATTGGTATATGAAGGCAGAAGGCACATTTAAGGTAATGCAAGATTCACAAACGGAGCTGTCACCTTACCAGAACCCAAGAATTAACTTCTGTCATATCCCACTGCTGCTGCAACTTGGATGCTGCCCACAAAATTGCTGTCCCACCAGCCCTGTGAAGGAGAAAACACAGGCTTGAAGAAAACTTGAAGTACATTAGCTCTCACCCCAGCAGACTAGAAAATCGAATGACCAGAATCATAGAATCATAGAATCAAGCAGGTTGGAAGAGACCTCCAAGATCATCCAGTCCAACCTAACACCCAGCCCTAGCCAGTCAACCAGACCATGGCACTAAGTGCCTCATCCAGGCTTTCCTTGAACACCTCCAGGGATGGTGACTCCACCACCTCCCTGGGCAGCCCATTCCAATGCCAATCACTCTCTCTGACAACAACTTCCTCCTAACATCCAGCCTAGACCTCCCCTGGCACAACTTGAAACTGTGTCCCCTTGTTCTGTTGCTGCTTGCCTAGCAGAAAAGGCCACCCCCCATCTGGCTACAATGTCCCTTCAGGTAGTTGTAGACAGCAATGAGGTCACCCCTGAGCCTCCTCTGCTGCAGGCTGCACACCCCCAGCTCTCTCAGCCTCTCCTCATAGGGTTTGTGTTCCAGGCCTTTCACCAGCTTTGTTGCCCTGCTGAGGAAGGGCTGAGGGAGTGGAGTCTCTTTAGTTTGGAGAGGAGGAGCCTGAAGGCTGTCCTCATTCAGGTTGATAAAGATGTGAAGGTCAAGTGTTAGTCTCTCTGTTAGCAGAACAGAGCCAGGCCCTGCTCAGTAACCTCCAGTGCCAGGACAAGGGGCAAAATGTGCAAGCTGGAGCAGAGGAGGTTCCACATGCACATGAGGTGAGGCTGCTGGAGCTCTGCTGGAGGCTGCCCAGGGAGGCTGTGAAGTCTCCTTTTCTGGAGACATCCAAACCCCTCCTGGATGCATTCCTGTGTGACCTCCTGCAGGTGATCCTGCTCTGGCAGGGCAGTAGATCTTTTGAGGTCCCTTCCAGCCCCTAACACGCTGTGAGTCTGTGGAAGCATTTGTGCTCCTGTGAGAGGCATTCTGCAAGGTCTGGCATCACCACCTGAATTTCTGCAGATGCCTTCACCTTTTGTGCACATCACTCCTTGGAATGTACAAATTCCATCAATTCATCATGCCTGGAGTTGGGTCTAGAGAGGTGAATTCTGATTGCCAATGGAAATTCAGGCTGCACAAGTCAGCATGTGCATGAGCACAAACTGGAAGAGGACATCTGTGCCATCTACCTTTGAGAAAAGGGTGAAAATTGCTATCAGAGAAAGACAAGCACTAAAACAAAACCAAAAAATCATCTTCCACCTTTTTTTCACTCACTGCTGGCCAAAAAGCCACAGGATCCATTACTAAAGCTTTGCTAAACTCAGTAATAAAAGGGAATTACAAGCCCCAGCATGTGACAGAGCACTGGAGCAGGCTGCCCAGAGAGGTTGTGGAGTCTCCTCTGGAGGCTTTCAAAACCCACCCAGATGCATTCCTGTGCAGACTACTCCAGGGCATCCTGCCTTGGCAGGGGTGTTGGACTCAATGATCTCTGGAGGTCCCTTCCAACCTGTAAGGGTTCTGGGATTGTGTGTCTCAGTGTCTCTGAAGAAGCCAACTGACACTTGCTGTTGAAGGATTCCTCTTTCCCATTTAATGCAAGACCTTCTTGCACAGTTTGCTTCCCATATCTAAGACAAGAATGAACTCTGAAAGAGTTTGCTGTTAGAACACAGCCAATGAATTCCTTATTTGCCATTCAAGCATGCTCACAGGGTTCCAGCCCCACTGAGAGCTGGCAGCAGATCTTTGCTCTCAGTTACTACTACTACTAAGGAGCAGAGTTCTAAGTGAATTGAAGCACCGTTTGAAAATGAACATCTCTGCCTCACGTCCAAATATTGTGTGACATTGTAGCAGGAGAGAACAGAGGAAGCCTGGTAGAAAACTCATCAGCTCTTCTGATGGCTGTTTCCTACAACTGCTGACTGTGGCATGGTAAGCAAAGCAAGGGGAGGGAGGGTGGGAGGTTTGCAAAGCCCTGAAAAGAAGAGTGTGTGGCTCCAGCTGAAGCAATCCACTTCACACCGCCCTAATCTTGGTGTAATTAGGGGATCACTGCCAGAAATAAAGCATATGCCCCATCCAAAATCTCAGTGCAAATCTCTCTGTCTGCATCCATGTGCTGAGTTATTAAATTCAGATACCAGCAGCAACACCCACAGTAATGCACACTGCTGCTATTATTACACACAAGAAGCTTCTACAGCCACATTGAATAAAAAATCAGATACCTTCTCAAATCTATACCTGGTTTTAGTGACATTCCTCTTAATGCAGCTGATGAAATATTAAGCATGCAATTACTGTACATGCTGTATAAATGCCTTTTCCTGACATTCAGGCTGTATAGGTGGCTGTGTCAAAAATGAGAAGGAAAATCTTTTTCTCTCAAGTACCTTTTTTTTTTCCCAGAGAGAGATTCAAGATTAGGTTGAAAGCATTTAGCTCAGGAAAAGAGATGAGAGCCCCAACCAAATGCTGCATTCATTGTTGAAGGAAAAAAAACCCAAGCACAGATTGGAGGAGAGAAACCATCAGAGCTCCCCACTGCACTCCTCAAAGAAGGTGAAGCAGCCCCGTTCAAGCTCCACACCCGAGGCTCCCATCTGGTATGTGTGAGGTCCCTCACCAAAGGGAAGGAGAGAGGAGCAATCTCCTTAGGAAAGCTTGTTACAGCCTCGCAAGCACAAGGCACACACAAAGAGCCTGGGATAAAGGTCACTTCGTGCTTGTTTTCACAGTATCACAGTATCATCAGGGTTGGAAGAGACCTCACAGATCATCAAGTCCAACCCTTTACCACAGAGCTCAAGGCCAGACCATGGCACCAAGTGCCACGTCCAACCTTGCCTTGAACAGCCCCAGGGACGGCGACTCCACCACCTCCCCGGGCAGCCCATTCCAGTGTCCAATGACTCTCTCAGTGAAGAACTTTCTCCTCACCTCCAGCCTAAATCTCCCCTGGTGCAGCCTGAGGCTGTGTCCTCTCGTTCTGGTGCTGGCCACCTGAGAGAAGAGAGCAACCTCCTCCTGGCCACAACCACCCCTCAGGTAGTTGTAGACAGCAATAAGGTCACCCCTGAGCCTCTTTTTCCTGGGAAAACAGAGCTTTCAGAAAGGAAAGACAGTCACAGCCTAATCCCCAATGCAGTTCCTGCTCTGTAAGGAGTAAAAAGGGAGGTTCAGAGCTGGGTTCATGGTGTAGAGCCACAAAAAAATATTAAGGAAGTTGAACATCTTCCTTACGAGGAGAGCCTGCAGGAGCTGAGGCTGTGCTGCTTGGAGAAGAGGAGACTATGGGGTGACCTGATCAGTGTTTATAAATATATAAGGGGTGAGTACCAGAGGGCTGGAGCCAGGCTCTGCTGGGTGATGCCCAACAACTGGACAAGGGGCAAAAGGTGCAAGCTGAGGCATAGCAGGTTCCATGTGAACCCGAGGAAGATTTTTTTTCCCTGTGAGGATGACAGAACCCTGGAACAGGCTGCCCAGGAGGGTTGTGGAGTCTCCCTCTTTGGAGATATTCAAGAACCACCTGGATGCATTCCAGTATGATCTGCTCCAGGTGATCCTGCTGTAGCAGGGGGGCTGGACTGGGTGAGCTTTCAAAGTCCCTTCCAGCCCCTGACATTCTATGATTCATTCTGCAGGCATCCTGTTGCCACCCTGCATTTGGAGCTATCGACTGATACTGTCTAATGGTCTGATATTGATGTGCTAGTGGAATAGTATCTACACAGACAGGTGTCAAAGACGCACTGACAGGAGCATTTGGAGAGCTGTAGCTGCTGTCTGTCAAGCACAGGAGGCTCCTAGTGAGACCCAATATAACCAACACGTCACTCCTCACTGCAGCCAGGACACTGCCTGCCCTCTCTCTGTGTGCACTGCAGCCAGGACACTGCCTGCCCTCTCTCTGTGTGCACTGCAGCCAGGACACTGCCTGCCCTCTCTCTGCGTGCACTGCAGCCAGGACACTGCCTGCCCTCTCTCTGTGTGCACTGCAGCCAGGACACTGCCTGCCCTCTCTCTGCGTGCACTGCAGCCAGGACACTGCCTGCCCTCTCTCTGTGTGCACTGCAGCCAGGACACTGCCTGCCCTCTCTCCGTGTGCACTGCAGCCAGGACACTGCCTGCCTTCTCTCCGTGTGCACTCCAGTCAGGACACTGCCTGCCCTCTCTCTGTGTGCACTGCAGCCAGGACACTGCCTGCTCTCTCTCTGTGTGCACTGCAGCCAAGACACTGCCTGCCCTCTCTCCGTGTGCACTGCAGCCAGGACACTGCCTGCTCTCTCTCCGTGTGCACTGCAGCCAGGACACTGCCTGCCCTCTCTCCGTGTGCACTGCAGCCAGGACACTGCCTGCCCTCTCTCTGTGTGCACTGCAGCCAGGACACTGCCTGCCCTCTCTCTGCGTGCACTGCAGCCAGGACACTGCCTGCCCTCTCTCTGCGTGCACTGCAGCCAGGACACTGCCTGCCCTCTCTCTGCGTGCACTGCAGCCAGGACACTGCCTGCCCTCTCTCTGTGTGCACTGCAGCCAGGACACTGCCTGCCCTCTCTCCGTGTGCACTGCAGCCAGGACACTGCCTGCCTTCTCTCCGTGTGCACTCCAGTCAGGACACTGCCTGCCCTCTCTCTGTGTGCACTGCAGCCAGGACACTGCCTGCTCTCTCTCTGTGTGCACTGCAGCCAGGACACTGCCTGCCCTCTCTCCGTGTGCACTGCAGCCAGGACACTGCCTGCTCTCTCTCCGTGTGCACTGCAGCCAGGACACTGCCTGCCCTCTCTCCGTGTGCACTGCAGCCAGGACACTGCCTGCCCTCTCTCCGTGTGCACTGCAGCCAGGACACTGCCTGCCCTCTCTCCGTGTGCACTGCAGCCAGGACACTGCCTGCCCTCTCTCTGTGTGCACTGCAGCCAGGACACTGCCTGCCCTCTCTCCGTGTGCACTGCAGCCAGGACACTGCCTGCCTTCTCTCCGTGTGCACTCCAGTCAGGACACTGCCTGCCCTCTCTCTGTGTGCACTGCAGCCAGGACACTGCCTGCTCTCTCTCTGTGTGCACTGCAGCCAGGACACTGCCTGCCCTCTCTCTGTGTGCACTGCAGCCAGGACACTGCCTGCTCTCTCTCTGTGTGCACTCCAGACAGGACACTGCCTGCCCTCTCTCTGTGTGCACTCCAGCCAGGACACTGCCTGCCCTCTCTCTGTGTGCACTCCAGCCAGGACACTGCCTGCTCTCTCTCTGTGTGCACTGCAGCCAGGACACTGCCTGCCCTCTCTCTGTGTGCACTGCAGCCAGGACACTGCCTGCCCTCTCTCTGTGTGCACTGCAGCCAGGACACTGCCTGCTCTCTCTGTGTGCACTCCAGCCAGGACACTGCCTGCCCTCTCTCTGTGTGCACTGCAGCCAGGACACTGCCTGCCCTCTCTCTGTGTGCACTGCAGCCAGGACACTGCCTGCCCTCTCTCTGTGTGCACTGCAGCCAGGACACTGCCTGCCCTCTCTCTGTGTGCACTGCAGCCAGGACACTGCCTGCCCTCTCTCTGTGTGCACTGCAGCCAATGAGCTGACAAGCTTGACAACCCTAGACAGAAATAGAGGCCCTACAAGACCCAGTTCCACTCCAGGGCATGTATAACCCTTTGTGATTAGCCCATTAGAAAGCCATCCCAGCACTGCTGATTGCTGTGGTTATAGGCACTCTGCTCATTACCCAAACAGCATGCACCAGGAGGGAAAAAAAAGGGGGAAAGGAAAGTAGGTCCTGTTACTGTGACAGGGACAAGTGTTGCTTAATCCTTACATCACTGAATCACAGTGTCAGGGGCTGGAAGGGACCTTGAAAGATCATCCAGTCCAACCCCCCTGCCAGAGCAGGGTGACCTAGACCAGATCATACAGGAACACATCCAGGCAGGTCTTCAATGCCTCAGGAGGGTGAGACTCCACAACTCCCCTGGGCAGCCTGTTCCAGGGTTCTGTCACCCTCACAGGGAAAAATTCCTCCTCATGTTTCTATGGAACTTCCTATGCCTCAGCTTCCACCCATTGCCCCTTGTCCTGGCATTGGGCATCACCCAGCAGAGCCTGGATTGATCTTCTCACCTTTACATCTTTATAAACAGGAACGAGGTCACCTCTAAGTCTCCCCTTCTGCAAGATGCAGAGCCTAAGCTCCCTCAGGCTCTCCTCCTAAGGAAGATGTTCCATTCCCTTAATCATTTTTGTGGCTCTGTGCTGGATTCTCTGAAGCAGTTCCCTGAGATCCTTCTGGGGGCCCAGAACTGGACACAGCACTCCAGATGTAGTCTCAGCAGGGCAGAGTAGAGGGGTAGGAAAACCTCTCTCCACCTACTAACCACAGCCCTTCTAATCCACCTCAGAATGGCATTGCCCCTCCTGGCCCAAGAGCACAACACTGGTTCATGGTCAACCTCCCATTCACTAGAACCCCCAGGTCCTTTTCCCCTTCACTGCCTTCCAACAGGTCAGTCCCCAAGCTATCCTGATCCCTGGGGTTGTTCTTTCCCAAGTGCCAGACTCCATACTTGCCCTACATTCAGCATCCTTCCTCTTGAATGCTACTGCAAACTGAGGCAGCAGTCTCCTATTCTCCCAAGCTGTCTGATCTCCCCATGGTTCTTGTCCTAGGAAGTGAAACAAATTGGCTGCCAGGCTGGGGAATCCTTTCATTTCCACACTCACCCTTACTAGTTTTAGAGCTGTGCCAGAAACCCTAATTCTCTGTGGGCCTGAAGCTCCTTTCTACATCCCTGGCTCCTGCAGCACAATTTTCTTTCAAAGAGAGCATCGTCAGTCCCCTTCTATTAGACAGAAGCCTCTTCAGGAAAAGGCATAGCTGGAAGCATCCCAGCAGCTGGTATTTATCCAGGAGACTGATAATTGTATGCAACATAGGCCTCAAAGATTGTTAGTGCAGTAGAGACAGCTCCTGCTTTATAAAGATGTGGTATGGAGGAGGTCAGGCTGAATGCAGCAATCCCTTCTGGACTTGAATATTATGAATCTATGAGAAGACAATTTATTTTATTCCATGTCTCATCATGAAATGATTATGCTCACCCTTCCTCCTGGCACATCACTGTGGGTGAAGGATTCAGCAAAGAGTTCTGCTCCAGACAGAATGAAAGATAATATGTTAAAAGGGGGGAAAAATTAGCTAAATATTATAGATTATTTTTTATTCCTTACTACCAGGAGAGCTATTATTCATCCTGATCTCCTATTAAACAGCAACTTCTGCACCAAAACAGATGCATTTTCAAAGCAGCAATAACAAAAAATCACCCAGCTGATCCAGCAACTGACATCTTTCAGGGTATTCCATTACTTCCCTGCAGCTGGAGTTCTGTGTCCAAGATCCTGCTCCTCTGGATCTGGAAAAAAGTTCTCTCCTTTCTCTTTGTTCCCTTATGGACCAGTATAAGTCAGTGACTGATCTGCTGGGGAGCAGTGTAGGGAAAAGGGACCTGAGGGTCTTGGTGGAGAGGGGATGGCCATGAGCCAGCAATGTACCCTTGTGGCAAAGAGGGCCAGTGACATCTTGGAGTGGATTAAAAGTGGTCAAGAGAGGTTCTACTCCTCCTCTCCTCTGCCCTGCTGAGGCCACAACTGGAATACTATGTCTAGTTCTGGGCCCCTCGGTTCAAGAAGGACCCCTGGGAATGGTTTGACAGAGTCCAGTGCAGAGCCATAAGGATGCTGAAGGCAGTGGAATGTCTCTCTGCTGAGGAAGGGCTGGGGGAGCTGAGTCTCTTTAGTTTGGAGAGGAGAAGCCTGAAGGCTGTCCTCATTCAGGTTGATAAAGATGTGAAGGTCAAGTGTTAGTCTCTGTTAGGAGAACAGAGCCAGGCCCTGCTCAGTAACCTCCAGTGCCAGGACAAGGGGCAAAATGTGCAAGCTGGAGCAGAGGAGGTTCCACATGCACATAAGGTGAGGCTGCTGGAGCTCTGCTGGAGGCTGCCCAGGGAGGCTGTGAAGTCTCCTTTTCTGGAGACATCCAAACCCCTCCTGGATGCATTCCTGTGTGACCCCCTGCAGGTGATCCTGCTCTGGCAGGGCAGTAGATCTTTTGAGGTCTCTTCCAGCCCCTAACATGCTGTGAGTCTGTGGAAGCATTTGTGCTCCTGTCAGAGGCATTCTGCAAGGTTTGGCATCACCACCTAAATTTCTGCAGATGCCTTCACCTTTTATGCACATCACTCCTTGGAATGTACAAATTCCATCAATTCAGCATGCCTGGAGTTGGGTCTAGAGAGGTGAATGAGTTTGTGGAAGCATTTATGCTCTCTCTTTGTTCTCTTAGGAGGTAGTATCTGAGATACTGGATGATAATCTAAATATTTAAACTATTATTCCCTTCTCCTAAAGAGCCTTTCTGGGCATATTCCAATATGAAATAAAATGCTTTGTGCTGTAATGGGAGAATTACCACTATTAGAGGATTTAATCCTCAGCACAGCACAGTGCAGTTCTTTAGCCATCAAGCTGAGGCTGAAGGGCTGCTATTTTTATCAGGTTTGTATTTTGCAGATAAGCATTAACTGCAGATTACAGGATTGCTTCACACCAGGTTTCCCCTCTCTACAAAGGTAGAGCTGTGCTGAAACAGCAAAGCCAGGCAGCTCTTAGCCAGGAGTACTGCAGGTTTAAATAGCATTACCATATTTTCATCCTTGTCTCCCTGGTTAGCCTTTATTCACGGTAGCAGCTTTCCCTCTTGCTAGGACTGAGTCACTAGCAAGCCAAGGAAAGGTCTGAAACAGCTGAAAAGACTAAAGGCAGTGGCAGAATGGGCATGAATGTGCTGGGCTTGGTGATAACTGTGCCTCTGTCAGTGGAACACTGCAACAGGTTGCCCAGGGAGGTGGTTGTGGGCCCATCCATGGAGATGTTCAAGGTGAGGCTTTACAGGGCTCTGGGCAATCTGATCTAGTTGGGGATGTCTCTACTGTCTGAATCACAGAACAGAGCAGGTTGGAAAAGACTTCTGAGATCATTCAGTCCAGCCTATCACCTAACACCTTCTAACTAGCTAGGACATGGCACTAAGTGCCTTGTCCAGTCTCCTTTTAAACACCTCCACGGACAGGGACTCCACCACCTCCTCATGCAACTCATTCACGGAATCAGAATCACAAAACATCAGGGGCTGGAAGGGACCTCCAAAGCTCATCCAGTCCACCCTGCCTGCCAGAGTAGGATCACCTATACCAGATCACACAGGAACACATCCAGGCAGGTTTTGACTATCTCCAGAGAGGGAGACTCCACAATGCCCCTGGGCAGCCTGCTCCAGGGTTCTGGCACCCTCACAGGGTAAAAACTCCTCCTCATGATTCTGTGGAACTTTTCATGTCTCAGCTTCCACCCAGTGCCCCTTACGCTGTCAGTCACCCAGCAGAGCCTGGCTCCATCCTCCTGGCACTCACCCTTTACATATTAATAAACACTGCTGAGGTCACCTCTCAGTCTCCTCTTCTCCAAGCTGCAGAGCCCCAGCTCCCTCAGGCTCTTCTCATAAGAGAGATGATTCCAATGCCAATCACTTTTGCTGTGAAGAATTTCTTCCTAACATCAAGCCTAAACCTGCCCTGGCACAGCTTGAGACTGTGTCCTCTTGTTCTGCCCCTGGGTGCCTAGGAGGAGCAATGGGGTTGAACTGGATACCCTTTGAAGGTCCCTTCCAGCCCAAACGATTCTGTGTGCAAGTGGCCTGTGAGAGCCACCTGCAGAACTCAGCCTTGGGCAGGGAGAACTTGAGGGGTCCAGCTGGTAGGACACTGCTAGAGCTATGCCTGTGTACAGTTCTGGAGTCCCCAACACATAAAGGACATGGAACTGTTGGGCCAGTCCAGAGGAGGCCACAAAGATGCTCCAAGGGCTGCAGCAGCTCTGCTATGTGGACAGGCTGAGAGAGTTGGGGCTCTGCAGCCTGGAGAAGAGAAGGCTTGGAGGAGACCTTGGAGTGGCCTTCCAGTATCTGAAGGGGGCTACAGGAGGGCTGGGGAGGGACTACTGACAAGGTCTTGTAATGACAGGATGAGGAGGAATGGGTTTAAACTGGCAGAGGGGAGATTGAAAGTGGATGTTAGGAAGAAGTTGTTTGCAGTGAGGGTGGTGAGACACTGGCACAGGTTGCCCAGAGAGGTTGTGGATCACAGAATCACAGAATGTGACAGAAGATCCCATTCTGTGATCCACAACCTCCCTGGAGGTGTTCAAGGCCAGGTTGGATAAGGCCTTGAGTAAACTGTTCTAGTGGGAGTGTCCCTGCCTATGGCAGGGGGCTGGAACTCTATGATCTTTGAGGTCCTTTCCAACCTAAACCATTCTATGCTTCTATGCTTCTATGCCCAGGGACAGTGTAGACACCTGAGCTGTCAGAACCACCTATTGCATTAGGATGCAGGAAAAACAATGCACCCATCAGAAATCACTGCCATTAAAAAGTTAGAACTTCTTTGGGCAGCATCCTGGAGGGAAGTGTGGCAGCAAATGCACCATGTGAAAATTAAAGCTGAGAGGAGAGGAAGACTTTTGCTTCAGAGAGATGTTCAGGGCTGAAATCTGGGTTACTCATAGCCCATGTTCATCTTGCTGGCTGCCCAAAGCAATCAGAGAGGTAATATGGGAAGCGAGGAATGAGGAACGCAGTGATTTGGAAATGTTTGCATCTCTTTCAGTCTCACTGGGAAAGAAATGTTGTGGCAGTTTGGGGCTATTTGGGAGCAAAATACCTTTAAATGAAAGTGAAAGGGAGGAAAAATGATATTCACAAGACTAAGTGTTCAGGTAAGAGCCATTGGCCTACGTGGAGAGTGGATACCAGAAAGGAATAAAGAAATGATGGGGAAAGAAAGCACTGGAGGGAGGGCAGGAAGCAATCAAAAAGCTCATTAAAGGATTGAGAGACAGAAATCTGGTGTGAGGAAGGAAGCACTGAAGAAGAAAAGAGCAAGCCCAGAGGACACCACTGTCAAATCTTTAAGGGCAGAGAATGATTGAAGAAGATTCCTGATGGATGCAGAAGAAAAAAAAAGTCCTCAGATGTTACTTCAAAAAGAGGATAGTGCAGCTGAAAGTAGGTGAACCTGAACAGCAGAGGTGGGGATGGGATGAGTTCTGACTCCTCCTTCAGTCTGTTTTGAAGGTGGCAGTGAAATGCTTGCCTGTAAGCAGCAGGGCTCCCAAATAAGACATTGAGAGGCCTGTGGTTACAGAGAGCTTTGGCAGGACATCTCCCTTTGAGGCAGACTGGCTACTTCTTTTCTGAAGCAGCAGGGAGGTTTGCCTAGAGAGACAGCTGCAGACGTTTGTGTTGCTCTTTCAGCCAGGTCTACTGCACTGAGCCACAAAGAAGGTGCAGCAGAAGTGATGGCAGCGTTCCCCTAGAAGCAGGACTGGAGCCAGGACAGGTTTGCTGAACTGGCCTCTGAACAAGAAGACTTTGGCTGAGGCCTTGGCAGAATGCACTGCTGGCTAATTAAAAGGGAGTTACTCCAAACTGCTTCTTTAAAGAGAAAAGACCAAAAAATCATCCTCCAGCTGAAACTGGAGACACTGGGGGAGAGGAGTATTTGGTTTAATTCACTATCAGTCATATTCCAGAGGTTATTTCTCTCCAGATCACAGAACCACAGCACGTCAGGGGCTGGAAAGGACCTTGAAAGATCATTTAGTCCACACCCTCCCTGCCAGAGCAGGATCACTTAGAGCAGATCACACAGGAAAGATGGGAGGAGCAGGCTTGTGCTGAAGCACCAGCTCACAACTCTGAAATAGTGGCTTCAAACCCTGACTTTGCTGTACAGTCTTCCCAGAGCAGTGAGGATAATTCAGCTCATCCCATGCTTTGTTTTCCATGTGCAAAAACCTCACACTCACACATCTGCAGTTCCATTTCAGGACTCCACCAGGAGACTGGACACCATAGGAGGTTTGGGCTCAGGAATCATAGAATCAAACAGGTTGGAAGAGACCTCCAAGATCATCCAGTCCAACCTATCCCCCAGCCCTAGCCAGTCAACTAGACCATGGCACTAAGTGCCTCATCCAGGCTTTGCTTGAACACCTCCAGGGATGGTGACTCCACCACCTCCCTGGGCAGCCCATTCCAATGCCAATCACTCTCTCTGCCAACAACTTCCTCCTAACATCCAGCCTAGACCTCCCCTGGCACAACTTGAGACTGTGTCCCCTCATTCTGTTGCTGGTTGCCTGGGAGAAGAGACCAACCCCACCTGGCTACAACCTTCCTTCAGGTAGTCACAGACAGCACTGAGATCACCCAAACCTGATGTCCAGATTGAGAGGAAGCCAAGTGAAGGATGGATTAGTGTCAAAAAGTAGTAACCCTGATTGGGTGGGTCAGAGCTGGTGCTACAGAAGCCACTTGTTCATAATCTCAACAGCAACAGCATGAAAACCTTTCTGACCAAGCAGAAGCTTTTCACTTTAGAGTACCTAGAACAGTGTGCTGAGTTGGAAGAGTGCTTCCAGCAGCATGGTTGGAAGAGTAATTACAGCCACTAGAATAGCTTCACCTTTCTTCATCCATGCCTTCCCAAACAGGTTTTGAAGAGGCACTCATCTATCTACAACAGGGAAAACCTACACCTGCTGATAAGTTCAGGTTCTATATTACAAATGAGCATCAGTTCACAGGAAGAAAAAATCAGTAGAGACAAAAAGAAAAATCTAACACAAAAACATAGCCAAGAGCAACTGTTTGGGCCAACTCCCTGCAGAAATGGAGATTATTACAGACCAGCTGAATCTGAAGCACTGCTGCAGTGCCACAAAAAATGATCCGGGGCTTGCAGCACCTCTGTGACAAAGACAGGCTGAGGGAGCTGGGGTTGTTCAGCCTGGAGAAGGGGAGGCTCTGGGGAGACCTAATAGCAGCTACAAGAAGAGTGAAGAGAGACTGCAAAGGCCTGCACTGACAAGATGAGGGCAATGGCTTCAAACTAGAGAAGAGCAGACTTAGACTGGATGTTAAGAACAGGTTCTGCATCATGAGGGTGGTGGAACACTGCAACAGGTTGCCCATAGAGGTAGTTGAGACTCCATCCATGAAGATATTCAAGTTGAGGCTGGAGAGGGCTCTGGGCAGCCTGATCTACCTGATCTGTAGGAGCAAGGGGGTTGGACTGGGTGACCTTAGGAGGTCCCTCCCAACCCAGACCATTCTGTGTGCCGTACCCATAAGGCTGATCCTGCTCTGGGACGCACCAGCAGATGTGTTATGTGCAAGATGACCCCATCTGGACTACTGTGTGCAGTTCTGGAGCCCACAGCACAAGAAGGACATGGAACTGTGGGAGACAGTCCAGAGGAGGCCACAAAGATGCTCCAAGGGCTGCAGCAGCTCTGCTATGAGGACAGGCTGAGAGTTGGGGCTCTGCAGCCTGGAGAAGATAAGGCTTCAAGGAGACCTTGGAGTGGCCTTCCAGTATCTGAAGTGGGCTCCAGGAGGGCTGGGGAGGGACTATTGATAAGGTCTTGTAATGACAGGATGAGGAGGAACAGTTTTAAAATGGCAGAGGGGAAGTTTAAACAGGATGTTAGGAAGAAGTTCTTTTCAGTGAGGGTGGTAAGACACTGGAAGAGGTTGCCCAGGGAGGTTATGGCTGCTCCCTCCCTGGAGGGGTTCAAGGCCAGGTTGGATGAGGCCTTGAGCAACTTTTTCTAGTGGGAGGTGCCCCTGCCTATGCAGGGCGTTGGAACTGGATGAGCTTTTAGGTCTCTTCCAACCTAAACCATTCTACAATTCTATTCTGTGTTTCTGTGACCATTCTGCTCTACACACAGTTGAGAGATCTCAGCTGGAATGTTGCAACCAGAAATGTGAGTCACCCTACGGAAAATGTGGAGAATTTGGAGATGATTCCAAGAAGATCAACATGAATCATAAGAGACACAGACACATAGTTTACAGAGAAAGGGTGTAACAACAGTGGATTGATTTCACTGCAGAAGCAGAGTCAGGCATTGCTTGACCATAGGGCTGTAAGCAACCCAACCTAGCTGAGGATGTCCCTGCTAACTGCAGAGAGGGTTGGGCTGGATGACCTTCATAGATCCCTTCCAACCCAGACCATTCTATGATAAAGCAAACAGGATATCAGACTTTAAATAGGTAATAGCAGAGAATAGTTTGTAAAAAGACTGGATAAACATCTACCCAGGCTAGACAGACCTGTTTCTGCTGGGGAGAAGCTCTTGACCTCTCCTGTGCACTCCAAGCTTACATATAGCAACATAAGGCTGGAGCACAGCCCTGTGAGGAAAGGCTGAGGGAACTGGAGGTGTTCAGCTTGGAGAAAAGGAGGCTCAGGGCAGACCTCGTTGCTTTCTAGAACTACTTGAAGGGAGGTTGTAGCCAGGTGGGGTTGGTCTCTTCTCCCAGGCATCCAGGGACAGAACAAGCGGACACAGCCTCAAGCTGCACCAGGGCAGGTCTAGGCTGGATGTTAGGAAGAAGAACTTCAGAACAAGAGTGATTGGCATTGGAATGGGCTGCACAGGGAGGTGAAGGAGTCCCCATCCCTGGAGGTGTTTAAGAGGAGGCTGGATGAGGCACTTAGTGCCATGGGTTAGTTAATTAGAAGGTGTTAGGTGATAGACTGGACTCGATGATCTCAAAGGTCTTTTCCAAGCTGGTTAACTTTGTGATTCTCTGAAATCCTAGACTGCACTATATTGAAACTAAAGTGTCTTATTTGATAAACACTGTGGAAAAAAGCCCCATAAAGTAAATCTCAAAGCTATTAATATGCTGGAGAAAACCTGCCAAGGCAAGAACCTCTGTGTATGTTGAGCATACACATTAGAAAATACAGGTACCTGGACTGTATCAAGAGCAGTGTGGGCAGCAGGGTGAGGGAAGTCATTCTCCCCCTCTACTCTGCACTGGTGAGACTTCACCTGGAGTACTGGGTCCAGTTCTGGAGCCCCTGGGACAAGAGGGATATGGATGTGCTGGAAGGTGTCCAGAGAAGGGCCATGAGGATGAGCAGAGGGCTGGAGATGCTCTGCTGTGAGGAGAGACTGAGGGAGTTGGGGCTGTTCAGTCTGGAGAGGAGAAGGCTCCCAGGTGACCTTATTGTGGCCTTTCAGTATCTTAAGGAGGCTACAAAAAAGCTGGGGAGGGAATTCTTACCATGTCAGGGAGTGATAGGACTGGGGGGAATGGAACCAAGCTAGAAATGGTTAGATTCAGCCTGGATATTAGGAAGAAGTTGTTCAGCATGAGAGTGGTGAGAGCCTGGAAGGGGTTGCCAAGGGAGGTGATGGAAGCCTCATCCAGGCTGGATGTTTAAGGCCAGGCTGCATAAGGCTCTAGACAGCCTGATCTAGCGTGAGGTGTCTCTGCCCACGGCAGGGGGGTTGGAATGAGATGATCCTTGTGGTTTCTTCCAACCCTGACTGATTCTATTCTATTCTATATACATGTCTTGATGAAACATCCAAGCAATTAAACCCAACCACAGTGTTTATCTCAGCAACTGCATTGCTTGTAAGTGCAGTCAAGGCTTGCTTCAATGACCAATCCTCGATTCATCCAGTGAAGCTGTAGCCAGGAGTATGTACATTGACCACAAAGAGAGTTATTTTGACTAATAATTGCTTTCTAGCTTGAAGCTTGATATCTTTATAAGATTTTAGCTGGCAGAGCAGCAGATGATATTCCCCCTCTCCATGAATAATCCATTTCTGGAGGCTGCTAATCTCTTTGCCACCAAAATCAGTGGAGCTCTGGCTGTTTACATCGGATCTGTGGAAGGCTTTGAAGATGAAAAGAAGTGTGCAAGTGCTAAGCAGAGCTATTCTGGCAAGGAATCTAGCCCAGAAATAACAGACTGTTACACACAGATCCTATTGTTTCCTGCCAGAAGTCATCTGGACCAGCACAAAGGCAGAAGCCAGACAGAACCTAGGCAGCCTCATTAAAAAGAGGGGGGAAAAAGAAAACAAAACTCAATTGATTTCCAGTACTCATCTTCCTTAGGTGCTTTCAGAAGCACTCTTAGCAGAACTTCACTCTATATCCATTACTAATCCTTTCTTGTATCAATTCTAACTGGTTTGGGGTTTTTTAAAACTATTATAAGCTATTATTTTTATCTGTTTCAACATGATGTTTGGTCAGCCACTTAGATCAGGCATTTGGGGGACTTGCCAGCAACATTAGTTCATGCAGATGAACAGGGTGGGGGTATGGAGGTTGAGGTGAAGAGGCTGCTTGTAAAGAACAGCTCATGGTGAGTAAGCAAAAATGCAGGGCAGAAAGAGTGCTGTGAAGAACTCAGAGCACAGCAGATGAAACAAGCACAGAATCACAGAAAACATCTGGTTGGAAGAGGCTTCAAAGTTCATCCAGTCCAACATTTGACCCAGCACTGAAGGGTCAACACTAAACCATGTCCCCAAGAGCCAGGTCTACATAGTGTTTAAACACCTCCAAGGACAGTGACTGCACCGCTGCCCTGGGCAAACCATGCCAGTGTTTGATGATGTCCTCTTTGAAGAGGTATCTCCTAGCATCCAGCTTGTCACTGCTTTCTCTAGTCCTGCCACTTGTCTTCAAGGAGAAGAGGCTGCCCCCTCCTCGCTCCGACCTCCTTTCAGGTAGTTGCAGAGGGCAATGATGTCTCACCTCAGCCTTCCCTTCAGTTCTCCAGACTGAACAACCCCAGCTCCTTCAGATGCTCCTCACAGGTCAGGGTCCTAGCTCCTTACAGATCAGAGTCCTAGGTCCTCACAGGTCAGGGTCCTAGGTCCTCAAAGGTCAGGGTCCTAGCTCCTTACAGGTCAGGATCCTAGCTCCTTACAGATCAGAGTCCTAGGTCCTTACAGGTCAGGATCCTAGCTCCTCACAGGTCAGAGTCCTCACTCCTCACAGATCAGAGTCCTAGGTCCTTACAGGTCAGGGTCCTCACTTCTTGCAGGTCGGGGTCCTCACTCCTCACAGGTCAGGGTCCTAGCTCCTTGCAGATCAAGGTCCTAGGTCCTTACAGATCAGAGTCCTAGCTCCTTGCAGATCAAGGTCCTAGGTCCTTACAGATCAGAGTCCTAGCTTCTTGCAGGTTGAGATCCTCACTCTTCACAGGTCAAGGTCCTAGCTCCTTGCAGATCAAGGTCCTAGGTCCTTACAGATCAGAGTCCTAGCTTCTTGCAGGTTGGAATCCTCACTCCTCACAGGTCAGGGTCCTAGCTCCTTGCATAACAGAGAGATAGCAGGTGCAATTTTTTCTTAGTTTGGTGCAGATGCAGGGAGGAGGTCTTGGGGTTTGAAGGTTCTTCTCAGACAAAGGGGTCAAAGGGCTCAAGATCTTGAAAAAAATAACCAAAATTTAAAAAGGTAGGGGGGAAAATGGCACTGGAAACAGATGTTATGAGCAGGTTGTGAATCCACAGCTATAGTGCTGTTCAAACCAGACCCTCAAGATGTATAAACATCTGAACAGAGTGAACAGCAAAAAGAAAGGAAAGCAGTGGAGAAAAGGTGGAAGAAATCCCTGCAGGCTGAGTTTAGGGCAGCACTGCAGGAAAACAGCCAAGCAAGCTATTTTAAGACACATCTCAGAAAAGTCTGCAGGACCCAACTGAACCTGTTGGAGCAGGCTCTGGCAGCATCCCACAGAGAGTGAGAGATGGTGAATCCTGCAGGCTTGTGGCATCCCAGGAAACTGATTGTGCTGAAGGGAAGTGGCAAGTGACTGCCTGTGGCAGCAGTGGACGAGAGGATGATGGATTCATTAAGGATGGCCACAGAGGCCAGATGAGAGTACATGCTGTATCTCTACTGGCAGATGAAGCTATGAGGCTTTAGTCTAACAACAGTTCAAGCTATGAAAGCTGCAACAAGAAAAACTGAGCTGTAGGGAAAGGCTGCTGATGCCTAAGTAAACCTGACCTCATGCCATGGATCACAGGGACTTGCAAAGAGAGCAACAGAAAAAGTGGATTAGAAGACTGTAAAATTCAATCTAGGAATTATCAAAGGATAGCAAAAACTACAGCTGTAGGTTCAGGTATCCCAAAACCCTGCAGATTCTCAGGATTCCAGGTGGAAAATGGAAATCCTGCCAAAGCTGGAAAGAAAAGGATCAGACCTGTTGCCAAGGACTGCAAATAAATCAAAACAGTACAAAATCTGTGAGATTAAAGTTGGGTTTTTCAAAATTCATTACTGAAGCAACTCAGCAGGCTGGAATATCATAGAATGGCTTGGGTTGGAAGGGAGCTCTGAAGATCACCTAGTCTAAGCCCTCTGCAGTGAGCAGGGACATCTTCCATTAGATAAGGTTGCTCAGAGCACTGTCCAACCTGACATGCAATGTTTCCAGGGATAGGGCATCTACCACCTCTCTGGGCAAACTGGTCCTTCTGTCTCATCATCTGTAATTGTAGAACCATAGAATGGTTTAGATTGGAAGGGACCTCAAAGCTCAACCAGTTCCAATCCCCAGCCATAGGCAGGGACACCTCCCACTAGAACAGGTCACTCAAGGCTTCATTCAACCTAGCTATGAACCCCTCCAGGGAGGGAGCAGCCACAACCTCCCTGGGCAACCTGTGCCAGTGTCTCACCACCCTCACTGCAAACAACTTCTTCCTAACATCCAGTTTCAATCTCCCCTCTGCCAGTTTAAACCCATTCCTCCTCATCCTGTCATGACAAGACCTTGTCAATAGTTCCTCCCCAGCTCTCCCTTCAGATACTGGAAGGCCACTCCAAGGTCTCCTCAAAGCCTTCTCTTCTCCAGGCTGCAGAGCCACAACTCTCCCAGTCTGTCCTCATAGCAGAGCTGCTGCAGCCCTTGGAGCATCTTTGTGGCCTCCTCTGGACCGGCTCCAACAGTTCCATGACCTTCTTGTGCTGGGGGCTCCAGAACTGCACACAGTACTCCAAATCTCCCAAACCATTATCCCATGTCCTGCCACAGCAGGTGCTGATAAAGATATCATTCCTGTGTTTCTTATGCCCCCCTCTTGAAATATTGACAGGCTGTGTTGAGTTCTCTGCAGAGTCTTCTCCTCTCCAGGCACATGAAGGAAGCAAGCAAAAAAAAGTCTTGGGTGTAGAAATTACTTTAGATAAATGATAATGAGTTACATGTAATGATGTAGTCTAAGGACACAGAGTCATAGGTGTACAGTTGGGACTCTTCAGTCTGGAGAAGAGAAGGCTTGGAGGAGACCTTGGAGTGGCCTTCCAGTATCTGAAGGGGGCTACAGGAGGGCTGGGGAAAGGTCTTGTAATGACAGGATGAGGAGGAATGGGTTTAAATTGGCAGAGAGGAGATTGAAACTGGAGTTAGGAAGAAGTTGTTTGCAGTGAGGGTGGTGAGACACTGGCACAGGTTGCCCAGGGAGGTTGTGGAGCACAAAATCACAGAATGCAATAACATTGTTCAATCACATTTGGTGATTCTGTGCTTCACAACCTCCCTGGAGGTGTTCAAAGGCCAAGTTGGATGAGGCCTTGAGCAGCCTGTCCTAGTGGGAGGTGTCCCTGTCTATGTCAGGGGGTTGCAACTGGATGAGCTTTGAGGCCCCTTCCAACCTAAACCATTCTATGATTCCATATCTTATTTATTTTGTGTTGCTGCTATGACTGGGCACACCTCACCTCCAAGTTTGTGGAGCACAGTGGCAAACCAATTTGCCAAGTAGCATCTAGCTTCAGCTTCCCAGTAGAGAAAATAAAATGCAGTGTTGTGGAAACATGACCTTGAGCCAAAGGCCCCCAGGGCCAGCAATGCTCAACATAGCCCTCAGGTCTCTGCAAGCCCCCGAGCCAAAATCTCCTGTTCTGAGAGATGTGAGTGCATCAGTCACTCATGGATCCAGGCTGCTGTGCATTCCCACAGCCCTTTCATCATTTCCCTTCTTATATTTGATCAACTTAGGCAGTGAATCAGGAGAGTTTCAGTTAATTCCTTTGACAGTAGAAGACTGAGGTATTCACTGCAGACCTCTGCCACTGCTAAAAGCACAGATCTAGTTTTTCTAAGCCCAGCTTCCACTTTTCCATGTCTCTGCAGACTTCACAGACAGCATTCCAAAGTGTCCAGACTTAGAATCATAGAATCAACCAGGTTGGAAGAGACCTCCAAGATCATCCAGTCTAACCTAGCACCCAGCCCTAGCCAGTCAACCAGACCATGGCACTAAGTGCCTCATCCAGGCTTTTCTTGAACACCTCCAGGCATGGTGACTCCACCACCTCCCTGGGCAGCCCATTCCAATGCCAATCACTCTCTCTGACAACAACTTCCTCCTAACATCCAATCTATACCTCCCCTGGCACAACTTGAGGCTGTGTCCCCTTGTTCTGTTGCTGATTGCCTGCCAGAAGAGACTAATCCCACCTGGCTACAGCCTTCCTTCAACTAGTTGTAGACAGCAATGAGCTCTGCCCTGAGCCTCCTATTCTGCAGGCTGCACACCCCCAGCTCCCTCAGCCTCTCCTCACAGGGCTTGTGTTAAACCAAATTAAACCAAATCAAACCAAATCAAGAGCAAGCCACGTACAAAAGCTCCTTAAAAAGGCAAAAATTAGCCACTCTTGGAAAAAACAATAAGAGAGGAATGTGAACAACAGCATTTCCCGTGGCTTGCATACTTATCTCATACCACAGCCACCCAGTGGCTTACTTGTCTCTACCCCTTACAAAAGGGATTCTTTGCATTTTCACGTGCTTCTGCTCTACAACCAACCACACAGTTTTACTACTTTGCCTTAGCTATTTTGGTGCTTAGATACTCAAGTCCCTTTCCCTTTCCCCAGCCCTAATAAGTCAATTTTCCAGGCTAAAGTTCAAAGCAAATTCCAACGTGCTTGTATAAACAGATGCATACTGTAGATTGACATCATACAATGCTGCTCTTTGTTGCTGGGATGGGGTTTTTTTTTCCCTCCTTCTTTTTTAGTTTGTAGCCACTTCTATGTGCCTGACTTGCTTCACAGGCTCCCAGGATGTTAGGGGTTTGAAGGGATCCAAGGAGATCATTGAGTCCAACCCCCCTGCCAGAGCAGGACGACACTACCTAACACAGATCACAGAGGAACACATCCAGACAGGCCTGGAAAGGCTCCAGAGAAGGAGACTCCACAACCTCTCAGGGCAGCCTGTTCCAGTGCTCTGGGACCCTTACAGTAAAGAAGTTCCTCCTTGTGTTGAGCTGGAACCTCTTTTGCAGCAACTTCCACCCCTTGCTCCTTGTCCTATCCCAGGGAGCAAGTGAGCAGAGTCTGTCCCCTCCATCCTGGCCAGCCCTCAGATATTTATAAACATTTATTAGATCACATCTAAGTCTTCTATTTTCCAGACTAAAAAGTCCCAGGTCTTTCAGCCTCTCCTCACAAGCCATGCCCTCCAGTCCCCTAATCATCCTCACCGCCCTCTGCTGCACTCTCTGCAGCAGATCCCTGTCCCTCTTAAACTGGAGAGCCAAAACTGAACACATTAGTCAAGACAGTGTCATAGAATCATAGAATCAAGCAGGTTGGAAGAGACCTCCAAGATCATCCAGTCCAACCTAGCACCCAGCCCTGTCCAGTCAACTAGACCATGGCACTAAGTGCCTCATCCAGGCTTTTTTTGAACATCTCCTCTTTTAACACAAAGGATATTTTCTCAATGACTGTATTTCATCAGTAACTTCAACAGATAAATTAAATGATGTGCTTTAATCATAGAATCATAGAATCAACCAGGTTGGAAGAGACCTCCAAGATCGCCCAGTCCAACCTAGCACCCAGCCCTGTCCAGTCAACTAGACCATGGCACTAAGTGCCTCATCAGAGCAGAGTAGAGGGGGAGGAGAGCCTCCCTTCATCTGCTGGACACACTCTTCCCTAAAATAGTAGCTTACTGAATAAGATAATGCTGTATTTATTCCTCTGGCAGCTTGGATTTCACAGGGGGGGGGGGGGATAAAATTATAAAAGAAGCTCATGATTTAATTCATAAAAATAGACTTACACAGGAAAAATAAGGATGCCAGACCTTATGAATCTCCCTGTTTATTAATGCATGTGATTAGTGGAGTGGAGAGAAAGCAGGTTTCTGGGTTTCAGTCCATCAGGACTGTGAAATTGAACTGTAAATGGTACCTAGAGCAGTCAAGTGAAACAGACACCATGCCGGGAGTTAATGGAAATGTGGAAAGCTTTTCTTTTCTAACAAAGTACTCCAGCAATTATCCCAGCACACCCACAGTGAAAGGAGATAAAGTTAGGCTGTGCATTACAAAGGCTGTTAAATGCAAAACGAATTTACTGGCAGGCACTGGGAACCTTTGCGTTCCTTGTTCCTTTCTCTGTGCCTGTTAAGCTGGGAAGGATGAACTGGCAGTTGGTGGGAATTAACAGCCAGGGCTTTTGCAAGGTGGGATGTTTGCTGTGGGCATACGTTTGGGCTGAGGATGCAGGCACTAATGTCGTGGTTTGAGGGGTTCCAGGTTATCCCAGAATATGAATAAATAGCTCAAGAAAAATCATAGAATCATAGAATCAAGCAGGTTGGAAGAGACCTCCAAGATCATCCAGTTCAACCTAGCACCCAGCCCTAGCCAGTCATCCAGACCATGGCACTAACTGCCTCATCCAGGCTTTTCTTGAACACCTCCAGGGACAGTGACTCCACCACCTCCCTGGGCAGCTCATTCCAATGCCAATCACTCTCTCTGGCAAGAATTCCCTGCTAACATCCAGCCTAGACCTCCCCCAGCACAACGTGAGACTGTGTCCCCTCATTCTTTTGCTGGTTGCCTGGCAGAAGACACCAAGCCCCACCTGGTTACAGCCTCCCTTCAGGCAGTTGTAGACAGCAATGAGATCTGCCCTAAGCTTCCCCTTCTCCAGACTGCACACCCCCAGCTCCCTCAGCCTCTCCTCACAGGGCTGTGTTCCACACCCCTCACCAGCTTCCTCACCCTTCTCTGGACATGTTCCAGTATCTCAACATCTCTGGCCCTACTGACAGTCCCAGAACCAGACACAGTACTCAAGGTGTGACCTGACCATTGCTCAGTACAGTGGCAAAATAACCTCTCTTGTCCTGCTGACCACACTGTTCCTGATACAGGCCAGGATGCCATTGGCTCTCCTACCCACCTGGGCACACTGCTGGCTCAAGTTCAGCTACTCTCTACCCCTGTGTCTGCTTGCTTAAAAAAGATCTCCTTCCTCCAGCTCTGCCTGCTCCCTCTCACCAGTGTGACAATATCAGCGTGTCCAAGGGCAAATACTGATCTCCCGAGGCAGATCTCACCCCTCTGTGCATGGGCAGGAAAAGAACCCTGCCCAGCTGTGTGCAGGCTCCTCCAGCCAAAGCAGAGCTTTGGTAGATGATCCAAAGTGGTGAAAAAAACAACCCCTCCTGCATTCAGAAACCTGAAAGGAGCTTCATCTCCTAAAGAGAAAAAGAGAAATCTCAAGCAGACAGCAGGAGAGAAGAGGTACACTCATCAAAGCTCCCATGGGTTTTCCATTTAAGGGGAAATCCTTCCCTTCCAGAAGCTCCTCAGGAAGCACCACTGGTACATTATGGGTTACATACCACATGAGATCAACCTTAGCATTTTCTGAGTAACCCACTAAAGAAGCTGGCACGGGAATGATGTTAAAAGGTTTTGGCAAAGGAAGCAATGTAAATGTCAGTTGCAGCTGCTCTTTTACAAAGTCCTGTACTGCCAGCACTCTCTGTGCTTAGGCCTCTTTGATATATCTTGTTGTGATACCTCAAGTAGCAGCATACCACTTGGTTTTTATCATGCTATTTTGAGAGCAGCTCAAATACAAGCCAGCAGCAGATACAGCACACTGACCCAGAATCAAGCCTTGTTTTATGCCATACCAACAATATCTCAGACTCCTACAGCTAGTTCCTATTTGCTTTTCCAATGGAGAGGAAAGAAAGGGCTATTTACTCACAACCCTTCCCTTCCCATTCCTGGTCTGTGTCCTGGAGCATGGCTCTGTTCAGCAGGTTTATTGACACCCCTAATTCTCCCTTTTGGAACTCACTGCCTTGGTTTATTGCTATCCACTTCACTTACACAACGTCTGAAAGAAGAGCCTCCCTTCTTTTCAGAGAGGCATGATTCCAGTTCTGGGCTCCTCAATTCAAGAGAGATGTTGAGGTGCTGGAACGTGTCCAGAGAAGGGCAACAAAGCTGGTGAGGGGCCTGGAGCACAAACTCTATGAGGGGAGGCTGAGGGAGTTGGGGTTGTTTAGCCTGGAGAAGAGGAGGCTCAGGGGTGACCTCATTGCTGTCTACAACTACCTGAAGGGAGGTTGTAGAAAGGTGGGGTTGATCTCTTCTGCCAGGCAACCAGCAACAGAACAAGGGGACACAGTCTCACGTTGTGCTGGGGAAAGTATAGGCTGGGTGTTAGGAGGAAGTTCTTCACAGAGAGAGTGATTGGCATTGGAATGGGCTGCCCAGGGAGGTGGTGGAGTCACCATCCCTGGAGGTGTTCAAGAAAAGCCTGGATGAGGCACTTTGTGCCATGGTCTAGTTGACTGGCTAGGGCTGGGTGCTAGGTTGGACTGGATGATCTTGGAGGTCTCTTCCAACCTGCTTGATTCTATGACACTGTCTTAAATAACGTGTTCAGTTTTGGCTCTCCAGTTTAAGAGGGACAAGGATCTGCTGCAGAGGACTGTGAGGATGATTAGGGGACTGGAGGGCATGGCTTGTGAGGAGAGGCTGAAAGACCTTGAACACTTCCAGGGATGGCAACTCGACCACCTCCCTGGGCAGCCCATTCCAATGCCAATCACTCTCTCTGCCAACAACTTCCTCCTAACATCCAGCCTAGACCTCCCCCGGAACAACTTGAGACTGTGTCCCCTTGTTTTATTGCTGGTTGCCTGTGAGAAAAGACCAACCCCATCTGGCTACAGCCTCCCTTCAGGTAGTTATAGACAGCAATGAGGTCTGCCCTGAGCCTCCTCTTCTCCAGGCTGCACACTCCCAGCTCCCTCAGCCTCTCCTCACAGCCTGTGCTCCAGCCCCCTCACCAGCCTGCACCTTGCACAGTTGCATCACAACCCAACACCTCCTCATCCCCTCTATAACCCTGATCATAACCTTAGCAAATAAAAGCCACTTAAGCCTGGGGACTGCTCCAATTTCAGCCCTCCTGAGCCACACAGAAGCAAAGCTGCCCTCACATCAATCCTCACTCAGAGAGAGGACAGTGTACTTTGCAACAACAGTTAGACACGAAGCCAACAGGGACTCTGGGGAAGTCACTGCCTCATCCTGCCCAGAGCTGCTAATGCATGTGCACTGGCTCCTCTCTCCCTGTGCCCTGCAGCATTTCCATCTCTTTGCATGTCTGTCAGGCTCATTCCACACTGCTTTTCCTTTCCAGCAAGATGCCAGCTTTCTATTTTTTGCTCCATGCTTGCTTTGGATCTGACATTATGCTTAAGATGCTATCAAGCAGCCAAACGCAACACCTTTTCAAGGTTGGTCTCAAGGTGGCTAACGCTGGGAATAAACCTTTCCATCACAATCAGATACCAATCAAACAAAAAGAGATGAGGGCTGCCAGCAAGCTGACATTATCACCCTGCCTATTTCCAGCTGGTTTCGTTCAGGATGTTTCATCAAGTCAGTCTCCAGCTCACCTCTCCAGCACGCGAGGAAGCGGTCGTACAAAAACGGAACAGTTTGTGATTCACGGCGAAGGAAAGCCAAGACAATGGTTCCTCTGATTTATAAGATGTAATTGTGCTCTGGCATCAGCATGAGATAAAACAAATCCTACAGATAAAATCAGTCTGGGGGAGGAGCAGGACCCACAGCTGGGAAGGCATCATTTCAAGATGCAGCTTTTCCTTCTCCCTTCGCAGAAAGATTACGTCAAAATTATCGCAAGCCTGCAGCTACCCAAATGCCGCTCACCATGGCCAGCACAAAGCTCAGTTGACTTCAAAGGAACAGGAGGACACTGAGACTTTTTACCTTTAGGTTGCTGTGCTCATACAGATCAGGGGGATTTGTAGATTTTGATCTTTCCTTGTTTAATTAAAGTCAGACAGAGCCCAGTTGTAGCACGAAGTTTTGGCTTCAGCAGGGGACCCGATGGCCCAGCAGAGTTTTCCTCCAGTCTTTCACCAAGTCTGATTAAAGCTCCCTATCCTAACCCAGCTGATGGCAAATTATTCTGATCAGATCACAGTGAAGAGCTGTCTTTTCATTTGGGGTGGGGACTTCCTATAAGTACCAGAAAGGCATCTCACATGGAGCAGCTATGCTGCCCTTTAGCACACCAACTTCAAAAGGCACATAGAAGAGGACAACCTGGGACTGCTCTACAATCCAGTAAGGGCCAGGGCCCTTCAAATACAGGGAGAATAGCATGTATCTTGGATCAAGATTTACTACAGGTTCCCAGCTTCCACTGATTGATAGTTTTTGCACCTGTAAGGAACTAAAACAGTGATTTTGAGTGTAACTGACCTAAGGACAAATGAGAAGTTTTAGCTTTGTTAATTAAATTAGCTCAGCATCCTGTGGGAAGCTTCCTCCCGCAGCGGAGCATGAAAGGTAAACATCAGACCCTGTGATGAGAAGTGTCCTTGGAGCCTTGAGGCTCCCAGGGGCCTGAGCCTGCAACTATGAGCAACCCACGCACAGCTGTCAGGGGGTGGAATCTGCCCGCCTCTGAGGTGGGCACGGCCCAGGGGGCTGACTCCGGCCACCCCCCCTGGGTGGGATCCTTAAGGTGTTTACTGTAAGTTAACCTATCTCTGCCTTACACTTAACCTGGAGCCAATCTGTACCCTCCACTTGTACCAATCTTGAACTAAGTCAGTTGTCTACACCCCCTTTGGGGGCTATAAAGGTCGCTGTATCGCCCTAATAAATTGCACTGCTGCGCAGAAGCCACAGAGTCGACTCTCAGTGCCCCGATCTCTCGCCGCACCGGTCTCCGACCTCCAACAGCATCCAAGAATTTGTTTCAGCTGAACACATTAAGGAATATTCTAAGACTGTGTGTCCTCCAAAATGGTACCTCTGTGTGATAAGTCTTCTTGGTTCTTTGCAGTGAGGGTGGTGAGACACTGGCACAGGTTGCCCAGGGAAGCGGTGGCTGCTCCCTTCCTGGAGGTGTTCAAGGCCAAGTTGGATGAGGCTTTGAACAACCTGTTCTAGTGGGAGGTGTCCCTGCCTATGGCAGAGGGTTGGAACTGCATGAGCTTTGAGGTCCCTTCCAACCTAAGCCATTCTGTGATTCTATGTCTACTGTCTTACTTCCATGGGAGATAAACATTGGTGCCAGAGGGACAGAACTGTTGCTGCCCACAAGGTGAAACACCTGATAACAAAACAATAGCTACACCTTTGGAAGGAAACACCTCCAGTCCACAGGTGCCATGCAAAGCCCCAAGACTACAAAGAGCTCTGGAGAAATTCTTTCCTCTGCCTTGGCTGCTTCTGCAAAGTCCCATTAATTCTGGGGGACTTTGTCCTGCACAGTTCTTTCTGGGCAGACAAAGTCTGTGTCTTATGCCCAGTCCACTCATTCTTTTATGGAGAAGGACAACTCTGCTGCTGTAACTACCCAAAAACCCACCCAACATGATGGCTGTGGCTAAAAGACTACCCTAGTCACCATGGTCTCAGCAGGCTTGTAAAAGTCTGCAAGAGTGATGAGGATCTGAGTGAGGAAGAACTGCAGTGGGAAAGGCTCTGCAATCAGCATTCCCAAAATCACAGAAACTGTTGGAAAAGATCCTCAGGATCACCAAGTCCAACCCAGATCCCTCCTCTACAAGGTTCACCCTTAACCATATTCCCAAGAACCACATCCAAACGACTTTCAAACACATCCAGGGTTGGTGATTCCACCACCTCCCTGGGCAGCCCATTCCAATACCTGACCACTTTTGCTGGGGAAAAAAATGTTTCCTGTTGTCCAGTCTGAACCTATCCAGTGGCAGCTTGAGGCCATTCCCTCTTGTATCACTAATTACAAGAGATCAGCACCAACCTCTGCACAACCTCCTTTCAGGTGGCCATAGACTGCAAAGAGGTCTCTCCTCCTCTTTGTCAAACTAACCATCCCCAGCTCCTTCAGTCGCTCTTCATAATAAGATTTATTCTCCATCACAAGATTTGTGTCATCCTGCTTTGTCTTTCTCTTGGCTCTCTATCTCAGAAAGATGTGAAGGGCTGCCCTGGACCCATACCTATCTTAACAACTCCTGCTAAAACCAAATAAAACAGGATGGCAAGGGCAGGGGGGATGAATAAACTGAAAAGCAAAGGCTCACTGCTATGGTGAACTTCCAAACACTATGTGAGTCACTTAGAGGGAGTTTCTACAGGCTTATGTCTTCCAGCTCAAATATTGCAGTTAAATTACCTCAGCTACTGGCTGGAAAAAGCTTTATTACTGCAATAGCTAGGTCTGAAGATTAATCCCATTGCCACTATAACATGCAGGTGGTTTATCACAGAAGCCACCCAATTGTCTTTCAGGACAGGTGGCAATTACTAAGAGAAAACCTCCCTTTTTGATGTCTAAGCAGAAGATGCAACCCCAACTGTTGTCCATCCTCAAAACAATACACTGGAAGGCAGCACTTAAAGAGGAGAAACTGCAAAACTCTTCAGCCACTTGTTCTTTCACTATGAGAAGAGACCAGCACCAACCTCTCCACAACCTTCACTCAAGTAGCTGTAGACAGCAATGAGGTCTCCTCTTCCTCAAACTAACCATCCCCAGCTCCTTCAGTTGCTCCTCATAAGATTTATTCCCCAGGCCCTTCCCCAGCTTGCCCTCCTCTGCAATTGCTCCAGGACCCCCACACCCTTCTTGTAATGAGCACCAACTCTCTCAACCTGTCCTCATAGCAGAGCTGCTGCAGCCCTCTGAGCATATTGGTGGCTTCCTCTGGGCTGGCTCCAACAGTTCCATGTCCTTCTTGTGTTGGGGGCTCCAGAACTGCACACAGCACTCCAGGTGGGGTCTGAGGAGAGCAGAGCAATTGTAAGGCTGCACCATGCTGCTCAGGCACACCTTTGGCACACAGTGTCATGCCTGTTTATTCTTAGATTGAGCTGCAGTAGGTTTAATTTTAGATCTTTTGATGCAAAGTGGTGCAATGAAGATTAAATGTTAGGCATTATTGAAGATGCAGATGTGAGTTTATTGAATTTTAAACCTCATTAAGTGCAATGTCCCAGCCAGGCTTGTGAGATAAGCTACAAAGGGCTTCCTTATTTCATGCTAAAGTTATTAAAATATTAAGAGGTAAATCTAATCATGAAAATATTGTGAGAGAATGAAACTGATACTCCAAAAATGTTGTTACAAAAGGCTACATTTCTTTCATGTGTAATTGCTTCCTTCTCAGTTTAGATTGCTGGATTGATACGAGCATGCAAGGATTTTTTTTCCTCTTTCAAACACACATGAAAAGCAAATACAATGGAGCCAGATTTTGTCACTGCTTTCAGTACCTGAGCCTTGAAAAGTTCTCCTCCTCGTTGGCAAGCTTCTAGTTGTAATCAACATTAAGGTTACCCACTAATGATTATATCTGGTAGCAAGGCCAACCCCCACTTGATGGATGAGTGGTTGAGGTGCAGCTATCACAAGTAAATAACAAGATTTTGGGATGTCTGAGGTGACTGAGTTTAGAGAAGGGACCAACAGTGTGGATCAGGACAGAGATTCACAAAAAGACAAGAATCAATAAAGTGCACAAAGAGAATTATCAGATCTCATCAACTCCTCTAGTGTCAATCACTTGCTGTAGTAGGAGAGCAATGAAACTTGATGGAAGGGCAAAAGGAAAAGAGCTTCAAAGCAATGCAATAAACTATTACTGTTGCTATTATTATTATGCATCTCCTGAACTTGGGAGTCTCATTGCTACGAGATATGGAGGTTCTTGATCATCTCCCTTCAAAAGATTCCCTACTGACATGGGTAATATGAATTTCACCATGTCATTGCTGACAACAAATCACAGAAGCAACCAGGCTGGAAAAGACCTCTGAGATCATTGAGTCCCACCTATCACCTAACCCTTCTAATTAACTAAACCATGGCACTGAGTGCCTCATCCAACTCCTTTTAAACACCTCCAGGGATGAAGACTCCACCACCTCTCCGGGGAGCCCATTCCAATGCCAATCACTCTCAGAAAAACTTCCTCTTAACACCCAGCATGAAACTGCCCTGGTGCAGCTTGAGGCTGTATCCTCTTGTTCTGCCCTGGGTGCCTGGCAGAAGAGACCAACCCCAGCAGGGTGGCAAGAGGCAGAGAACTCCACTGAGCATCATCATGGCCTCCTCTGGACTGGCTCAAACAGTTCCATGTCATTTTGTTGGGGTCTCTAGCACTGCACACAGTACTCCAGGTGGGGTCTCACAAAAGCAGAGTAAAAGGGGAGAAGGGGAGAATCACCTTCCCAGTTCAAAGGACATAAACTGCTCTAGACTGGGCCACCTCTATGCAAAGTCCCCTAAAACCCTTCAGTTGAAGAGCCACGTTTTCTAAAGTGGCCTTTCTTCTATCTCCCTGTTGCAACTCTCTGCAAAGGCAGAGGCAGCAAAGGCTACTCCTCATCTGCCAAACAACTGTATTTGGACAGCAAGGGAGGAATTGGAGAGTGTTTTCTACTGGTGCATTATGTCAGCTGAATGAATTGACCACAATGGATTTGATCCACGATAAGATACTTGAATTTGCTTGTTTGCAAGGCTTGTTGGATCAGATAACCCAACTCCTCTGTCAGCACACAGAGCAGGGCTCTCTTCAGACACAGCTGGGAGAAATAGCACCAATTGGTTGTGTTTTATCTTATATTAGATGCTCCTTTTGGGATCCTTGTAAAAGCTGACATTGATTCATAGCTATCTGTCATTGGCTCCAGGCACTAGATGGGCAAAAATGGTGAGATGGAAAAGCTTCTCTTACAAATAAATCTTTGGGAGCAGAGCTATGGCAATGATTTTTTTTGTTTAGCAGGCAGTCATCTTCCAGTGCATTAGAGATTGACTATTACAGCTCTTGGGAAGGTTTGATAATAAAGCATGGAGTATTGTGTTCAGTTTGGAGCACATCAACACAAGAGAGATGTGGAGGTGCTGGAGCAAGTATAGAGGAGGGCAACAAAGCTGGGGAAGGGCCTGAAGAATAATTCTGTTGAGGAGCAACTGAAAGAGCTGGGGATGGTTAGTTTGAAGAAGAGGAGGCTGAGAGGAGACCTCATTGCTGTCTACAACTACCTGAAGGAACGTTGTGGAGAGGCTGCTGCTGGGCTCTTCTCACAGGTGATTGGAGACAGAACAAGGGAGAATGGCCTCAAGCTATTTTGTTTCACGGAAAGAGTGGTCAGGCATTGGAGGTGCTGGAGTCACCAGCCCTGGATGTGTTTAAGGGTGGTTTGGATGTGGTGCTTAGGGCTATGGTTTAAGGTGAATCTTGTAGAGTAGGGTTCTAGGTTGGACTTGATGATGCTGAGGGGCTCTGCCAACCTGCATGTTTCTGTGATTCTGTCATGTTGTGCTGTTCTGGTGCAGCCCCATTTCTGTGTGATGCATCAGAAGATCTCAAAGGTCTTTTCCACCCTGATTAATTCTGTGATCAGCTGTCAGCAGAGCCAAAGGCTGATCCCCTCACTGGCACATCTCAGAAATGCTCCTTCTGGTTTTTATCCCCTCACACAGCTCCACGAGTCCCAGAGCAACTTGTCAGTGACTTTTAATTCAAGCTGATGATTAACACAGTTGGTAGTCATAGTCACCAAATGTTTTCTCACTGATGTAAATCCCTTCCCTGATGGAAGCTCAAGACCTTTCCATGGCCCAGCTTGCCAGGACACTTCCTCTGTGCACGCATTAGGCATTAGCTTAATGGACTTTTAAGTTTCTCTGGTCATCAGCCCCAGAGAGGAGCATCCAACTGTCTGCTACTAATAGTTAATTTGCTCCACAATTGGAGAGGGGATTTTTCTCTTTAACAAGCTCTTTAGTGGACTATTTCTCCCCTAATCAACATCAGATCTTTTGGACTTCTGCAGAGTCGCTTAAGGGATGTAAGGGAGGTAAAACTCAGCTCCTCATTATACAGCTGAGATTGGCTGCTCAGGGAAGTGCAAAGAAATGGCAAGGGAACTGTAAGAGGAAATTACAAAGGCTGTAGATAAAAGCAGCAGAAGAATCGTGGTTATTCAAGTGTGCTACCAAAAGTTCTTCCAAAACAGCTCCACTACTGCATGGTCTCTCCCTACAACAGCACTGATTTCATCGACTCCCACTCCTTGGCACCCTACCAGGTGGATGAGTCTTGCTCAAGCCATATTCTTAGGGGAGTGAGTAGGAATTGTCACCTTGTTTTTTGGTGCTTCCACAAGTTTCACACACATGTAGTAAACACAGGTTGATGAGATCATAGAATCATAGAATCAACCAGGTTGGAAGAGACCTCCAAGATCATCCAGTCCAACCTAGCACCCAGCCCTAGCCAGTCAACTAGACCATGGCACTAAGTGCCTCATCCAGGCTTTTCTTCAACACCTCCAGGGATGGTGCCTCCACCACCTCCCTGGGCAGCCCATTCCAATGCCAATCACTCTCTCTGCCAACAACTTCCTCCTAACATCCAGCCTATACTTCCCCTGGCACAACTTGAGACTGTGTCCCCTCATTCTTTTGCTGGTTGCCTGGCAGAAGAGACCAACCCCCACCTGACTACAGCCTCCCTTCAGGTAGTTGTAGACAGCAATGAGGTCACCCCTGAGCCTCCTCTTCTCCAGGCTAAACACCCCCAGCTCCCTCAGCCTCTGCTCATAAGGTTTGTGTTCCAGGCCCCTCACCAGCTTTGTTGCCCTCCTCTGGACACCTTCCAGCACCTCAACATCTCTCTTGAATTGAGGAGCCCAGAACTGGACACAGCACTCACGTTACAGAAACCTGGGCAGCTTTGAACTGAAAAGCAGCACTTCAGTAGCCAAATGTATCTGGGATACTTAGAAACCCAAAATGGGTCACTCCACTTATTAACAGAAACCATCTAGGTGCTGAGAAAGCTTTTGGGCAGGCAAGGACTCGTTGGTAGGAGCTTCTACAAATGGTGTGTTTTGTCAGGCTTCTTACAATAGGGCAACACAATCAGGTGAAGTTAAAATGGCCTTGGTTAGACAGTCAGCAGGGAGGGAGAAAGAAGGGGGAAAAAAGCCCAGCCTTCAATTAGTGTCACCACTAACAAGCCCTGTGAAAGAGAATATAATGGATCTTGGCTGACTTCCTGCCAAGTTTTCCAGACCTCACTTTGCTTTTTTGACTTTACAGGCAGTATCATATTTAGCAGGACTAATGAGCCTGCATTCCTCTAATGGGCCCACCCCAGCATGGGAGCTCTTGTTGATGATCTCCCTTCCTCCAGAAAGCAATGCTTGGGAAAAAATAAAAGACAAAGAATGAGGTCTTTGCAGTGTTATTATCCCAAGGTCTCTGCTCTGCCCTTGCTTTTAGGGCATGCAAATCATTTCCACCTAGCAATTTCACAGTATCACAGTATCATCAGGGTTGGAAGACAGTGGAATTTCACTCCCCCCCAAAAAAATCACCTTTGTGGAGGATTGCAAATGTTTCTGCTCCTGCTGCAAGGGCCAAGAGCAGCTCAAATTGTTACACTTAATTGGGGAAACTGATGGAAGGAAGGAGTAAAGGAATAAAAGCAAAGGATCAGCAGGGCTCATACGAGAAATCTGTGCTCTGCTTTCTACAGAAAAGGGTATGAGCAAAAGTATCTTTCATCAGGGAGGCATTCCCAGCACCACCTGAAGGAGTTCTGCTGGAGAGATGATAGGTTAAAACAAGCCTTCCTTGAGACCAGAGGAAACAGCAGCTCCATGGCCAGGAGACCTGGAGAAAATGCAGCATGTGGGATTGAGTGTGGTGAAAGCAACAAACCTTGCAGCTCCCCTGCACCTGGGGCATTTCCTCTGGTGAGTCTTCCAGAGCAGTTTTCATAGCATCATAGAATCCACCAGGTTGGGAGAGACCTCCAAGCTCATCCAGTCCAACCTATCACTCAGTCACCTGCAGCAGCACAGCTTATCAGAAACCAGCCCACATCACTCGGCCAGACATTGTTGAAGGTCTCAGCAAGGCCAAGACACTCAGTGCCTCCTTTACCTCAGCCAAAGACTGACCTTCATCAGTCCAAGGTCCCTGAGACCAGTGAGAGACTGAAGCCAGTCAGACCTACTCTGGTGGCAGAATCACTTACATTCAGATTGGAGAGCACCTGAACAAAGTGCACCTGCACAAATCCACAGGAGATGATGGTGAGGTGCTGAGGGAGATGGCTGATGTAAGGCCACTCTGTTGTCTTTGCAAGGTCATGGTGAACAGGACAGGTTCCTGCAGACTACAGGAAAGCAAATGTCACTCCTGTCTACAGGGACAAACTACAGACTGCCTGGCCTCATCTCAGTCTCTGGAAAGGAGATGGTTTCCAGTATTTCTTGCTCCATGTATTGGAAGGACTAGAATCATAGAATAACAGAATCAGTCAGGCTTGGAAGGGACCACAAAGATCATCTAGTTCCAACCTCCCTGTCATAGGCAGGGATGCCTCACACTACATCAGCCTTTTCAGAGCCTCATCCAGCCTGGCCTTAAACATCTCCAGGGATGAGGCTTCCATCACCTTCCTCCACAACCCCTTCCAGGCTCTCACCACCCTCATGCTGAAGAATTTCTATTTAATATTCAGTCTTGAATCTACCATTTCTAGCTTTGTTCCATCCCTCATAGTTGTGTCACTACCTGACATCTTATAAAGTCCCTCTCCAGCTTTCTTGTAGCCCCCTTCAGATACTGAAAGGCCACAATAAGGTCAACTGGGAGCCTTCTCCTCTCCAGACTGAAGAAGGTGGTTGGCAGTGGTGACTATGGGTTTACTGGGGGAAAAGCATGCTAGATCTCTGCCAGAATGTTCCACAGTGAGCTGTCTGGCTTGGCAGATTAGGATGGGGGGATAGAGGATGTGGTTTATCTAGGGTTTAGGAAGGCATTTGACATGGTCTTCCACAAAATCCTCATGCATAAGCTGGTGAAGTATGAATTGAAGAAGTGGATAGTGAGGTAGGCTGAAAATTAGCTAAACTGTTGGAGCAAGTCCAGGGGAGGCCACAAAGATGCTCAGAGGCTGCAGCAGCTCTGCTACAAGGACAGGCTGAGAGAGCTGGGGCTCTGCAGCCTGGCGAAAAGAAGGCTTGGAGGAGACTTTATAGTAGCCTTCCAGTATCTGAAGGGGGCATAGAGGAGAGCTGAGGAGGGACCAGTGACAGGATGAGGAGGAAGGGTTTGAACTGGAAGAGGGGAAACTTGAACTGGAAGAGGGGAAACTTTAACTGGATGTTAGGAAGAAGTTCTTTGCAGTGAGGGTGGTGAGACACTGGAAGAGGTTGCCCAGGGAGGTTGTGGCTGCTCCTTCCCTGGAGGTGTTCAAGGCCAGGTTGGATGAGGCCTTGAGCAACCTGTTCTAGTGGGAGGTGTCCCTGCCTAAGGCAGAGGGTTGGTACTGGCTGAGCTTTGAGGTCCCTTCCAACCTAAACCATTCTATGATTCTACAATCAGTAGCATGAAGCCCAACTGAACAGCAGCCTCTATTGCTGCCAATAATGGAGCCAACACCATGTAGCATCAACTTCAGTGACCTAAACAACACCACAGGCCGAGCACATCTGCAAATGACAGAATGCAGGGAGGTGATGCTAGCCCTCTGCTCAGCACTAGTGACACACATCTGCAGTGCTGGCTCTGGCGCTGGGCTCCTGAATGCAAGAGGGACACCAACATCCTCTGGAGTAACTCCAGCAGAAAGCCATAAAGAAGATTAAGGAACTGGAGAATCTGTCATAAGAGGACAGGCTGAAACTGTTCAGCTTGGGTACATCTTATCAGTGTGCACAAAGGCCTTGTGGGGGAATAAAGAAGACAGAGCCAAACTCTTCTCAGTGATGTCCCGTGACATGATCTATACCTTTGCAGATATCCCATGCCTGCCTGGATGTGCTCTTGAACAACCTGCTTTGTGCAAGGGCATTCAGCTGGATGTTCTCACAGAATCACAGAAACATCAGGTTGGCAAAGCCCTCCAGCATCACCAAGTCCAACCTAGAACCCTACTCTACAACATTCACCTTAAACCATAGCTCTAAACACCACATCTAAATGAACACATCCAGGGTAGGTGACTCCACCACCTCCCTGGGCAGCTTGTTCCAGGCCCTGACCACTCTTGCCATGAAAAACTTTTCACTAATGTCCAATCTAAACCTCCCCAGCCTCAGCTTCAGGCCATTCCCCTTGTTCTCTCTCCAATTACTTGTGAGAAGAGCCTGTTGTCCATCCTCAAAACAATACACTGGAAGGCAGCACTTAAAGAGGAGAAACAAGCTGCAAAACTCTTCAGCCACTTGTTCTTTCACTATGAGAAGAGACCAGCACCAACCTCTCCACAACCTTCACTCAAGTAGCTGTAGACAGCAATGAGGTCTCTCCTCAGCCTCCTCTTTTTCAAACTAACCATCCCCAGCTCCCTCAGTTGCTCCTCATCAGAGTTATTCTCCAGCCTCTTCCCCAGCTTTGTTGCCCTCCTCTGGACCTGCTTCAGCACCTCTACATCTCCAGGGTTGCCTTCCAGCCTCAGCCATTCTACAACTCATCCACCAGCTGCCCATCACACACAGCTTTCAGAAAGGCCAAGCAGACCCCCAAGCAGGGCTGCATCATAGATCCAACAAAAGGCTGTTGTGCTGCAGAGGCAGCAGGACAGCTAGTGCTGAGAGGACACAACCAAGCAGACACTAAGGAGGTCAGAGTAGTTGGGATGCTTGGAAATCAGCAAAACATTGAGCCATCCCCAGTTTGACACCAGGCTACGTGGGTCCAGAAGTGTTCCTGACATTCCTTGCTCTCAGAGAGCCCAGGGGCACATTTTAAGGGTCTGGCAGCCCTTGGCAACACAAAGAACTTTGTACAGGGTTTGGAAGTTCCCAACAGTTGGCCACCCACAGCCTGCACTTTCATCTCCTAGCCAGACTTGCAATCAACAGCAAGAGGAGAACAGCTTTGCTTCTGACCATCACAGGAACCAACAAAGATAATGACTGCCACAGTCTTCTTAAGGCATTAGTATTAGTAAAATTCATTCTGAAAAGGCCAAGACATGAAGTGCTAAGCAGATGATGAGCTCCAATTGCAGCAATTACTGATTGACTATGTGACACGCTCTGGTTTCTGCTAATTTCCCCCTTGTCCTCTTCTCCACCTCCTTTGCCCCTTCTCTGCCTATTAGCTAAATCATTCCTTAGGCAACCAGCAGTGGGCTGTGGAGGCAGACTTCATGCTCTAGGTGCTTTGGTTGCTAAGAACAGTTTCTCTAATTCCATTCTTCCAGAGATATTTCTTTTTCTTTGTTGATTTTATGGGGATATTTATAAGGTCTCTGCCCTTTACCCAGATGTCTCACCTCACAAAGCCTGCAGAACACTGAATCACAGAGACATTCCAGTTGGAAAAGAGCCTCAGGATCATCAAGTCCAATTGTTATCCCTACTCTACAAAGTTCACCCTTATACCATCTCCTCAAGCAATTACCTTGGTTATTCAACAGATTCAGAAAGGTACACCTGGCCTGTAGCAGGAACAGTGTAGCCAGCAGGACAAGGGAGGTCAGTCTTACCCTATACTCTGCACTGGTTAGCCCACACCTTGAGTGCTGTGTCCAGTTCTGGGCCACTCAATTCAAGAGAGGTGTTGAGATACTGGAATGTGTCCAGAGAAGGGCAGCAATGCTGGTGAGGGGGCTGGAACACAAACCCTATGAGGAGACACTGAGGGATCTGGGGCTGTTCAGCCTGGAGAAGAGGAAACTTAGGGCAGACCTCATTGCTCTCTACAACTACCTGAAGGGAGGCTGTAGGCAACTGGGGGTTGATGTCTTCTCTCAGGCAACCAGCAACAGAACAAGGGGACACAGCCTCAAGTTGTGCCAGGGGAGGTCTAGGCTGGATGTTAGGAGGAAGTTGTTGGCAGAGAGAGTGATTGGCATTGGAATGGGCTGCCAGGGAGGTGGTGGAGTCACCAGCCCTGGAGGTGTTGAAGAAAATCCTGGCTGAGGCACTTAGTCCGTGGTCTAGACGACTGGTCAGGGCTGGGTGCTAGGTTGGACTGGATGATCTTGGAGGTCTCTTCCAACCTGGTTTATTTTATGATTCTGGAGCATTTTTTATGCCTTTGTGAAGTAGAACCACCCAACAGACTCAGAGAGGTACACAACTAGGAGGGTCATGACAGTTTGCTTCATGTAAAAACAAAACAAAACAAACAAGTGAACAACCAAACAAAAAAAAAAAAAAACCAAATCAACCAAAAAGCTCAATCTCAGAAAAGAACAAGACAAAATCAAGGAAAGAAAATTCCAGGAACACCCTTTACCCACCAGAGCATTTTAAGAGTTGAACATTGCTGCCTGCTGCCTGGCTGGAGCGTTCCCATTAACAGCAGCACAGAAACACACTGAAGTTTCAAGTACAGGAAGTTTCTTCTCAGCTTCACTGAGTCTGAGACATTACCAGAATGTAGATTTCATTATGAGTTGCTTTTCTCATGCATATGACCGAGAGGAATTGCAGCCAGTGGTGTCTTTGCTGAAAAGACTCAATTAGATCACCATTAGCTGCTAATAATACATCATCATTATTTTTATAGGGTTAAGCCTCACTCTTGCCTCCTCCACCTGCCTTGCAGAGATAACCTCCAAGAATACCCTGAAGGAGTGTCAGGCTTCAACTCAACAGCTTTTCCCTGGCTACATTTCCTAAACAATTCATTACCTAGAAAAGATTGGTGAGAGGGCAGAGATAGGGTCTCTTCCTTCTCCAATTTCCTTTCTCATGTAACTCCACTCAATGCCTAGTCAGGCTCTGGAATAATTTGATTTTCCTTCCATTATTACTATGCAAAGATGTTCTGTATGTTAATGCCAGTCCCATTCATTCTTCAGAGCACCTCATTTGCAGTTAGCTACACAGACACTTGGCTGTATGTAAAGGGTTGCCAGGCACAGTGGTGTGCCACAGCTCGTTTCAAGTATCCATTTGATTCAGTGGGCATGGGTTTGAAAAGATTGAGCCTTAGCACTGCATATTCCCACTATAAACTGAAGAAGGAAGGTACAGAATCACAGAATGTCAGGGGCTGGAAGGGACCTTAAAAGCTCGTCCAGTCCAATCCCCCTGCCACAGCAGGATCACCTAGAGCAGATCACACAGGATTACAGGCAGGTGACAAATATCTCCAGAGAGGGAGACTCCACAGCTCCACTGGGCAGCCTGGTCCAGGGTTCTGACACCCTCACAGGTCAAAAATTCCTCCTCATGTTTAAATGAGGAGTCAGGGACCTCTAATCCATGAGGAAGAAGCGAAGGACCTGCCGAGTCACTTGGATCCTCACAAGTCCATGGGATTGGATGGGATCCATCCTAGGGTGCTGAGAGAGCTGGCAGCTGAGCTGGCCAAGCCACTCTCCATCATTTATCAGCAGTCCTGGCTCACTGGAGAGGTCCCCAAAGACTGGAAGCTGCCAGTGTGATGCCCATCCACAAGAAGGGCCAGAAGGAGGAACCAGAAAACTACAGCCCTGTCAGCCTGACCTCAGTGCCAGGCAAGGTGATAGAACAGGTCATCTTGGGTGCCATCACAAAGCACCTACAGGATGGCCAAGGGATCAGGCCCAGCCAGCATGGGTTTAGGAAGGGCAGGTCCTGTCTCACCAACCTGATCTCCTTTTATGATCAGGTTACCTGCCTGGTGAATGTGGGGAAGGCTGTGGATGTAGTCTACCTGGACTTCAGCAAAGCCTTTGATACCATCTGCCACAATAAGCTCCTGGCCAAGCTGGCAGCTCATGGTTTGGACAGAATCACTCTGTGCTGGGTCAAGAACTGGCTGGATGGCAGAGCCCAGAGAGTGGTGGTGGTGAATGGTGCCACATCCAGTTGGCAGCT
Organism: Pogoniulus pusillus; assembly: GCF_015220805.1. Taxonomy (NCBI): domain Eukaryota; kingdom Metazoa; phylum Chordata; class Aves; order Piciformes; family Lybiidae; genus Pogoniulus; species Pogoniulus pusillus. Next base: position 4,753,005 of record NC_087269.1, on the reverse strand, counting down.
GTCACTGGTGGTGTTCCCCAAGGACCAGTCTTGGGCCCTCTCTTCTTGCCAGAGAGAGTGATTGCCATTGGAATGGGTTGTCCAGGGAGGTGTTGGAGTCGCTGTCCATGGAGGTGTTCAAGTAAAGACTGGATTAGGCATTTAGTGCCATGGTCTAATTGATTGGAAAAGGCTGGATGCTAGGTTGGACTGGATGATCTTGGAGGCCTCTTCCAACTTGGTTGATTCTATGGTTCACAGAGGTAGAAAAAGGCATTGAACTTCATAGACAAGTGACCAAGTTGTTAGTTAGTTACTCTGACCTGAACTAATCTTGCTCCCAAACTGTTCATGGGTCATAGAATGGCTTAGGTTGGAAGGGACCTCAAAGCTCATCCAGTTCCAACCCCCTGTCATAGACAGGGACACTTCCCACTAGAACAGGTCACTCAAGACCTCATCAAACCTGGCCTTGAACACCTCCAGGGAGGGAGCATTCACAAGCTCCCTGAACAACCTGTGCCAGTGTTTCAGCACTGTGCTGAACTCTCAATGCTGAAAGGTTCATGGATTTCAGTTCCTCTGATGCTCAGGTCTAAACTGTAGCACCTCATCAGTGTTTCCAGGTCTGGTCACTCATTCCTGTTCCTAGAAACAGACTGCTTGCCAGCAGCTTCTCCTCAGGCTATTGACACTAACTCCTACATTAGAGAAGTGGAACACAGAGCAGGGCTCAGCCTACAGAAGCAGGAATTTTAAGCAGAATCAAAGAGCCAGCCCCTTGGTGAGATTTAATCAAGTCAGCTGCTCTGCTGTTCGTGTTTGTACAGCAGTGGTGCTCAGCTCTACGTTTAAAATCAGCTAACAGGCTTGCATAAAGGTCAGGCAGCAGATGCTGCCACTAGACCTGACAGGTTCACTGATAAACTTCACTTCTAAGCAAAGCCTCAAGGCAGAGAATGAAGTATTTACATTTGCTCTTTCCAAGCCCACGTGTGCCTGCAGAACCATAAATCTTAGCAGGGACTGAGGGTGCCAGCTGATGGGAGGCTGACCATGAGCCAGCAATGTGCTCTGGTGGCCAGCAGGGCCAATGCCATTCTGGGGTGGATTAGAAGGGCTGTGGGTAGTAGAGCAAGAGAGGTTCTCCTGCCCCTCTACTCTGTCCTGCTGAGGCTGCATCTGGAGTACTGTGTGGGGATGTTCATGGAAGACTGTCTCCTGTTGGGATGGATCTCAGCCTGGAGCAGAGGAGGGCTCTGAGAAGTGCTTCCCTTGAGGAGAAAGACACATCAGAGACATAAGTGATCACAGTCCCCATTCCCCACCCATACATGCTACTCAAGAGTAGAGGTAGAGAATCTGGGAGTAAGGTTAACTCCAGGAAGAAGAGGAGAAGAAAGAAAGGGGGAGAGAAGGAGAGGGAGAAGGTGTTTTAAGATTTGGGTTTATTGCTCATTATCCTGCCCTGACTTACCTGATCATGAATTCCTGCATTCAGTTTTGGGCTTCCTAGTTTAAGAGGGACAGGGATCTGCTGGAGAGGGTCCAGCAGAGGACTATGAGGATGAGTAGGGGGCTGGAGCACTGCCTGATGAGAAGAGGCTAAGGGACCTGGGGCTGTTTAGTCTGAAGAAGACTGAGAGGGGATTTAATACACATTTATAAATATCTGAGGGCTGGGGGTCAGGAGGGGGGGTTGGCAGGCTCTGCTCATTTGCTTCCTGTCATAGCACAAGGAACAATGGATGAAAGCTGCAGCACAGGAGGTTCCAGCTCAACACAAGGGGGAACTTCCTTACTGTAAGGGTCCCAGAGCACTGGAACAGGTTGCCCAGAGAGGTTGTGGAGTCTCCTTCTCTGGAGCCTTTCAAGGCCTGTCTGGATGTGTTCCTGTGTGACCTGAGCTAGATTGTATGGCCCTGCTCTGGCAGGGGAGTTGGTCTGGATGCTCTCTTTGGGTCCCTTCCAACCCCTAACATCCTGTGATGCTGTGAATTAAACCCTTTTCCCCAAGTCAAGTCTGTTTTGCCCCTGCTGATAACCATTGAGTAATCTCTCTGTCCTTATCTAGACCTAGCAGTCTCCTGTTATATCTTCTCTCTCCTGCAGTTTAAAAGGGAGCAGTGGAGCAGCTTTAGTGGGCATCTGTCAACCAGCCAGAGTTAACCCTCCCACAACAAAACACTCATTTGTGAAGGCAACCCAAACCCAACTGCCTACAGTCCTGGTCAACCCCCTTCTAGCTGACCCTGCTCAAGAAGGGTGGTCAGACTAGATGATCTCCAGAGGTCTCTTCCAGATTAGAAGATTTTGGTGATTCTGTGACACTAAATGTATCAAAATGTTGTTTATGCCTTCAGAGTAAGGTTCAGTGCTCCTGCTATGAACAGTGGAGAGATGGACTAAAGATTTTCCTTCTGAGCAGAACCATTCTAGCCAAGGAATGCCAAAATTCCTTTTACAGTTTTAAAGTGAGCTATGAACTTGCAGGAGAAGTAGAATTTTCAAGTGGGTAGGAGAGAAAGGGTTAAGAAATAGAAAGAGTTCTTTAATAAAGGCCAAGTAACTTAGAAGAGAGTCAAAAAGAACAAGTTCTGGTTTGCTAAGATAAGACACTTTTGACTTGTTTTCTTTCAAAGGCTGAACCTAAAAGTAAGGGAAAGTTCCATCTCTTGTTTCTAAATAGAGTAACAATAAGTTTACAGCCTTCTTGAGCTCTCTCAGGAGGTACATGATGGGAAAAAACAGGACAAAAGACACCCAAAGCCAACAAAAACATCACCAAAACAAAACCACAGGGACACCTTTCTGGATTTTGAGTCCTACATTCAGAGATGCCCCCCAAAAAAAGTCAGTTTAAGCAACAAGTGACATAAAGAAGCCTATGGTGAGATTTCAAGCTGCAACGAGGCACAGAACAAGAGGATACAGCCTCAAGCTGCACCAGGGAAGGTTTAGGCTGGACGTCAGGGACAAGTTCTTAACAGCAAGAGTGATTTGCATTGGAATGGGCTGCCCGGGGAGGTGTTTAAAACCACACTGGATGAGGCATTTAGAGCCAAGGAAGGGTGGTGGAGGTGCTTAAAAGACACTGGATGAGGCATTTAGTGCCAAGGGAAGGTGGTGAAGGTGCTTAGAAGCACACTGGATGAGGCATTTAGTGGCAAGGGGAGGTAGTGGAGGTGCTTAGAAGCACACTGGATGAGGCATTTAGTGCCAAGGAAGGGTGGTGGAGGTGCTTAGAAGCACACTGGATGAGGCATTTAGTGCCAAGGGGAGGTAGTGGAGGTGCTTAAAAGGACACTGGATGAGGCATTTAGTGCCAAGGAAGGGTGGTGGAGGTGCTTAGAAGCACACTGGATGAGGCATTTAGTGCCAAGGGGAGATAGTGGAGGTGCTTAGAAGCACACTGGATGAGGCATTTAGTGCCAAGGGGAGATAGTGGAGGTGCTTAGAAGCACACTGGATGAGGCATTTAGTGCCAAGGGGAGGTAGTGGAGGTGCTTAGAAGCACACTGGATGAGGCATTTAGTGCCAAGGGGAGGTAGTGGAGGTGCTTAGAAGCACACTGGATGAGGCATTTAGTGCCAAGGAAGGGTGGTGGAGGTGCTTAAAAGCACGCTGGATGAGGCATTTAGTGCCAAGGGAAGGTGGTGAAGGTGCTTAGAAGCACGCTGGATGAGGCATTTAGTGCCAAGGAAGGGTGGTGGAGGTGCTTAAAAGCACGCTGGATGAGGCATTTAGTGCCAAGGAAGGGTCGTGGAGGTGCTTAGAAGGACACTGGATGAGGCATTTAGTGCCAAGGAAGGGTGGTGGAGGTGCTTAAAAGCACGCTGGATGAGGCACTTAGAGCCATGGTTTAGTTAATTAGAAGGTGTTAGGTTGGGCTCAACATCCTCGAAGGTCTTTTCCAGCCTGGTTAATTCTGTCATTCTGTGAAAAGATGAAGTATCAAATTTCCAAGTCTTTTCTGCATGGATTTGTCTAAACAAATGAGCAGATCTCAGGAACCTTTCCACTTTGTTTCATCTATCTGGTTATTCCAGGAGAGTTAACATGGACTATTTCCTTTTCTTATCCAACCACTTGAATAACATCTGCCCTCTTCCTCAGCTACCTAAAACAACTGCCTTTGGCAGGTTAGAAAAGACTTCTCCAGTGCAAAACAGCATTCAAGTAATGAACACAGGGCTCAGCCCAGCAAATATTTAACTTGGCAAGTGCTAAGTTTTTTAACCCCTGCTGTCTCACCTCTGCATTCAAATTTCTGAAGCAGCTGAGAGATGCAATATGCTAAAAAAGAAAAGCCAGGAGCAAACATCCCAGCGTTTAGGAAGTAGCTGCATGGCTTTTGCCATGGAAATTATTTGTGCTTAGAACATCCACCCAGAGTAATTGTATATTTTGTTTAGAGTGACAGCTGAATTTTTCATGTATTTGCTGGCTTTTGATGGCAGATAAGTGGGAAGGGAAATGTGCTCTCTGAAGGCTTTTATCAAGGGAAAATCACAGAAAGAAAATTGCACCATGGAGCACAGCAATATTTCCATACTTTACTGCACTTACAGAGGGAAAACTGTCATTAGGGCTAACAGGGTGTCATAGAGGGGGAAAAAAGAGATGTTTCTTTTTAAGGAGCCTTTATTTGGACCTACAGTTGCAAGGTGTGTGTGTGGGGGGGAGGTCATTACAGCAGAATTTAAAGCATTAGGCTTTTCAGTGAAGTGCAGCTAATATAACAAGGGCATCCACCAAAATCCAAGGAAGAGGACACAGCCTCAAGCTGCACCAGGGCAGATTCAGGCTGGATGTTAGGAAGAAGTTCTTCACAGCAAGAGCAGTTGGTGCTGGAATGGGCTGCCCGGGGAGGTGGTGGCGACCTCATCCCTGGAGGTGCTGAAGAGGAGGCTGGATGAGTGTGGCTATTCGAGCTGATTTCTAGCTCAGACTTAGGGAGAGGTAAACATGTTGAGGTGCTGGAGTGTGTCCAGAGAAGAGTAACAAAGCTGGTGAGGGGGCTTGAACACAAAGCCTATGAGGAGAGGCTGAGGGAGCTGGGGGTGTGCAGCCTGCAGAAGAGGAGGCTCAGGGCAGACCTCATTACTCTCTACAACTTCCTGAAGGGAGGCTGTAGCCAGGTGGGGTTGGTCTCTTCTCCCAGGCAACCAGCAATAGAACAAGGGGACACAGTCTCCAGTTGTGCCAGGGGAAGTACAGGCTGGATGTTAGGAGGAAGTTGTTGGCAGAGAGAGTGATTGGCATTGGAATGGGCTGCCCAGGGAGGTGGTGGAGTCACCATCCTTGGAGGTGTTCAAGCAAAGCCTGGATGAGGCAGTTAGTGCCATGGTGTAGTTGCTTGACTAGGGCCAGGTGCTAGGTTGGACTGGATGAGCTTGGAGGTCTCTTCCAACCTGGTTGATTCTATGATTCTGTGATTCTATTCCAGGCATAGGTCATATAATGGCAGCAATGGATAAGTTAATACAATTTCCCTGGAGCATCAAGAGCTTTATGTCTGGAAGCACAGCTTGGACCTTCCCCTTGCTGCCTCTGCCACTTCAGCTACACCCACTGCTACCTTTCCCCGCTGCTGCTTTTGCTGCTTCGCCGCCGCTTGGTCCCTTCCCCATCTTTGCTAAGGTTATTATATTTCTCTAGTAGCTTATTTCTCCTTACACTGTTACATTTAAACTCTAAGAAACACCATTTCATTTCTCCCTGACTTCCAAAAGAAATCCATGATTCAGTGAGTTTATTCTACCAGGGGAGGGATCCACCCTAACCCCGGACAATGAGGCACTTAGTGCCAAGGGGAGGTGGTGGAGGTGCTTAAAAGGACATTGGATGAGGCACTTAGTGGCATGGTTTAGTTAATTAGAAGGTGCTAGGTTGGACTCGATGATCTGGAAGGTCTTTTCCAACCTGGTTAATTCTGTCCTTCTGTGAAAATTCCTGCTGGGTCTGTAGACTGATAAAACCCAGGAAGGGACAGGCTAGCCCTGGGGAGTCTGTTCAGCACGGAAACAAAAGGGACACTCTCCTCCACCAAAGAAGAGCACAAATACACCTCTAAAGCCTTACTTTGCAGCACGGATGTCCCTTGTTCCCAGAAGATAAGGATCGTTCCTCCTGGAGCCCTTCATGCCCGGTTTGTAGGACGTTCACTTCGGGAGAGCATCAGTAAAGACAGCTGAACAAGGGTTTTTTCGTGGGAAGCTTTGAGAGAGCTGTTTGGAGTTCTCTGGAGGACTTGAGGCTGTTTGGATGCATAAGAGCATGCTTGTAAGCGACCAGCCTGGAGGGAAACATGAGGGGGATTCCAACCAAGGCTCTGTGGGGTTTCAGGAAAGCAGCCATGCTTGCTGTGACCTGGGCTGCAGCAGGAGCCCTGTGGTCTACTCCTGCTGTTGCATTGACTCAAGTTTGCTAAAGCTCCCAATGCTTTAATGCCTTCTGCTAACTGTGAGCTCTGATTCCTAGTCAGAGCTGCTGTTTTTGCTGTTGGGAATGAAATTCCTGATGGGCAGACCCCTGCAGATTCACAAGAATCATCCCAGCAGCTGCAAAACCATTTCAGCTCCCTATGACTCACTCATGCTGTTATCATTTCAGTTATTTGCCAGGGAGTTGGCTTTTTTTCAAACAAAGATGTTCTGAGATCCATTGGAAGTGCCAATCCTCATGGCTTCATTCATCAGGAGTCCCTTCCCCTTGGGAAGCATCTCACAGGATGTTAAGGGTGGGAAGGGACCCAAAGACACCATGGAGTCCCACCCCCCTTCCAGAGCAGGACCATACATTCCAGTTCAGGTTACAGAGGAACACATCCAGACAGGCCTTGAAAGTCTCCAGAGGAGGAGACTCCACAACCTTCCTGGGGAGACTGTGAAAAGCTTTTTTCCTAAGATCTAAATCTAAACTTCTCCAGTCCCAGCTTGATGCCATTCCCCCTTGTTCTGTGTCCAATTACCTGTGAGAAGAGACCAGCAGCAGCCTCACTGCAAGGTCCCTTCAGATAGCTGTAGACAGCAATGAGGTCGCCACTCAGCCTCCTCTTTTTGAAGCAGGAAGCTCCCTTCCTGTCCTGCAGCTTCCATCCTTTGCTCCTTGTCCTATCCCAGGGAGCAAGTCAGCAGAGCCTGCCCCCTGCTCCTGACCCCCAGAGATTTATGAACATGTACTAAATCCCCTCTCAGTCTTCGCTTCCCCAGACTAAACAGCCCCAGGTCCCTCAGCCTCTCCTCATCAGGCAGTGCTCCAATCCACTAACCATTCTCATAGCCTTCCCTTGGACTCTCTCCAGCAGATCCTCCTCCCTCTTAAGCTAGGGAGCCCAAAACTGAAGACACTGCTCAAGCTGGGGTCTCACCGGGGCAGAATAGAGGTGCCCTCTCAGCTCACCCTGCACAGCCCATTGTGCCTCTGCTCTTGGCTGTGTTGCAGCTGCTCCTTCACACTCTCTGCAGTCAAGAGCACATCTCCTGAAACCTGGCACCCATGATCCAGTGCTCTTCAGTTTGTGCTCTCCAGGGATTATTACAATAAAAGCAGCAGCAGCTGCCTGAAACACACTCGTGTTTTTTTTCTCCTTCTCAGCAGAGTGGTGAAAAATAGCCAAGCCTCCTCTGCCATCCTAGCTTGGCAAGTGCCAATTAAAACTGCCCCTAATATGTTCCAATGAAGTCATTTGAATGAAGTCATTTGAAAGAAAAAGACCAAAACCAAAACCCTCAAATGCTGCTTCCAACCCCAAACAGCTTTACTACTAAGCATACAAGCACCTCTAACCCACTGCCAGAGAAAAAGAAATGGAAAACAGGAAGAAGATCTCTAAAAATTCCCTATTTTTTCTCTGTCTGTCATGGGTTGAACTGAATCTGCTGCTGGTACTCAATACTATGCTGCTGCCATGCCAGCTTCAAAATGAAGCTGCTGGCTGGAGCAGAGTGTTGTGGGGCTCAGCGTTCATATAGTGGCATGAGAGGCTTCCTGTCCTGGTTGCTGCTTCCAGAGTGCAGTTTTGATGGTGCCTGGGCAGGTTGAAGGTCAAGGGGTGAGGAGAGGGTCACTGACTCCAGCTGCTGCTTCTGCCTTTTGCTGTGCTTTTCTGCAAACAGGCTGAGGTAGTTGTGTGTTCTAGCATTTCCAGAAACACTCTTTAGCTCAACCCAGAGGGGTTGTTTTTTGTTGTTTTCCTTCCCATCAGTGTGGGCAGAGAGGGGAGCTTGTGAGATCAGGCTGTGTTAACCCAGGATGTTATCCCAAACAGCTTGAAGTAGCAACAATCTGTGACAGTGGCTGGAATTACAGGAGCCTCCCAGGGCAATATTGCAAATAGTTGAAGTCCCAATCCAAACTATTCACTTTGCAAGCACAGAGAGGATCTCAGGCTCTCCCCAAGACCAGGAAGGTTGCCTAGGAGCTACCATAAATCGTTAAAACCATAGAATCAACCAGGTTAGAAGAGACCTCCAAGATCACCCAACCCAACCTAGCACCCAGCCGTAGCCAAGCAACTAGACCATGGCACTAAGTGCCTCATCCAGGCTTTGCTTGAACCCCCCCAGGGATGGGGACTCCACCACCTCCCTGGGCAGCCCATTCCAATGCCAATCACTCTCTCTGCCAACAACTTCCTTCTAATATCCAGTCTAAATCTCCCCTGGCATAACTTGAGACTGTGTCCCCTTGTTCTGTTGCTGGTTGCCTGGCAGAAGAGACCAACCCCACCTGGCTACAATGTCCTTTCAGGTAGTTGTAGGCAGCAATGAGCTCTGCCCTGAGCCTCCTCTGCTGCAGGCTGCACACCCCCAGCTCCCTCAGCCTCCGCTCACAGGGTTTGTGTTCCAGGCCCCTCACCAGCCTTGTTGCCCTTCTCTGGACACCTTCCAGCACCTCAACATCTCTCTTGAATTGAGGAGCCCAGAACTGGACACAGCACTCAAGAAGTGGCCTGACCAGTGCCGAGTACAGGGGCAGGAGGACTTCCCGGGGGGTGTTCTCAGAAAATACATGGAAAGAACCTAGAGATACAGATTAGGAGAGATGTAAAGGCTGGTGAAAGACTGAGACCTGGGGCAGTGTGGAGAGAAGGCTGAAAGAGGACCTGATCCATGTCTATAAGTACCTGAGGGGTGGGTATCAAGATGAAAGTGCCAGGCTCTTTTTGATGGTGCCCATGATGGAACAAGGAACAATTGGTATGAGCTGGAACACAGGAGGCTCCACCTCATCACAAGGAGAGAACTCTTTCATGTGATGTGCTGGAGCCCTGGAGCAGGTTGCCCAGACAGGTTGTGAAGTCTCCTTCTCTGAGACTATCAAAACTTGCCTGGATGTGTTCCTGTGTGACCTGCTTCCATGTCCTTCAAACACCTTTTCTCTTGGAGCCAAACCATCACAGAAACCAAAAGGCAGCAATCAGATTCCAACTAAAGAGCTGGAATTTTTCCACTAGAGGAAGAATCTCTCTGTGTGAAAAAGAAAAACCACTCTGAGAGTTTTCCTACATTTTACAGATCCTTTAGGTGCTGACATGTTTGTAGAATCACAGAATCGTTGAGGCTGGAAAAGGCCTCTAAGATCATCAATTCCAGCTGTCAACCCAACACCACCATGCTCACTAAACCATGCCCCACAGCACCAAGCCTACACTTTACAGCAGCAGCAGGAGGAGGGATTCTGTAAGCAGGAGGCTTATTTGGTCAATACATTTCATTCTGCTCTTTAGCAGATAACAGAGCTCTTTCTCTTTCCCAAAAAGATCTTTTTGCTTGGAAAAGTCTTTTTTCACAAGTGCTAGCTAGAGAAAAAGAGACTACAGGACTATGAATAAATTATATTACACAGGTTTTTAGAAGAGAAAGATTGGAAAGACCTTACAGATCACCTAGCTCATTTCCCTCACAATTAAACACCAAGAGACTTGCACACAACGTTAAGCCTGCATTGTGTGAAATAAAATATTACCTGAACTTTTCTCCTCTCATGGAAGTGTGGAGAGGATTTAAACAAACCACCAAGCCAAATGAAAAGCCTCACCCCACCAGGCCAACCAACAGCCCCACCATTGCCAAGCCAATCAACAGTTCCACCATTGCCAAGCCAACCCACCACCAAGCCAACCCACTGCCCCCACATTGAGCCAAGCCAAAGCCCCACCTCACCAAGCCAACCAATAGCCCCATCATTGCCAAACCAACCCACCACCAAGCCAACCCACTGCCCCCACACTGAGTCAAGCCAAAGCCCCACCGAGCCAAGCCAACCAATAGCCCCACCATTGCCAAGCCAACCAACAGCTCCACCATCGCCAAGCCAACTCACCACCAAGTTCACCCACTGCCCCCACATTGAGCCAAGCCAAAGCCCCACATCCCACCAAGCCAACCAACAGCCCCACCATTGCCAAGCCAACCCACTGCCCCCACACCAAGCCAAGCCAAAGCCCCACCTCACCAAGCCAACCAACAGCCCCACCATTGCCAAGCCAATCAACAGCTCCACCATTGCCAAGCCAACCCACCACCAAGCCAACCCACTGCCCCCACAATGAGCTAAGCCAAAGCCCCATCGAGCCAAGCCAACCAACAGCCCCACCATTGCCAAGCCAATCAACAGCTCCACCATTGCCAAGCCAACCCACCACCAAGCCCACCCACTGCCCCCACATTGAGCCAAGCCAAAGCCCCACCTCACCAAGCCAACCAAAAGTCCTCACACTTTTCATTGTATCATAAAAGACTTGATGGCAAGAACTCAGCAATGCCACCAAGAGCACCATTTCTCCACATTGATGTCTTTTGCATAGCTCCATAAAAAACAAAGCCAAGTTCACCTGCAGAGGTGATATCAGCATCGCTACATCAAAGCCCAGCTCTGGCAGTGCTTGAAGGCAGTGAGATACATTGGAGGTACTCACCACCTTAGCTCGCTGGCTATAAGGTGGTGAAGTGGAGGATCTTCTAGATGAGCAAACACAATGTTCCTGCACAAGACATCCTCTCACAGCACAAACCACTTGAAGATGAACAATCCATTTCACTTGAACTGAGAAGCGGTTGGAAATCGAGGCACTATGATAACCCATGACTATCACACTCCACAAATGCCAGGAGACACTGAGATGTAATTTCTTTCATTTCACAGAAGAAAATGCTGCTCTGGAAGCAATCAGTGGTCAGCAGAACATAACAGCAGCTGACACCTCGGGTCAATATGAAAGCACTTTGGAGCCAGCCATTTTGGAAGGGTTCCAGTTTGTCACTTCATTGCTAACAAGGACATGGTTGCAACATGCTTTGTTTAATATAAAAACCAAGATAGGATCATGGGAGAATTATCTCCCCTCTCAGCTTCACACACACACACACACACATCCCCCCCCAACTCTCTTTCTGAATGCAATTGTTCTATTTTTAAAGAGCTCATTTATCCTTATTGTTTTTTGCATCAGGTTGGCAGCTCACCCATCCCTCTCCCACTGTGTTTAAAGAGATATCACCACCCTGCAGTCCCAAATGCAGTCTTGATGTTGCCACTGAGCTAAAACACATCTGCAGCAACAGCTTTCACTTGGGAGTGAAGCTGTTTCTGGAACAATGACAACCTCATCAGCCAGATTTCAGATGTGGTTGTAAAATAATAGAAACCAATAAACAAAAGTCCTGTGCCACCTTATCCAAAGTAGCAGGATGTGCAGTGCTGTAGTGGTGAAAAGCAAAGCTTCTTTAACGAGAGCATAGCTTCACCATCCAAGTTATTTGATAGCAATATCACACAAAGATGGTTAGGAAGATGAAGCTGACTTCAGAGCTGGTCTTCACCCAAAATCCCTTTGCAATGGGATATGATCATAGAATTGCACAGAAACGCCATCGTAGAATGGTTTAGGTTGGAAGAGAACTCAAAGGTCAACCAGTTTCAATTCCTTGCCATAGGCAGGGACACCTCCCACTAAAACAGGTTAAGGTCTCATCCAACCCGGCCTTGAACACCTCCCTGGGCAACCTGTGCCAGTGTCTCACTACCCTCACTGGAAAGAACTTCTTCCTAACATCCAGTTTAAATCTCCCCTCTGCTACTTTAAACCCATTATTCCTCATCCTGTCATTACAAGACCTTGTAAATAGTCCCTTCTCAGCCCTCCTGTAGCCCTCTTCAGATACTGAAAGGCTACTCCGAGGTCTCCTCGAAGCCTTCTCTTCTTCAGGCTGCAGAGCTCCAAACTCTCTCAGCCTGTTCTCATAGCAGAGCTGCTGCAGCCCTCTCAGCATCTTGGTGGCCTACTCTGGACTTACTCCAATAGTTCCATGTTCTTTTTGTGTTGGGGGCTCCAGAACTGCACACAGTACTCCAGGTGGGGTTTGAGGAGAGCAGAGCCAAGGGGCAGAATCCCCTCCCTTGCCCTGCTGCCCACACTGCTCTTGCTGCAGCCCAGCACAGGGTTGCTGTTTGGGCTGCACTCACACTGCAGGCTCATGCTGAGCTTTTCATCACCCCAGACCCCCAGGACCTTTTCCTCAGGGCTGCTCTCAGCCATTCACCACCCAGCCTGGAGTCGTGCTTGGGCTTGTGCCAACCCAGGTGCAGGACTTTATACTTGGCAAGCTCCAAGAACTGCCCACGAGGTCCTGCTCTGATCTGTGATGGAATTACCAGATAAGACACCCCTGGGAAATTGCTACTTGTTCCTTGGCAGCTGAGAAAGAGGCAGAAAGCAAGTAAGTAAGCAAACTGTCCTGTTAAATCAAGCTAGCTACTTTCAGGGTTCCAAACTGAGAGCAGAGCCACCATCTTGCACCTCTCACTGAAGGGAATAACAGAGTCTCATGGCCAAAATGAAAGCTTTTATTTGCCCCATAGCAGTGAAATCTAACAGCGACAGTTAGACATGTAACATATCCATCATCCTTTCTGCTGCCTCAGGTTTTGGCTGTCCTGAAGACAGCAATGGCTTCAAAACCAGGATTTGCCCTGCTGAAACACAGCCTCCTCCAGAAAAACAGCTCTGCTTTTAGATGAGACCTTAAGCACAGAGTATTATAAATACCAAGAAGCTTTCAGAGCTGGCACAAACTCCAGCATTAACTCTGACCCTAAATACATACACCTTGGTTACCTCAGGGGGTTCCCTCACCTGATTTTGGCACACAGCTAAGAGCCCTCAAGACTCTTTGGCCACATAGAAAGCAGAGATTTAGTCACTTTCTCACTCTTAGACTTCTTCCCTGTGAATCAGATCAGACAGGAGCTTGTCATAAGTGTGTTTCATGGAATAAACAGGTTCAGCAGCTGAGTGTTTTCTGGCAAGGGCTGCACCCAAACCTGCATTGATTTCACAGAAACTTTGAGAGCTGACAAAGAGCCAGGTCACTTCCCTCAGAGGGACAAACCCTGAGGAGCTCATTTCTTTATTTCCTTGTTAGAGTCATTAATATGCTGTCACTTTAGCAGGGCAAACATAATTATTGGAGCTGCTATGCTGAAACTAATTGCCCCGTCATTTACAATTAGAGATGTTAATGTGGCCATTAAGATGTTACAAATGGCTCCTGAACATCCTCTCAGGTCACCACCATGTGTAGAGCACCCTGGCAGATTAGTAAAGGGAGTCAGAGGCTGAGGAACTGAGTAGGTCACAGTGCCATGGCAAACGTGACAGGCAGGAGCATGCCACAATATCTTTGCCTGTGAAGCCCTCGCTGGCTGACAGGTGATGAGAAGACCCTGCTGAAGAGACATCCAAGTGTACCCCCAGTAAGATGTCCATTCCACACAGATTACAATACCCACGTTCAAAGAGGGCTGGCCACTTCCAAGGAACCTGCCTGCAAGATCTGCCAGCCCATCTGGCTCCCTTGCTTCCAGGTGCTGTAGCCTCAGCAGCCCTTCTCTCCAGCAAGCCAACAGCCTGGCCAGGGGGATCTCCTACTCTGGACCAATTGAAAACCCACCTGGATGTGCTCCTGTGTGACCTGTCCTAGGTGATCCTGCTGTGGCAGGGGGAGGGGGGCTGGACTGGATGATCTCTTGAGGTCCCTTCTAATCCCTAATATTCTGTGATGTGGTGCCACAGACTTCAGGGGACAAATAATCATCAGAATTAGACAGAGAGTTCACTTACTCACTTTGCAAAGGCAAAGACCATCTTGGAACTGATTTCATCTGTCCACAGAGCAGGAAGAATAGAAAACAGTGAAGCTTTGGCCTCTTCTCCCAGGCAAGCAGCAACAGAACAAGGGGACACAGTCTCAAGTTGTGCCGGGGAAAGTATAGGCTGGATGTTAGGAGGAAGTTGTTGGCAGAGAGAGTGATTGGCATTGGAATGGGCTGCCCAGGGAGGTGGTGGAGTCACCATCCCTGGAGGTGTTCAGGCAAAGCCTGCATGAGTCAGTGCCATGGTCTAGTTGACTGGCTATGGCTGGGTGCTAGGTTGGACTGGATGATCTTGGAGGTCTCTTCCAACGTGGTTGAGTCTATGATCCAAATTCCAAGGCTTGAGAGTGCCATTGCAGCCACCCATACAGGCAACTCCCCTCAGTTAGCTGAGCTGTTAGAACTCAGCTGATGTCAAGTTGGTGAGTGCAGCCTGTGGGGTTTTGTGCCACGTCAGCTGGAAGAGGCTGCACTTGCATGGAAGATTCCAGCTATTTTCTCCTTTCAGATGATCTAGAATCATTGCTTTTCAGGAGGTCATTTTTTTAGAGGCATGAAAAAAAAACAAAACAAAACTCTCTAAAAATAAACCAACTCCTGTGAAAAGGCTTTGGCATTCCCCTGTCAGGTTTCAGCAGCTAGGAGAGAGAGTAGCCTGTCTGATGTTGGCTTCCAGCCACAAGGAAGTTCATATCTAATATAATCAAGCCACATTAGAAAGAACTGAGCAGATAAGAAGCCAAATGCAACTCAAACCACAAAGCCTCCATTGAAAATTCTGTTTTGACTTTAGAAGAGGGAGAGGGAAAAAAATAATTAAGAAAGGATTAAATATGCTCCTCTCATTTGCCCCAGATCAACACCCATCATCCTCCAGCAGAGTTGGTCCAAATTCACAGAATCACATCCAGGTTGGCAGAGCCCCTCAGGATCACCAAGTCCAACCTAGAACCCTGTTCTACAAGATTCACCTTAAACCATAGCCCTAAGCACCACATCCAAAACATCCTTTAAACACATCCAGGGTGGGTGACTCCACCACCTCCTTGGGCAGCACATTCCAGGCCCTGACCACTCTCTCCAGGAAAAACCTTTTGCTAATATCCAATCTAAACCTCCCCAGCCTCAGCTTGAGGCCATTCCCCCTTGTTCTCTCTCCAGTGACCTGTGAGAAGAGCCCAGCAGCAGCCTCTCCACAATGTCCCTTCAGGTAGCTGTAGACAGCAATGAGGTCTCTCCTCAGCCTCCTTTTTCAAACTAACCATCCCCAGCTCCCTCAGCTGCTGTACATCAGATTTACTCTCCAGACCCTTCCCCAGCTTTGTTGCCTTCCTCTGGACCTGCTCCAGCACCTCCACACCTCTCTTGTATTGCAGTGCCCAACTCCAAGGTGTGGCCTCACCAAAGCCAAGTGTAAGTGTTCCGTGTTCCTGTTAGAAGAGCAGGAACTCAACTTCTATCAGCTGCAAAAGCATTTCCCATTTCTTATCTCTTTCCTAATTGCCATTCAAGGGCCAGTGTGATTCGTGTCACCTCCAGCCTTTGCCCATTCATTCTGAAGGTTAAAAACATCACCAAGCAGTGCAGAGTAACCAGCATTGAAAGCAAAAAAAAGAGAGAGAGCTAACGACACAAGTCTGTTATTGCAGCTCCAATGAGAAAATAATGCTCTCTTTGTACTTGTTTTCTCTTGACAGACAGCTTAAATTAGGTTGCTGAATAACTTGGTACATGGTACAGCAGTAAACCTGTCAGGAAAGCATGTTAATCAAAGCACAACTGATACTTGACATCCCTCAGTGAAAGGCATTTTTACAGTGTTTCATTAAAATTGAAAGGAGGATTAAGAGGCCTATTTCTTGATTAATGTTTCTCTCTGCCTGGGAGATGTAATCCTATCTATAACCTCAAATTACTGGAAACAAAATTGAATTTCAGCCAGCAGATCATTCTGAGCACATATGACACTGAGCACAGAAGTATTTGTTTCTTTACACCCTTTATCCAGCCTCTCGATTGCAAACAGCACAGGTAAAGGGTTGGACTTGATGATCTGTGAGGTCTCTTCCAACCCTGATGATACTGTGATACTGTGAAAGAGCTCCACCAGCACACTCCAGGTTACAGGAGATGCTGTGGAATAAAATCAGAGTGGTCTGGGTTGGAAGAGACCTTCAAAGGTCATCTAGCCCAGCCCCCTCTGCAGTCAGCAGAGACATCCTCAGCTAGATCAGGTTGCTCAGAGCCCTCTCCAGCCTCAACTTGAGTATCTCCAGCAATGTGGTCCTAACCACTGCCCGTGGGCAATCTGTTGCAGTGTTCCACCACTCTCTTGGTGCAGAACTGTTCAAGGCAAGATTGGACATGGCACTTGGTGCCATGGTCTAGCCTTGAGAATTGTGGTAAAGGGTTGGACTTGATCTATGAGGTCTCTTCCAACCTTGTTGATACTGTGAACTTGTTCCTAACATCCAGTCTAAGTCTGCTCTTCTCTAGTTTGAAGCCATTGCCCTCATCTTGTCAGTGCAGGCCTTTGCAAACAGTCTCTTTTCACTCTTCTTGTAGCCCCCTTCAGCTACTGGCAGGCTGCTATCAGGTCTCCTCAGAGCCTCCCCTTCTCCAGGCTGAACAACCCCAGCTCCCTCAGCCTGTCTTTGTCACAGAGGTGCTGCAAGCCCCTGATCATTTTTTGTGGCACTGCAGCAGTGCTTCAGATTCAGCTGGTCTGTAATAATCTCCATTTCTGCAGGGAGTTGGCCAAAACAGTTACTACTTTCATGGTGCAGAACTTGTTCCTAACATCCAGTCTAAGTCTGGAATTCTCTAGTTTGAAGCTATTGCCCTCATCCTGTCACTGCAGACCTTTTGCAAACAGTCTCTCTCCAGCCTTCTTGTAGCCCCCTTCAGCCTGCTATTAGGTCTCCCTGGAGCCTTCACTTCTGCAGGTTGAACTCAGCCTGTCCTCAGCCAGCTCCCTCAGCCTGTCCTCATAGGAGAGGTGCTCCAACCCTCTCCTCTTATCTCCTTTTGCCTACAAAATGCCTTTGTTGGTGCTACTTTGCTGTGCAAGGATTTGACCTTCCTCTTACTAAAACCTATTGCAGTGTTCCACCACCCTCCTGGTGCAGAACTTGTTCCTAACACCCAATCTGAATCTGCTCTGCTCTAGTTTGAAGCCGTCGCCCCCTGTCACTAACAGGCACTGAGCTCTGTGGGAGCTGGACAAGCATTTTTGCAAACATTGCTTTCAGCACTGAAAATCACTGCAAAATGATATGGGGAAATGTCTGGTGGCAAAGTAAATCAGACTGCTAGAGGAAATTTCACGGAGACAGGAGTTCACAGAGAAGGCTTTCCAGCAGCTTTGCATGCCACACCAACAGTGAAACGCTGCAGCCGACGCAGCACGCCAGGGTGTTACTCAAACATCTCCGAGCTTCTGGAGGGGAGCAGGCAGCCAGTCTGGAAGAAACACAGTGCTGAGATTCCTAACAAGATACACCCTCGCTCTTATCACTGCCAGGTGACAGGGATCCTCTTGGGAACCCAGCTCTCCCTCTGCAACCCACCGTGTGGTGAGAAGTGTGCTCTTCCTCCCCATCACTGCGCTTTTAACTCTGGAGCTGAAACGAGGCCAAGAATTCGGTGTCAGGAGTGCACGTTCCCAGCTGGTGCAGGGACCACAGAGCTAAGCTGGGTTGTCCTGGCTCAGGACCCTGACAGGGAAGGCAGCTCCCTGCCAGCAAGCACAGCCTCTGGGGCGTTTGCTCTCAAAACTCAGTGGCACTTGTACCAGCAGTGCTTGGAAGCTGTGCGTGCCCAGGGGGAAGAACAAAAAGATGATTAAACTGATACTAATTTCAGCCTGTCCAACACCAGGCAGGGCAAAGGCAGTACCAGGCCAGTAACTCAGCTGCAGACACAGCCCCAGCCACTTACCCGCCAGGATTCCTATTTCACAGCACTTATTGCTCCCACTAAGTGGCAACATTCTGCGTGGCTAAATTCCAAGAAGCAGTTTCTGCTCAGATAAGATAAAACCTCAACAGTCCACTCCAACAGCACATGGCTGCCTCTCCCTCGAGCAGAGCATCCCTGCTGCTTCCAAGAGCAAACTCCAAGTGGACAGCCTAGGCAGCCATAGAATCATAGAATGTCAGGGGCTGGAAGAGACCTCGAGAGGCCATCTGGTCCAGCCCCCCTGCCAGAGCAGATCTCACTGGAATGCATCATCTGTCTTCTCAAAAGCAGACTACTCCAAACCACTTTCAGCTCTGCTGTTCCAGCCTGGAAATATTCTCTGCCTACCTCAGCCAGGTTTACCTTCAGAAGCCAGAAGTCAAAATAGAACCCTACATTTCCAGGGCACTAAACTGCACAAGAGTTGATCTTTCAACAGATGCTCCTCATATTTGTGTGCTCCTTCTCAAGACCATCACAGAGTGCCAGGAACAATTTATTCCATTAGATAAGAACTAGAACTTTTCTGAGCTCAAGGCACACACACTGAGATGTTAACAACTAACTCTAATGCTACTTCACACTTCACAAACAGGTCAGCTTTGATCTTCTCTGTGAATGTAACTTCCCTCACTTTCCCTCTCTGCAAGGCAAGTCCTGCGTTTTCAGTCTCCTTGGACCCACTGCCACTGTGCCCCCTACTCACCACAGCTGCCTAGCCAGTGGCACTGTGAGGGCACATTGGAGTCCTGCTTAGCCATGAATGCCTGACAGCTTGTCTTAGAGGGAACAAAAGAAGTAAACACTAAGCTCTGGGAGATGGCACAGCACTAGATAGCTGGTTTCAACAAACACTGCAATAAGCTCCTGCTCCTTTAAGACTTGCATCTTAAATCATTCACAGAATCAGAGTATGTTAAGGGCTAGAAGGGACCTGGAAAAATAATCTAGTCCAACCCCCCTGCCAGAGCAGGACCACCTGGAAGTGTGTGCATGCAGCCCAGACAGCAATCCTGTGCTGGGCTGCAGCAAGAGCAGCGTGGCCAGCAGGGCAAGGGAGGGGATTCTGCCTCTTTGCCCTCCTGAGACCCCACCTGGAGTACTGTGTGCAGTTCTGGAGACCACAACACATGAAGGACATGGAACTGTTTGAGCCAATGCAGTGGAGGCCATGAAGATGCTCCGAGGGCTGCATCAGGTTTGCTCTGAGGACAGGCTGAAAGAGTTGTGGCTCTGCAGCCTGGAGAAGAAAAGGCTTGGAGTAGACCTTGGAATAGCCTTCCAGTATCTGAAGGAGGATACAGGAAAGCAGGAGGAGGGACTATTGACAAGTTCTTGTAATGACAGGATGAGGAGGAATGGCTTTAAACTGGCAGAGGGGAGGTTTAAACTGGATCTCAGAAAGAAGTTCTTTACAGTGAGAGTGGTGAGACACTGGAACAGATTGTGGTCAAAGATCACATTCAATGATTCTGTGATCCACAACCTCCCTAGAGGTGTTCAAGGCCAAGCTGGATAAGGCCTTGAGCAACTTGTTCTAGTGGGAGGTGTCCCTGCCTATGGCAGGGGGTTAGAACTGGATGAGCTTTGAGGTCCCTTCCAACCTAAACCATTCTATGATGCCATTTCTATGCAACCCTGTGATCACATCCCAACCAATACACCCAAACCAATACACCCTCAAAGTGTTTTAAGGGCAGTAAAGCTCAGACTGCTCCTCTCCTTCCCATGTGGTCTAGTTGATTGGTTAGGGCTGGGTGATAGGTTGGACTGGATGATCTTGGAGGTCTCTTCCAACCTGGTTGATTCTATGATTCTATGTGCACCACCTGCCTGCACACCAACCCCACGTCCACGCACGGGCAAGTACATCTGAGAGATGAGCTTTGAGATACCTCCTTTTTTATACTGGCTGCCATCATTTAATAAGCTGCATTCTGTTCCCAGAGCACATTCACAGGAGAGAGGGGCTGCTGTTGTTTTAGCCTTTGTTAAGCTTTGAGCTAAGGGTATTAGGCTGTGCACCAGTAAATGCTCTGAGAGCTCTCTGGTATTTTCCACGGTGCCATTTATCTCACATAACCTTAAGCACTCTTAAAGCTGACATTTTTTATGTGGTACCCACTGCCTGAGAAGAGAGCTGGGCCTTTCCTTGCCATTTATGAACATCCCAACAGATCTCAGAGTCTCTTACCCAAGGGCAGGTTTAAACACTGTGATGGTGATTAGAAAGCATAGTCAGTTCAGTTAAAAACCCAAACCACTGAGATCAAAATTTATGTAGCAGGCACTCGACAGCTTCAGGGTGATGTTCTTCAGAGCAGTGCTCTCCCAGGCTCTTTTTTGCTGTTGTTGTTAATCTCACTTTAAAACCTCAATTTCTTCCAGTGAAATAACTTCCTTGTTTGTAATCTAACTCGTAAGGAAATATTTACACCACGTACACTGCTTTGTTTATCTATTAAGTGAGCCATATGGCATCAAGACTGGAAATGTAAGTGGGAACAGACAACAAATAAATGGTGCAGAAAGCTAAGCCTTAGGCAGCTGCAAAGGCTGTTTCTGAGCTTGAGCAGAGACAGAAAGAACCATTTCCCAAAGAGCAGGAGGTTTGAACAGAGGGCATTAGGGAAGCCATCAGACAATCAGGCTGGTCTGCTGCTTTCTTGTGGGTACATGATTGTGAAGAGCATAGCCCCCAAGGCACTGGTTACAGAATCACAGAACCTCAAAGGCTAGAAGGGACCTCCAGAGATCATCAAGTCTAACCTCTCTGCCAAGCAGCATCCCCTAGAATAGTTCACACAGGAACGTATCCAGGTGGGTTCACAACGTCTCCAGAGAAGGAGACTCCACAACCTCTCTGGGCAGCCTGTTCCAGGGCTCTGTCACCCTCACTCTAAAGAAGCTTAACCTCAGGTTGAGATGAAAAGTTCTCTGTTTCAGTTTGTATCCATTGTTGCTTATCTTATTCCTGCTGACCACCAAAAAGAGACTGGCCCCAGCCACTTGACACCCACCTCTAAGATATTTATAGACACTGATCAGATCTCTCAGCCTTCTGACTATACAGCCCCAGGGCTCTCGGTCTCTCTTCTATATTCATCAGTCCATTCAGGTCCATACTGTATTCATCAGCCCATTGCTCAGCCTCCACACAATATTCTGGGTCACCAGCTCACTCCAGCCCTCTGCTTGCACTGAGCAAGCACTTCAGAGAAGTCCAAGCAGGCTAAGAGCTACCAAAGCAATCCAGCAACCCTGGCTTCTGGCTGTGCAGGTGGTAGAAATACAAAGCAGGCTGAGGTCAGTGGAGCCATTTCCTCTGTCTGCCAAATCTGAGCACAAATCAGTGTTTGGAGAATACTCTCCCTGGTCTCTAAAGGCTGCTTCAGAAAACGGAGGAAGAGCAAAATCTGCCTGGCAGCTCACTCCCTTGGGCTTCTCGTATTACCGATGCTGGCGAGGGGAGAGGAAAACAGTGAAATAAGATTTCTCTGGCTCTGCCCTCATCTCTGTCATGCCCATTTGAAGCTCGATGCTCACATTTCCAAGCACTGACATGACTCTCACTGGGCAATGAGGGGTTAGATATCATTAACCAAGGACATGATTATCCTGTCTATTTGCTCTCAATAGGAAACAGCAGGAGAGTCAGTGGGGAAAAGGGAGCTAGCAGTCAGGTAAGAAAGGTTTAGAAACACTCAAATGAGTCACCCCACCTTGATGGGGCATGCCTTTATAGCACAAAGGGAAGATCTTAATTCAACTGACAAACTAGCATCAGCCTGCAGCTCAAATGCTGATCAATGTGCATGCAACCAAGCTGAACACAAGGGTACAGGGCCAGGATGGCAGAGGGGCAAGGGAAATACAACACAGGACCAGTACTTCTCACGAGGGGCAAGATTAGGAGCTGCCTGGCAGAAGTATAGACTCATAGAATCAAACAGGTTGGAAGAGACCTCCAAGATCATCTAGTCCAACCCAGCAGCCAGCCCTGTCCAATCAACTAGACCATGGCACTATGTGCCCCATGCAGGCTTTTCTTCAACACCTCCAGGGCAACAGCACCACCTCCCTGGGCAGCCCATTCCAATGCCAATCACTCTCTCTGGGAAGAACGTCCTTCTAACATCCAGCCTAGACCTCCCCTGGCACAACTTGAGACTGTGTCCCCTTGTTCTGTTGCTGATTGCCTGGGAGAAGAGACCAACCCCACCTGGCTACAGCCTCCCTTCAGGTAGTCATAGGCAGCAATGAGGTCTGCCCTGAGCCTCCTCCAGGCTGCACACCCCCAGCTCCCTCAGCCTCTCCTCATAGGATTTGTGTTCCAGATCCCTCACCAGCTTTGTCACCCTTCTCTGGACACCTTCCAGCACCTCAACATCTCTCTTGAATTGAGTGGCCCAGAACTGGACACAGTATTCAAGGTGTGACCTAACCAGTGATATGCACAGGGGAAGAATAACCTCCCTTGTATGCTGGCCCCAAGTTGAAGCAAAGCCAAGAGCAGAAGCAATGCAACCCCCAGGAGCTGTGAGAAACAGGATACTTCCTCTGCTCAGTTTTGTCAGATGCACTTGACCACAAGGTCATTCAAGTGCCTCCAAGGAGTGCCACTCCATTTTTCATGCCACTGTAACAGCAGCACACAGGCACAATCATGTCCTGTTTATGTTATTTGTCACCATTATCTTGTCTGCTCCTCACACTCAGTCTGGATTAGCACAGACAAAGGCAGAGGTCAGCACTTGTAAGATGAGCTCCTCAGTGACCAGAGAAGATAGCAGCAGGAATAAACACAGCAGAGCACATGGCAAGGGCAAGGTGTTGGATCTGCAGCAGCAGACTTCAGGACCTAACCTGCAGTGACCTGCACAGTCTTGGTTAGCTGAAACAAATAACTCCCCCTTCCTTCCAGCTGGACAGCAGCTGCAAGTCACAGTGGGCAGTCCCTTGTCATTCCTGATGCTGTCTCGATACCAACAGCACCCATAGCAGAGGGGCATTGGGCTTGGTGTTCTTTACCTTCTAGTCAGCACTCGATTTTAGCAAGAGGAAGGTCAAATCCTTGCACAGCACAGTAGCACCAACAGAGACATTTTGTGGGCAGAGGGAGACAGGAGCCACAAAAACCTATCAGGTTGTAGCACTTCTCCTGTGAGGACAGGCTGAAGGAGCTGGGGTTGTTTGACCTGGAGAAGTGAAAGCTCCAGGGAGCCCTGAAACAGCAGGCTGAAGGGGGCTACAAAAAGGCTGGAGAGAGACTGTTTGCAAAGGCCTGCAGTGACAGGATGGGGACAATGGCTTCAAACTAGAGAAGAGCAGATTTAGATTGGATGCTAGGAACAGGTTCTGCACCATGAGAGCAGTGGAACACAAGAACAGGTTGCCCAGATAGGTACTTGGGTCTCCATCCCTGGAGATACTCAAAGTGAGGCTGGAGAGGGCTTTGGGCAATCTGACCTAGTTGAGCATGTCCCTGCTGACTGCAGAGGGGGTTGGACTGGATGAGTTTTGAGGGTCCCTTTCAGATCATTCTATGATTTTTATTGTGACCTTTCAATATCTTAAGGGGGCCTACAAGAAAGCTGGGGAGGGACTTTTTAGGATGTCAGGGAGTGATAGGACTGGGGGGAATGGAACAAAGCTGGAAATGGGTAGGTTCAGACTGGAGGTTAGGAAGAAGTTCTTCAGCATGAGGGTGGTGAGAGCTTAGAAGGGGTTGCCCAGGGTGGTGGTGAAAGCCTCGTCCCTGGAGGTGTTTAAGGCCAGGCTGGATGAGGCTGTAGACAGCCTGATCTGGTGTGAGGCATCCCTGCCCATAGCAAGGGTGTTGGAACTGGATGATCCTTGTGGTCCTTTCCAACCCTGACTGATTCAATGATTCTATTCTACAAGGATCCTGCTGGCTTCCAGCTTTCATCAAAGCATGAAGTATCACAGCCTGCTGCAGCCATCATCATGTGCCAGTCCCTGCTTGACAAGCAGCAGTGCCCAACATTTGCCAGCATTAACTGGAAAAGAAGCAGCATTTCTCCTCACCTCTTTAAGATTAGAGCCCCTCCCAGTGTTAGCCCCACTGGGGAATTTTACCTGTCATGGTTATCCCATTACTGAAGTTGTAAGCAGCATTGGAGCATGAAGGTTTTGGGGCACAATAATGTCATCAGTTACCTTCAGAAAAAAAGGTGTTTCAAAAGTCTTGAGTATAACAGCAGGAATATGTGGAAAGAAATACTGGAGTGCTGGGAACTTTAAAAGGCCTGAGGTATAACCATTTCCACAGCTACCTGATTTGGAAACCAAGAAATGGGAGGATAATTTAGTTGATTGTGAGGTTTATTTCTTTCCTGATGCCTCTAACGGAGTGCTGCTGTCACATGAAAGGATAGTCACTGCCACAGACAGTGAAGCACAACAAGTGGAAGAGAGAAGATAAAGCTCTCTGAAACCTTTACAAAATGTAGGCTTCAGGAGCCATAAATAAAATCAAGTATTTGACCTCAGGGAAGAACTCCACACAACTGCAGCCCAGCTAAAGGAATCTTTCACCGAGGCATGCCTTTGCCCTCACCGCCTGTTCCCATGCCTCCTCATCATGCTCTTTGTCACTCTCTGCAGCTAATACCTCTGAGATACCGAAAGGAGCCAACAGAGCAAACAAAACCTGGATGAGCCTCATTTCTGCCAACTGCAGTTCCCTGAAACAGCACTTCACAGGCTCACAGGATGTCAGGGGTTGGAAGGAACCCAAAGAGATCACTGAGTCCAATCCCCCTGCCAGAGCAGGACCATGCAATCTAGCTCAGGTCACACAGGAACACATCCAGACATGCCTTGAAAGGCTTCAGAGAAGGAGACTTCACAAGCTCTCTGGGCAGCCTGTGCCAGTGCTCTGTGACCCTTGCAGTACAGAAGTTGCCCTTATATTGAGATGGAGCCTCCTGTGCTGCAGCTTACATCCATTGCACTTCAGCCTTCCCAGCTGTCATGGTTTGGGAGCTACCTGCCCCCACCCAAATCTTATGAAATCACCCAGACTAGCCTCAGCCAGCTGGCAGTGAAGGAATGAAGCTATAGTTACAGCTTAGCACAATTATACAAGCAGATACTTACAACCTATTACCAATATTTACAGTTATATGCAGAAATACACAAGTTAGAAGTCATACAGAAACACAACAGCCCTGCCAGAAATCAGAGCCCCCACGAGAGGCTCCCAACCACCCTTCCACCTTCTTTCCACCCCTCTACCTTATCCCAGAGTCTGCCTTATGTGCAAGGTAAGTTGTGAGGATAGGCAGGGGGGGTTAGAAGCAGAAGGATTAGTTGGGTTACACCAAGCAGCAGAAGCCCAGGAAGAAAACACAGACACTGACTCCAACAGATACAACTGTCTTATCTATGTTTGTGTCCTTGCTTTTATACATCTCAGCAAACCTATGAGTGAAGTAGACATCACCATTCTTTCCTTTTCACAACCTATAACCTAACTTCTCTCATGAAAATATTCCAGTTAGCCTCAAACCTCACCAAGCAGCTTGCACATCACACCAACCCCAACACCTCCCACCAGCAGCGCCTGAGTTACTTGCGGCACCACAACGACCCTGTTCTCATAGGACACTGCAACAGCTGCAGAGCTTGTGGCGGCTGCAAGCTTGTTCTCCTCTCCTTGAACACACCCTCTTTGTGGAGCTGTTCCAGGCTGAAGGGTTTCTTTCAGAAGGGGTTCCCAGCAAACTGGTTTACCACACTACAAACCATCTGCAATCCGAGTTAATGTTCCCCATCCATCCAAAAGCCACACAAAATCACATGTGGAGACACCCATGTAGGCACAGCTGCCCTCTCCCTCTTTCACCACAGTGGAGGTCTTCCCTCATCCCCCCCTATATGCCTTGAGGCCTAGGAGGTTCCATGTGAATCTGAGGAAGACTTTTTTCAGTGAGAGGGTGACAGAGCACTGGAACAGGCTGCCCAGGGATGTTGTGGAATCCTCCTCTTTGGAGACATTCAAGAACCATCTGGATGTGCTCCTGTGTGATCTGCTCTGGGTGATCCTGCTCTGGCAGGAGGGCTGGACCAGATGATTTTTCAAAGTCCCTTCCAGCCCCTGACATTCTGTGATTTTATGAAAACCAAAACAACCCCCCCCAGACCAAAAGCCAATCAGAACCTCTCATGAAGTGAGGAAGGACAGTGCAATGGGTTGCATTATGTCAGGATGGCCAAAGGTATCATAAAGTAAGTCCCAAAGTTCATACAAGGAGCCACTGTGCTTACACATATGCAACCATGCTCTAGCAGGGGGGTTGGACTAGATGAGCTCCCTGGAGGTGTTCAAGGCCAGCTTGGATGAGGCCTTGAACAACCTGTTCTAGTGGGAAGTGTCCCTGCCTATGACAAGAGTTGGAACTGGATGAGCTTTGAGGTCCCTTCCAACCTAAACCATTCTATGATTCTATGACCATTAAGAACACATCGAATTATTAGCTACCTCTCAACTGTTACTTAGTAGTAATAAACCTGATGCTGAAGAGATGGAAGCACTACATCCATACCAACCTCACACTGCAGGGCTGGATGGCTCCTCCAGCAGACCTAGCAGCAGCACTGCTGATGATAGCAGGGGGATTGGAAAGCCTGGGATGTGCTGCTACGCTTTCAAGAAGCATCTTCTTCCCTTCCTCCTCCTATCACTTCCCCAATGTCATTACCTAGCTTGGGCTCCCTTTTCTGCAAGTTTAGATTAGCAAATAGCATTGTCACCTGCTGACCTGCCAGATGTCTTGAGTCACCCACAGAGCCAAATGCAACAGGCTAAAATCACTTTTTAATGCCACCTTCATAAAAGCAAAATCACCTCCCAGTGAACTCAGTAGAGCTGCCCCAAGTTTACTACAGAGCAACTAGCAATAGGTGTGGAGAAAGAGCATATTAACAAGGCCCTACTCAGGCTGGCTGGTGACAATTGGTGACATTGTTTTCTTCTTGAAATAAACCCTGTGGAAATCCTGTAATGAAGGAAGAGAAAGTCTTTGCCACACAGAATTTACTTTCAAATACCAATATCATGCTATACAGAGTAAATCTGCCTTCTTATTTGTCACAAGCCTCATTGCCAGCATGATTTACATTCTCCCTTCAAACGCTCTCTAAGCCAGGCTGCCCTAACCTCTCAACAGTTGAAACAGCACACAAGTGGCCAGGGGGTGCTGAAGAAGTAGAGCAAACTTGTTTCCAACCTAGATTTTTCTGCTTGGCCTGTGTGTTTACAAAAAAAAAGTGAAGTTTGAGATGTCACAGAACAATTCCTAAGGTATTGCACTTACCCCAGAGACCTTCAAGCACATCCAGTCCAACCTAGCACCCAGCCCTAGCCAAACAACCAGACCATGCACTAAGTGCCTCAGCCAGGCTTTTCTTGAACACCTCCAGGGACGGTGACTCCACCACCTCCCTGGGCAGCCCATTCCAATGCCAATCACTCTCTCTGCAAAGAACTTCCTCCTAACATTCAGCCTAGACCTCCCTCAGCACAACTTGAGACTGTGTCCCCTTGTTCTGTTGCTGGTTGCCTGGCAGAAGAGACCAACCCCCCCTGGCTACAGCCTCTTTTCACATAGTTGTAGAGAGCAATGAGGTCTGCTCTGAGCCTCCTCTTCTCCAGGCTGCACACTGCCTGAGAGAAAAGGAACCAAACCTTGAATGTACATGCCCAGAACTGTTTACAGTCTGCACCAAAGCATCCTACAGCTTCTTTGTGGAGAAAACAAATCACAGCCAAGCATGCTCACACTGTTAAACAGCACTTGGGAGACATGGGAATGGTTAAGTAA
Source organism: Pogoniulus pusillus (assembly GCF_015220805.1). Classification (NCBI taxonomy): domain Eukaryota; kingdom Metazoa; phylum Chordata; class Aves; order Piciformes; family Lybiidae; genus Pogoniulus; species Pogoniulus pusillus. Next base: position 4,725,058 of record NC_087269.1, on the reverse strand, counting down.
AAGCTTCCAGCACAGCAGATGCACAGTAACTGCTGTTTAGGGGGAGCTGTTCGTTTTAGGTGCAGCAGCTTTCTACTGCCTTCACAGCCCTCCCACCTCTGGAGTTAACCTGAGCAGCCCTAACAGCTGCCTCACTGCCAGGTTCTCTGAGCCATTTCACAGAGAACTTATCCTCCAGGTCAGCAGGATACTCTAGAGCCTGTGAAGAACAGCAGCTTCCACTACTTCTTGTGGTGGGTTGAAATAACCCTTAAAAGAAGTCACCAGACTAGCTCAGAAGGTTGGGAAACAAAAGGAAGCTACATTTACAAGCAAGCTAAAATCTAGAGGCATAAAATACAATGTACATGTACAAAATACATTTACATGTATTTACAATTCAGTTACAACACAAGGACCCCCTGGACAAAACCATAAGGGACTACAGCAGCAACCTCCCTTCCCCTCTCTGGTACCTTACAGATGCAATATGTCAGCTGAAGGTCATGAGATGGAGTGTGCCCAGAGAAAGGCCACGAGGATGACCAAAGGGCTGAAGGTGCTCTCCCATGGAGACAGGCTGAGAGTTGGGGATGGTCAGTTTGGAGAAGGGAAGGCTCTGAGGAGGCCTTGTCTGGTGACTTATAGGGAAGCTGTGGAGAGGACTTTTTAGGGTGTCAGGGGCAAAAGGAGCAAAGATAGAAATGGGTAGATTCAGATTGGATGTTAGGAAGAAGCTCTTCAGCATGAGTGGTGAGAGCCTGGAAGGGGTTGCCTAGGGAGGTGGTCAAAATCTCATCCCTGGAAGTCTTTAAGGCCAGGTTGGATGCAACTCTGAGCAACCTCATCTAGTGGAATGTGTCCCTGCCCATGCAAGGAGGTTGGAGCTAGATGATCCTTGGGATCCTTTCCAGCCCCGAGAACTCTGATTCTACAAGGGAGTAATGCAAAGCAGAATCACAGAGAGAAGAAAGAATAGGAGAAAGAATCATTTGTGCAGCAGGCCATATACTAATCCAGCAAGTGAATAGAATGATACAGACTTCTTGTTTTTCTTTGGTACCCAATCCCCTATTATATTTACATTTTACTATGCTTTTCTATTTGACATCTCTGGAATTTCTCTATTCTGTCTTTATGATTTAGAACTAAGCTGAAAGGTTAGTTTTAAACTACCACACTTCTAAACACTCAAGCAGCAAAATAACCCAAGGACTTCACAAAAAGCAGAAATTAGAATCCACATTTTTTTTTACTGTGAGGGTGGTGAAACACTGGAAGAGGTTGCCCAGGGGAGTTGTGGATGCTTCCTCCCAGGAGATGTTCAAAGCAAGGTTGAATGAGGCCTTGAGTGACCTATTCTAGTGGAAGGTGTCCTTGCCCATGGCAGGGAGTTGCAACTGGATGATCTTTAAGATCTCTTCCAACCTAAACCATTCTATGATTGGATGAAAACTCTTCTTTGGTAGGGTGAGGAGGTTGCACTTGGGTGCAGGGATTGAGCTTTCCCTGAAGGAAGAAGTCTTTCCTCTATGAAGAGAAGCTGAAAGCCATGGGGCTGTCTAGTTTGGAGCAGAGAAGGCTGAAAGGAGATCTGATCAATCATAGAAGCACCCAGGTTGGAAGAGACCTCCAAGATCATCCAGTCCAACCTATCATCCAGCCCGATCCAATCAACATATCATATCAATGTCTATAAATGTCTGAGAGGTGGGTGTCAAGTGCCTCATGCCAAACTCTTTTTGGTGGGCAGCAGGAATAAGACAAGGAGCAACAGCTACAAACTGGATCAGAGAAGGATTCAGCTCAATGCAAGGAGAAACTTCTTTAGAGTGAGGGTAACAGAGCCCTGGAACAGGCTGCCCAGAGAGGTTGTGGAATCTCCTTCTCTGGAGACTTTCCAAACCACCTGGATGCATTCCTGTGTGAACTACTCTAAGGGATGCTGCTTGGCAGAGAGGTTAGACTTGATGATCTCTGGAGGACCCTTCCAACCTTTAAAGTTCTGTGATACACCCCCACAGGGCTTGGATAGGAAAGTGCTCACAATAGCATGGAAGTAATACTACACTCAGATTCCAAACCCAACCACAACATTGGGAAATGCTGACTTTGACACAGCTGATTCATGCATCTATGTGGGGAGGGGGAGAAGGGAGTGATTTTAACACATCTTATCTTTGCCTCCTGTTCCTCTCCACTTCTTTGAATTTCAAGATTCAAATGTTATAAAAGGAGTTGAGGTGAAAAACAGACTTTCTGTCATATGAGAAGCTGACATTTTGGCATGATGCTACACTGAGTCAGAACCAACCGGGTGGGGGGGGAAAAACCCACATCTAAAATCTCCTCTCCAGAAGTGGCAATCCACTGTGCATCGTACTGATGCATTCAAATAGAATGCCAAAGCAACACAACAAATGGAACCCTGCTTAAAAAGTATTTCAGTGTTTTCTGGGGAGAACCCAAAACAAGCAAGGATGAAAAAAAGAATTCACCTCTGCAGAAAAAAAACATTCCTCAGCTGGGGGGAGAAAAATAATCAAATTAATAACTACATAAAAATCTACGATTGCCACACTCTGATTTTGATGAAATTGCATTTTCTGTCAGTAAAGTGTTCCATCAGAAGTTTGGATGAGCTCTCCTGCAATCATGAAGTCATCATAGAACCACAGAATGCTCTGGGTGGGAAGGGAGCTCTAAAGGTCATCCAGTCCAACCCCTTTCACACACACACCCTGGTCCTGTAGTCAGCAGGGACATCCTCTGCTTAATCAGGCTGCCCAGAGCCCTTCTCAAGCCTCACTCTGAATATCTCCAGGGATGAGGCCTGAACTACCTCCCTGGGCAACTTGTTGCAGTGTTCCACTACTCTCATAGTAAAGAATCTGTTCCCAACATCCAATCTAAATCTGTTCTGCTCTAGTTTGAAGCCACTGTCCTCATCCTGTCTCCATAGCCCTTTGCACACAGTCTCTCTGCAGCCTTCTTGTAGTCTCCTTCAGCTGCTGGCAGGCTGCTATTAGGTGTCCCCAAAGCCTCCTCTTCTCCAGACCGAACACACGCAGCTCAATCAGCCTGCCCCTCATAGCAGAGGTGCTCCAACCCCCTGATCATTTTTGTAGCCTTTCTCTGTATCACAGTGTCATCAGGGTTGGAAGAGACCTCACAGATCATCAAGTCCAACCCTTTACCACAGAGCTCAAGGCCAGACCATGGCACCAAGTGCCACGTCCAGTCCTGCCTTGAACAGCTCCAGGGACAGCGACTCCACCACCTCCCTGGGCAGCCCATTCCAGCATCCAATGACTCTCACAGTGAAGAACTTTCTCCTCTGGACCAGCTTCATCAGCTCCATGTCCATTGAGGGCTCCCAGACGCAGCGCTCCAGGTGAGGTCTGACCAGAGCAAAGATCTGATCTAAACATGCTTGGTTCACACATGCCTAGGAGCAAATGGCACTTTGCAGTAAGTTGCCTCCCCATAAACACGAGGCTGTGTTGGTCTCTCCACATCCCCCCACTCCTCATACACCCCCCCCCCCACACACACACACGTAATTTATCACCTGATTAAAACACACTGTTTTTCTCCGTGTGAAAAACGTCTATTTCCTAACAAGCCCAGACATTTATAAACAACTAATGCTCCAGCTGAGTGCTAACCATCATGATTTAGGATGAAAGGAGAAACCCTTTCTGATCATTGTCCTTTAGTATTTCCAAGCCCATTCGTCATGTTTATTTGCTGTCAGTGGTGAGAAGCGATTGCCTGGCTGGGTTGCCTTGCCTCTGCAGTGAGCTGTCTGCAGAAAGGAGTGGAGGACAAGCTGTCACAGCAAAGGCAAAAAGACTAAACCCCCCCCCAGGAGGTGAAGCAGGGCTTTATTGTCTTTTGCCCTGACTTCTGACAGTTAATTAGCTCTTATCCAATTTATGCTTGTGTGGCAGCTACGCTCGGGTCAATGGCAGCAACTCCAAGGTGAGGTGAAAGCAAAGGATGCAAGACAGGAGAAGCTGCTGCAGAGTCCCAGGAAAGCAAAAGGGCTTCATCTTTCACCCCGAGCCACCACTGATGGACTTGTTCCCTAATGAAGCCTTTGACTTCGTTATTTTTGCCTCTAAGCCGCACAGAGGCTTCTTTCAACAGCTTTGGGCACTGAGGGATTGCCAAAGCAGCTGCTAAATTAAACAGTCAGCACAGCAGCATCTGTGGAAAAACAGTGTCCCTGCAGCTTGCTCTGTGTCAGCATCCTTGGGGTGGGGAAGAAGTGGGAGATGTCAACGAGGAGGTGGAAATTAAGGGCTGTGCCAAGAGCCTGCAGTGATTCCTGGGGCCGGAATTCACTGCCTGCCCACAGTAGGGCAAGGGAGGGGATTCTGCCCCTTTTACTCTGCTCTCCTCAGACCCCACCTGGAGTACTGTGTGCACTTCTGAAGCCCCCAACGCAAGGAGGACATGGAACTGTTGGAGTGAGTCCAGAGGATGCCAGGAAGATGCTCAGAGGGCTGCAGCAGTTCTGCTATGAGGACAGGCTGAGAGAGTTGGGGCTCTGCAGCCTGGAGAAGACAACTTCAAGGAGGCCTCAGAGTGGTCTTCCAGTATCTGAAGGGGGCTCTAGGAGGGCTGGGGAAGGACTATTGACAAGGTCTTATAATGACAGGATGAGCAGGAATGGGTTTAAAGTGGCAGAGAGGAGATTGAAAGTGGATGTTAGGAAGAAGTTGTTTGCAGTGAGGGTGGTGAGACACTGGCACAGGTTGCCCAGGGAGGTTGTGGAGCACAGAATCACAGAATGTGATCAAAGATGACATTCTGTGATTCTGTGCTCCACAACCTCCCTGGAGGTGTTCAAGGCCAGGTTGGATGAGGCCTTGAGCAACCTGTTCTAGTGGAAGGTGTCCCTGCCTATGGCAGAGGGCTGGAACTGGGTAATCTTTGAAGTCCCTTCCAACCTAAACCATTCTGTGATTCTGCTCTTCAGAACACTGCAGCAATTCACTGTCTGCCCTTCAGGACCTTTGTACCTCTTCAGTCACCACTTGCATCACCCAAAGATATTTCAAGATTCTGAAACCCAAGTGTGCTTCCCCTCTCTCCACCTGGTGCTCTTTCTGCTGCTTTAATGGGGTTTGCCATCTGCACTTCTTCCCCCCACTGGTTTGAAACCTCAAAAGCAGGACCAAGCAGTGCCCAAGCTACACTCCTGGAGTGGGAAGAGGAAAGCAACATTTTTATATCAGGGGATAAAACTTCTGCTCAAATCATTTTTCTTAGCTGCAGTAAATGCTTAAACCCTGCTTAAACAATGGAGACTCAGATGTCCCTCTGCAGGTCCCCAAACGACCACCCCCTCAAAGCACAAATTCCTCTTGCCTCTGACATCAAAGAGCTGAGATCCAACCCATCTGGGCACCCACAGCTCGTGGGGTGGCTCCAACTCCTGCAGCCTATTCCTAACAACATCTGGCACAGCCTTATATTATGCAAAGCACCACAATGCTGCCTTAATGAAGGGCAAACGCTAATAGCAGTGGTATGAAAGCAATCTCATGAGACACATGCAAACTAAACGGCCTAAACTCTGGCTCCTGAGCTGAGAGTGCTTCTCTCAGCTGTGAGTCATTGTGTGGAGTAGAAGAGTCTCCCAAAATATCACAGCGAGTAAGCGATGCCTCACACCACAGTAAGAAAGGCTCTGCACAGCAGGGGCCAGACTCTGCCAGGCTGAACACTTGGCAACACAGCAGCTGAATCTGTCGATTATGTTTCACACAGACCATTGAGCAACCAGCGAAAGAGAATCCTTTTCAACCAGTCCCAACCAATCTGCTGGAGAGGGTCTATGGCAGAAGGGTTGGACTGGATAATATCTCTGGGTCCTGTCCACCCCCTGGCATCCTGTGTGATCCTGTGACCCAGTAAGGTTCAGAGCACAGCCTGGATAAAGACCCTTCCAATTCAAGATCACCTACCTCCTTTCTCTTCAGTTCACAGAATGTCAGGGGCTGGAATGGACCTTGAAAGATCACTCAGCCAAAGCCCCCTGCCAGAGCAGGATCACCTAGATCACACAGGATGCATCCAGGCAGGTGTTGAATATCTCCAGAGAGGGAGACTCCACAATCCCCCTGGGCAGCCTGTTCCAGTGTTCTGTTACTCTCAAAGGGAAAAAATTCCTCCTCATGTTTACATGACATTTGTTCCTTGAAAGCTTCATTCCAAACTCCTTCCTGGCTGTGATGAACACCGTGCACAGCACAGGTTCCTTTCCTCCAGGTGACAGATCTGCGACTGCTGCCTGAGGACTCAGATGTGCCACCTGGGAAGGCTGCCAGGCAGACAAGGGAAGTGAGCACCTCTGGCAGATTGGCAGTGAGTCCAAGCCTTTCTTCTGCACAGCTGTGGAAGTTTGAGAGCCAATGGCATCCTGGCCTGCATCAGGAACAGTGTGGCCAGTAGGACAAGGGAGGTTATTCTGCCCCTGTACTCAGCACTGGTCAGGCCACAGCTTGAGTGCTGTGTCCAGTTCTGGGCCCCTCAATTCAAGAGAGATGTTGAGGTGCTGGAACATGTCCAGAGAAGGACAACAAAGCTGCTGAGGGGCCTGGAACACAAACCCTATGAGGAAAGGCTGAGAGAGCTGGGGGTGTGCAGCCTGGAGAAGAGGAGGCTCAGGGGTGATCTTATTACTGTCTACAACTACCTGAAGGGAGGCTGTAACCAAGTGGGGGGTGGCCTCTTCTCCCGGGCAACCAGCAATAGAACAAGGGGACACAGTCTCAAGTTGTGCCGGGGTAGGTCTATGCTGGATGTTAGGAGGAAGTTGTTGTCAGTGAGAGTGATTGGCATTGGAATGGGCTGCCCAGGGAGGTGGTGGAGTCACCATCCCTGGAGATCTTCAAGAAAAGACTGGATGAGGCACTTAGTGCCATGGTCTAGTTGGCTGGATAGAGCTGGGTGCTAGGTTGGACTGGATGATCTTGGAGGTCTCTTCCAACCTGGTTGATTCTATGATTCATGCACTCTGAACACCTCCCAGCAGGTTTAACAAGTTTGCATTGACAAGCCCTCAGTGATTCCACTCAGGTCTCCCCCATATTCACCAAGATGCACATCAGGTGTGTGCTACCCCAGCGTGTCCCTGGGAAGCACCACGACTCCCTGCACTGCCTTAACTCACCTGCTGCACCTGTTTTGCAGTGCAAATGTTAAGGCAGAAAAAAATACTAAGGTACTGAATAGTCAACTCAAAGAGAAGGCAAGGCAAAAGCCCTGAATCCAGATCCTCTACTTTGATCAGCAGACAGCTTCTTCTGTACACGCTTCTATCAGCAAAGAAAAACAAGTCCGTAAGTACCAGCCCCAGGATGGAATGCATAAGCATGAAGAGAGCCACCAGGGAGAGGTAAAGAATACAGGTGTATGTAAACTGACAGCAGCTTCCCACGTGTTGAATAGCCAAGCAGACCAAGCTACAGCCTGCTTTGAGGCAGTGAGCCACATGCACAATCTTCCTGCACCAACAATTCATCATGCAGCAGAAAGGGTCACAGAGCTCTCAATTTTCATGACCAAGGCAGATTCTAGGCTCTACAGGAGAAAGTCTCAGCCACATAACTGAAGCACTGGGCTGCAAGACCAGCAAGGGTGGGCTTTTGTACCCATACCAGGCTTTCTTCTAGGTTTTTTTTTACTAATCCCTCCCAGCCCATACCCTTGAAGAGCACCAGACAATCCTCCTGGGCCCAGTCCTGATCAACATGTTTATTGATGACCTGGACCAGGGGATTTAGTCCAGCATCAGTAACTTTGCAGATGACATCAAGCTAGGAACAGGTTTGGATCTGTTCGAGGATAGGAGAGCCCTGCAGAGAGACCCTGACAGGCTGGATGGGTGGGCAGAGGCCAATGGGATAAGATTGAACAAGGTCAAGTGCAGGGCTCTACACTTTGGCCACAACAACCCCAAGCAGCACTACAGGTTGGGGACAGAGTGGCTGAGAGCAGCCAGGAAGAAAGGGACCTGGGGCTGCTGGTAGACAGTAGCTGAAGATGAGCCAGCAGTGTGCCAGGTGGCCATGAGAGCCAATGGCATCCTGGCCTGCATCAGGAACAGTGTGGCCAGCGGGACAGTGACTCCACCACCTCCCTGGGCAGCCCATTCCAATTCCAATCACTCTCTCTGTCAACAACTTCCTCCTAACATCCAGCCTAGACCTCCCCTGGCACAACTTCACACTGTGTCCCCTTGTTCTGTTGCTGGGTGCCTGGCAGAAGAGACCAACCCCCACCTGGCTACTACCTCACTTCAGGTAGTTGTAGACAGCAATGAGGTCAGCCCTGAGCCTCCTCTTCTCTAGGCTAAACACCCCCAGCTCCCTCAGCCTCTCATAAGGTTTGTGTTCCAGGCCTCTCACCAGCTTTGTCACTCTTCTCTGGACATGTTCCAGCATCTCAACATCTCTCTTGATTTAAGGGGCCCAGAACTGGATGCAGCACTCAAGGTGTGGCCTGACCAGTGCTGAGTACAGGGGAAGAATAACCTCCCTCATCCCACTGTCCACACTGCTCCTGATGCAGGCCAGGATGCCAAAACCACACCAAGAACAACATTTTTCATTTGTTGCTGACTATCTTTTGTTGGTGGACCTGTAAGACAGACTCAGGAAAGACCTTTGGGAGGGTGGTTTGAGATAGTTTCAACTCCATATTTTAGAAACATCACCTTTCACTTCTGACTGCTCTGCAAATCCATTAGGGATAAGAAAAACAGTCCTAAAAGACAATTAAGAGAGTCATGAGGTCATAGCCTTGCAGCACAAGGACTAGATGGAAGAGACACTAATCTCTATTAGAAAGGGAAGCTGGCAAATAATGTTTTTTTAATCATTCAGATTTGCAGCACATTGGAGCTGAGGGTGCGTGAGGAGGCTGGAGGGGAGATGAAGTAACAATGCCAAGAGATTTATCTGCTCCCTGGAGCTCAAGAGGCACCAGAAAGCTGGATGAGTAATAAGCACACACAAAAAATGCACAGGTTTTGAGCTCATCATCCAGGGACTAGAGGGGCATTCTGCTGAGGCACAGAGCAGCCTGGTTCACACCAGCTAGATATAGCTTTAGGTTCAAAATGTCACAGCTCCGAAGCAGCCCACGGGAGATGTTTTACTGAAAAGCTTGTTCCAAATCACAGTATCATCAGGGTTGGAAGAGACCTCACAGATCATCAAGTCCAACCCTTTACCACAGAGCTCAAGGCCAGACCATGGCACCAAGTGCCACGTCCAACCTTGCCTTGAACTGCCCCAGGGACGGCGACTCCACCACCTCCCCGGGCAGCCCATTCCAGTGTCCAATGACTCTCTCAGGGAAGAACTTTCTCCTCACCTCCAGCCTAAATCTCCCCTGGCACAGCCTGAGGCTGTGTCCTCTTGTTCTGGTGCTGGCCACCTGAGAGAAGAGAGCAACCTCCTCCTGGCCACAACCACCCCTCAGGTAGTTGCAGACAGCAATAAGGTCACCCCTGAGCCTCCTCTTCTCCAGGCTAACCAATCCCAGCTCCCTCAGCCTCTCCTCATAGGGCTGTGCTCAAGGCCTCTCCCCAGCCTCGTTGCCCTTCTCTGGACACACTCAAGCATCTCAATGTCCCTCCTAAACTGGGGGGCCCAGAACTGAACACAGTACTCAAGGTGTGGTCTAACCAGTGCAGAGTCCAGGGGCAGAATGACCTCCCTGCTCCTGCTGACCACACCATCCCTGATGCAGGCCAGGATGCCACTGGCTCTCTTGGCCACCTGGGCACACTGCTGGCTCATGTTCAGGTGGGTATCAATCAGCACCCCCAGATCCCTCTCTGTCTGGCTGCTCTCCAGCCACTCCGACCCCAGCCTGTATCTCTGCATGGGGTTGCTGTGGCCAAAGTGCAGCACCCAGCAATCTTGACTCCTCTCTGCATTTGTTGTGCCTTCCTAGTGCACAGAGCAGCTCAGAGCTCCCACAAAGTGCACAGAAATTTCAACACAAGACTGTCAAGGGCATCACTTTTGGCATCACTTTTCTGGCAGGCTTTTCTTCTCCCTCCCCCAGGTTGCAAAGGCCTTGCCTTTGGAGCAAGTGCAAAGCTTTTGGCTGTGAGCAGCTATTGGAGAAAAGGCAGCACAACCTGTGGGAGGAAGATGTCAGAGAAGCAGTCGAGCAGGGCAGAGTCTCTGGTCACCAGAGGCCTGCTGGCAGTTAGAGATTTTGAGATGCAGCTGGGAGGAGAAGTGGCATGGCACAATCAGGCAAAGCAGCAGTGTTTCTTTTAGAGGCATTCAGATGCTTGGGCATCCTACTGAGCCTGCAAATAAACAGTATTTGATTGTGGCAAGGGCCTAGTGTACTTCTGAAGGCTGTAAGAAAGCAGTGCTCTGACATGATGAAAATACTAGAGTGGCAGAAGTCAATCCCACTCATCCTATCAAGAACAGGGGGGGAATATAAAAAACCATAATAAAACCCCCACAAAAGCCCACATGTTTGATTAAAGAGAAAGAAAAAAATAGTCCTCAGCACCATTAGCAATCACAAAAGCCACTTTTCTGGCAAGGCTCAAGCTACCTGCAGAGAATTCACTTTCCTTGTCTTCTGACAAGAAGCTCCAGGGGAAAATACCATCCACTCCTCTTTCCTCTGTGTGCTTCCTTCTGCTCCATATGGTGCTGCCTGATAGTAAATGAGAAATTAAAAACATCAGCAACCAAGAAACATTAGCACCAGCCCCTGCCCTCTCCTTCCTCATGGCTTTCTCCCTGCAGTGACCATGCAAATTGTGCTGGCCCAAGCTGGAGATGGAACCGTTTCACTGCTGAGCTCTGGAGTGACACATCAGCTCTCTTGTCTGCTCAGGTCCTAGTTTCCACTTTTGGCTAAGCACTGACTGCCCTTCTGAAAGGTTTTGTCTTGGAAAATAACCTTATTGGCAGACTGATACTCCCACTGCACATTCTTGACTCTGCCCTGGCGAGGCTGCATCTGGAATGTTGTGTCCAGTTCTGGCCCCCCCAGGGAACTGCTTCAGAGAGTCCAGCAGAGAGCCACAAAGATGCTGAAGACATTGGAACATCTTCTTTAGATGAGAGCCTGAAGGAGCTGAGGCTCTGCAGATTGGAGAGGAAGAGACTGAGAGGTGACCTCATTAGTATTTATAAAGATCTAATGGGTGAGTGCCAGGAGGCTGGAGCCAGGCTCTGCTGGGTGATGCCCAATGACAGCACAAGGGGCACTGGGTGGAAGCTGAGGCATAGGAAGTTCTATGGAAACACGAGGAGGATTTTTTTCCCCTGTGAGGCTGACAGGGCACTGGGACAGGCTGCCCAGGGAGGTTGTGGAGTCTTCCTCTCTGAAGATATTCAAAGCATGGATGTGTTCCTGTATAGGTGATCCTGGTCTGGCAAGTGGGTCAGACTGGATGAGCTTTCAAGGTCTCTTCCCACCCCTAACATTCTGTCATTTTTATGTGCATCCAAAACACATAATAAAAAAATAAAACACACCAAAAAAAAACCACTCCAAAGAAAAGAATTTGAAACAGACACAGGGAGAAACTAAAACTGACCAAAACTTTCAAGTTGGAAGCAGGCAACAGCAGACTGTGATATCACATCCTAGCCTTTCCAAGACAGGCTTTTGAAAGGCATCTTCCCCCACTGAAATCAAGAAAATTTGGAAGCAAAAACATTTTCCAGTAAATTCTAGTCATAATCTTCAACTGCCATGTTACTTTATGCCTTAAATCCCTTCAAAATCATTTGCAGCATGTGCCACATAGAGTTGGCTCCTTCATAAAAATACTGTGAAGCAGGATCCAAGCTTTTTTTGTTTCCTTTGGGGTTTGAATGTTTGAATGAACAGTCCAAGAGCTGAGGAAGTCCTGAGCAGATGCTGAGATCTGCACAGAATTACAGAATTACCAGGTTGAAAAGGCCCTGTGAGAAGAGCCCAGCAGCAGCCTCTTCACAATGTCTCTTTCAGGTGGTTGTAGACAGCAATGAAGTCTCTGCCATTTCTGCATTGCCACCTTGGACCCTCACCTGTTCAAGCTTTCCAGCCTACTCTGCATGACTCTGGAAGAGCTGCAGCTCCTGTAAGCCTGAGTGCATGCACAGACTTTGAGACAACGAAGGCACAGGTATCACTGTCATACTTGTCACAGAGAAGAGGCTGGATTCCAGGCCAGACACAAACACTCCCAACTCCATCACAAAACTGAGCAGTGAGCAGAAATCTCCATCTCTTTTTATTACAGAAACATCCCTTCAGGTGGGCAAAGCCCCTCAGCATCACCAAGTCCAACCTAGAAACCTACTCTGCAAGATTCACCTTAAACCATAGCCCTAAGCACCACATCCAAACCACCCTTAAACACATCCAGGCTGGGTGACTCCATCACCTCCCTGGGCAGCTCATTCCAGGCCCTGACCACTCTCTCCATTAAAAGATTTTTCCCTAATGTCCAATCTAAACCTCCCCAGCCTCAGCTTGAGGCCATTCTCCCTTGTTCTCTCTCCAGTTACCTGTGAGAAGAGCCCAGCAGCAGCCTCTCCACAATGTCCCTTTCAGGTGGTTGTAGACAGCAATGAGATCTGCCCTCAGCCTTCTCTTCCTCACATTAACCACCCCCATCTCCCACAGTCACTCCTCATCAGGTTTATTCTCCAGGCCCTTCCCCAGCTTTGTTGCCCTCCTCTGGACCCTCACCAGCACCTCCACATCTCTCTGGTGTTTTGGTGCCCAAAACTGAACACAACACTCGAGGAGTTGCCTCACCAAAGCTGAGACTAGGGGAACAATCACCTCCCTGCTCCTGCTGGACACAGCATTTTTAATCCAAGCCAGGATGCCATTGGCCTTCTTGGGCACCTGGGCACACTGCTGGATCATATTCAGCTGCATTCTTGAATCAAGGTCATCTATAAAGAGGTAGGCATCACAACACTTTGGAAAGGTCTGAGAGGAATGAAGCTTTGTCACCAGGCTGCCACAGCACAGCCTTGGCTTTGAGGCAGCACTGTGGGCACTGCCAAGCTTCCTGCACACAGGGAGGCTGCTCTGCAGGAAACACCTCAGCAATGTACTGTGATGTGGCAAAATTAAAGCATTACAAGCAGAGCCCATTAAAACCTGACACAAAGAAAAGGCAGGCAGCTCTCATCACTCTCCACTCTGTGAACACACTGCTCACTGACAGGGGCTGAGCACCAAGCCTCCGTTGGCAGATGTGCCCTGGGCTTTTCCAAGCCTTTGAGGTTGTTCAGTCAAGTGCAGACACTGTCCGTGAGCCCCTGTCATTGCTTCAGCTTCTGTCTGAAGGCATCTATAGACTCAGGTCCCCTGCACTAACACAGCACAGTTGCAGGAACAGCTCTGAGGGAAGCTTAAGAGCAGGATAAACAACTTATCACGGTTAGTGGTTTCCATTGACCAGTGCAATGCCAGGCACCAAAAGGCAGGGCTGTGAGTCTCAGCATTTAGCCAAGGCTATTAATAACAGAAAGTGCCTTTCAAGGCCTATCTTCCTGCAAATGCTGGATTACTCTATATGGTACCATGAAAATTGTCCAAGTGGCAGTTCAACAAGCCAGGACCTGATTCACAGACCTGCCATGTTACCAATGCAGCTGAGGTCAGGAACTACAAATAGAGCAGATAATTAGAAGGGAAGTGCAGGCTGCTGAGCAAACACATCAGGCATGGGCAGATTTTCTGCTCTGGAAAGGTGGAGAAATTGCATTTACAGAATCATCCAATCGTCTCTTTTTTGTGTTGGTTAGAAAACTCACCCACCAAAAATCAAGGACTTAAAGGCTTACAAATACCAGAATATCAGCCTGCAACCACTGCAGCTGCTCTGTCAGGGCTTGAAGTTGGGGTTCTGTATAAACCTGAAAGACCAAATTCATCTGTGGCAGAACAGAATGCAGTCAGCCCTTAGCATCCTTGATTTCCTGGAAAAAAATGAGATCTCAAGGACAACCCTTGGGGACTAGCAGTTCCTATTCATTCCTGGAAGAAAGGAAGAGAAGTGCATTGCCTCAAAGAGAGCTGTGCACATCTTTCACCAGCAGAAAACCCCAGGCTTTGCTGCCTCATCTCACACCCTGGTAAGCAGAGCAGGGATACCTCCTTCTCAGTGCCAGGACAAGGGGTAATGGGTGGAGATTGAGGCATAAGAGGTTCCATGTGAACCTGAGGAGGACTTTTTTTTTCCACTGTGAGGGTGACAGAGCACTGGAACAGGCTGCTCAGCCTGTGTAGTCTCCCTCTTTGGCATCCTGGCCTGGATCAGGAACAGTGTGGCCAGCAGGACCAGTACTCGGCACTGGTCAGGCTACACTTTGAGTCCTGTGTCCAGTTCTGGGCTCCTCAATTCAAGAGATGTTGAGGTGCTGGAAGGTGTCCAGAGAAGGGCACCAAGGTTGGGGAGGGGCCTGGAGCACAACCCTGTGAGAAGAGGCTGAGGGAGCTGGGGGTGTGCAGCCTGCAGAAGAGGAGGCTCAGGGCAGACTTCATTGCTGTCTACAACTACCTGAAGGGAGTTTGTAGCCAGGTGGGGTTGGTCTCTTCTCCCAGGCAACCAGGGACATAATAAGAGGACACAGCCTCAAGCTGTGCCAGGTCAGATTCAGGCTGGATGTTAGGAGGAAGTTGTTGGCAGAGAGAGTGATTGGCATTGGAATGGGCTGCCCAGGGAGGTGGTGGAGTCCCCATCCCGGGAGATGTTGAAGAGGAGGCTGGATGGGGCACTTAGTGCCATGGATTAATCAGAAAGGTTAGGTGCTAGGTTGGACTCAATGATCTTAGAGATCTTTTCCAGCCTGGTTAATTCTATGATTCTGTGACATGAGGCAGTATCTGGATGCTTCAGGAGAAACACAAGATGCATCTTATCAGTAGAGCAATGCTGTGCCATTGACAAAACCCCTACAAGAGCACCCAGCTGGTAGTATGATTACACCCTCTGAGGAAAACAAGGTTGATAGTCTTGGTGATTTTGCTGTGCTGTAGCACCAGAAACCATCTTCATCCACACATTGCTTTAATCCTTTCCTGGAGCACCATTAAATACCACTGCCTGACAAAGGGGAGCTCTACAAGTTAAGAACACGTCACAGAAAGAGCAAGTGAGAACCTCAGTGCTAAACTTGACGCTGTAACCCTTTTGCTCACTAACGAAGCAGCAGGTACTAAAGACATGTTTAGGGTGCCTCCAAACCTCGTTAAAATCCACAGAGAAAGAAGCTGTGATAGGAATCACAGAATGCTAGAGGTTGGAAGGGACCTTCAGAGATCATCCAGTCCAACCCCCTCCCCCGCCAAGAAGGATCATCAAGGGCAGGCAGCACAGGGATGCATCCAGGTGGGTTTGGAAAGTCTCCAGAGAGAGTCTACAAACTCTCTGGGCAGCCTGTTCCAGGGCTCTGTCACCCTCACTGTGAAAAAAAATTCTCCTCACGTTGAACTGAAACCTTCTCTGTTTCAGTTGGTAGCTGTTGCTCCTTGTCTTATTGCTGCTGAGCACCAAAAAGAGCTTGGCCCCAGGCGCTTGACACCCACCCCTCAGATATTTGTGGGCATTGATCAGATCTCCTCTCAGCCTTGCCTTCTCCAGACTAACAGCCCCAGGGCTCTCAGTCTCTCTCCATAGGGGAGATGCTCAAATCCTCCAGTCATCTTTGTGGACTCTCTCCAGCAGGTCCCTGTCTCTCCTGAACCAGAGAGCCCAAACTTAGACACAGTATTCCAGGTGTGGCCTCATCAGAGCAGAGCAGAAGGGGAGAAATACCTAAAACATCACAGAAAAACTAAAAGCTGAAGTATCTCCAGCCCAAAGAGCCAACACCAAAAAAAGCCTTACCTAAGAGAAAGCAAAATTGCCAACAAACATTTCCTCACTGTTGCAATTCCTTGAACAAAACCCCAACAGCAAATTGAAATTCACTCCGCTGCAGGCATTATGATACATTATCAGCTACCACCCCCACCCCCCCGGGGAAATATTTCACTATTGCTGTCAGTCAACTGCTTGAATGCTTGGAGTTTCCCAGCTGCATCCCATATATTGATTTTTGATGAATGACATCTCTCTCTGGGCCATTCCAGGTTTGTTTTCAAACCTTATTTAATTGTTCGCCTATTTTTTTCACCCGGAGAAATGCAAAGTGTTTATGGTCCCCAAGCTGTAAACAGAAAGCTCAGGTCTGGTTTCTATGACAACCTGCCATGATACAGGAAACCTAGATTATCTCTAATGACAGACCTGAAGTTTAAATTGCACATTCTGCACAAACAGAGCACTGTTGACCCTTCGTTGAAGGATGGGAGGCGGCGTGATTAGCATTGACGTGCCATAGGAAAGGGGCAACGCTGGGACCATGCAGATCCTACTCCCATCAGAACTACACTGCTCATCTCTAGCAACTTGTTTGCTAGGACATGAAGATCTAAAAGTTAAGGTGTGTTTTTGTTTTGTGTGTTTGTCCCCTCCCATACCACCTTCAAATTCGGTCCACGCCGCTTCCAAACTCTGCCCCCGCACCGCTTCCAAACTCAGTGAAACTCTTGCGTTAAATATTTAGAGTCACAGAATTGTCAGAGCTGGAAAGGACCCCAAGGATCATCCAGCTTCAACCCCCCTGCCACAGGCAGAGACACCTCACACTAGATGAGGTTGCTCAGAGCCCCATCCAGCCTGGCATTGAAAGCTTCCAGCGATGAGGCTTCCACCACCTCCCTGGGCAATGCCTGCCAGGCTCTCACCACCCTCATGCTGAAGAACTTCTTCCTAACATCCAGGATGAATCTTCCTATTTCTAATTTTGCTCCATTCCTTCAAGTCTTATCAGTACCTGACACCCTAAAAAATCCCTCAGCAGATTCCCTGTAGGTTCCCTTCAGCTATTGGAAGGCCACAATAAGGTCCCCCCAAAGCCTTCTTCTCTTCAGACTGAACAGCCCCAACTCTCTCAGTCTGTCTCCATAGCAGAGCAGCTCCAGCCCTCTGATCGTCCTTGTGGCCCTTCTCTGGACACACTCCAACACATCCACATCATTCTTGTACTAGGGGCTCCAGAGGTGGAGTAGTACTCAGGTTCTCAGATAATGCTTGCTGCTGCTGTTTTTCTCCCACTGTAATTTTAAACAGGGGAGTAAACATGGAGAAGGTTATGTAGACATATGGCCAAAAAATTCCAGCTATGAGAACTATTTTTAAGCCTCCTGAAGGCATTTTTTTTTCCCTTCATGCTTACAAATTCATGTGGAAGAAAGAGCCAAGTTAGAGAGTCCTTCCTGTTGGGTGCTACCCTCCAAAACAGGCATGTTTTTCCTAGGAGGAAAACATGCAGTTATGCTAGTGAGGGGAGCTCAGCTCATCTACAGAGACATCCTGCTTTGCAAGAGCAGAGATGGGAAATATCTTGCCTTCATGTGCAGCAAGTTGTAGCAGGCTTTGATTTTGCCAGCTCTGATTCATTGCTGCTCACAGAAATAGAGCAATTTCCAAAATATTAATGTTTTGAGGGAGTTTGGTGCAGGAATTGAGGTTCCCATTGCAGCTGAATGAGTGCTGTAAGGGGACAGCACACTGCTAGGGCTCTCCTTCCCCCTGCAGAGCATTTTTAGTTCCTTTGAACATTCATAAAAGCAACAAGAAATCTTTCCCATTACTGGAGGAGATTTCAGCTCACTTGCATCCAATGTAATCAACAAAGAGCCTGCAGACAACCAAGTGAAAACACAATATCAGAGCACAGTTAGAGATAGTAGCAGAACTGCACAATGTCAGCGGCTGGAAGGGACCTCCAAAGCTCATCCAGTCCAACCCCCCTGCCACAGTAGGATCACCTAGACCAGATCACACAGGACCATGTCCAGGTGGGTCCTGAATATCTCCAGAGAGGAAGAACTCCACAACTCCCCTGGGCAGCCTGCTCCAGGGTTCTGTCACCCTCACAATGGAAAAATTCTTCCTCATGTTTCAATGCAACTTCCTATGCCTTAACTTCCACCCATTGCCCCTTGTCCTGTCACTGGACATCACCCAGCAGAGCCTGGCTCCAGCCTCTTGGCACTCACCCTTTGCATCTTTATAAACATTATGAAGTTGCTTCTCAGTCTCCTCCTCTCCAAGCAGCACAGCCCCAACTCCCTCAGGCTCTCCTTATAACAGAGATGTTCCATTCCCTTCATCAGCTCTATGGCTCTGTGCTGGACTCTCTCAAGCAGTTCTCTGTCCTCCTTGAACTGGGGTGGGGAGGGGACAGAACTGGACACCAAAATGCCACCACACATTTTATAAACCTTTTAAATTAAAAAGAACTCTAAAAATCAAGGTAAATACTGACCCCAAAAGTGGCAGCAGAAGCCAACATACCTAAGCAGTAACTTTGCAGGCAGCCTCTCTACCTACCAGTAAGTCTAAACACAAACCAAGGAGCATTTTTAAAGACACTGTGAATTATAAACACATCTAAACTAGGCTCTGTCAGGCTAAAACATTCCTTGGCCAGCTTCTTGCACAGACCAGAGCTCCTCAATTACTGCCCTGTGCTTCTACCCCGTTCCTTCAGTTTCCTTCACAACATTTTCAGTTAAGATGCTGACTAACATAGGTGCCTGGGGTTGATTCTTATTCTCTGTTTCAAGTTTCCTTCAGGCACAGTTTGCATAGCTCTAGTCACTTGTACAAATATTTAAAACCAGCCAGACAAACCAAGCATAACAAACCCAGAAATAAAGCAACTCCCACAGAAGCTAATGTTTACCCAAGATGGAGTATGAATTATTCCACCCCTCTCTCCAGGCAGCCTCTCCTGTTCCTCTGTGGCGAGATCTGACCATGCTGTGTATAAAAGGGACCAAAAAGACAAAGTCTCTGCCATTTCTGCATTGCCACCTTGGACCCTCACCTGTTCAAGCTTTCCAGCCTACTCTGCATGACTCTGGAGGAGCTGCAGCTCCTGTAAGCCTGAGTGCATGCACAGACTTTGAGACAACGAAGGCACAGGTATCACTGTCATACTTGTCACAGAGAAGAGGCTGGATTCCAGGCCAGACACAAACACTCCCAACTCCATCACAAAACTGAGCAGTGAGCAGAAATCTCCATCTCTTTTTATTACAGAAACACCCCTTCAGGTGGGCAAAGCCCCTCAGCATCACCAAGTCCAACCTAGAAACATACTCTACAAGATTCACCTTAAACCATAGCCCTAAGCACCACATCCAAACCACCCTTAAACACATCCAGGCTGGGTAATTCCATCACCTCCCTGGGCAGCTCATTCCAGGTCCTGACCACTTTTTCCATGAAAAGTTTTTTTCCCTAATGTCCAATCTAAACCTCCCCAGCCTCAGCTTGAGGCCATTCTCCCTTGTTCTCTCTCCAGTTACCTGTGAGAAGAGCCCAGCAGCAGCCTCTCCACAATGTCCCTTTCAGGTGGTTGTAGACAGCAATGAGGTCTCCCCTCAGCCTCCTCTTCCTCACATTAACCACCCCCATCTCCCACAGTCACTCCTCATCAGGTTTATTCTCCAGGCCCTTCCCTAGCTTTGTTGCCCTCCTCTGGACCCTCTGCAACACCTCCACATCTCTCTTGTATTGCAGTGACCAAAAACTGAACATAACACTCAATGTGTGGCCTTACCAGAGCAGAGTCCAAGGGGATAATCACCTCCTTGCTCCTGCTGGACACAGCACTTTTAATCCAAGCCAAGTTGCCACTTGCCTTATTGGCCACCTGGGCACACTGCTGGCTCCCATTCAGCTGCCTGGGCACACTGCTAGCTCCCATTCAGCTCCTGTCTATTACAACCCCCAGGTCCCTTTCTGCCAACAGCTCTCCAGCCACACTGCCCCAGGCCTGTAGCATTGCTTGAGGTGGTTGTGACTCAAGTGCAAGACCTGGCATTTGGCCTTGTTGAAACTCATCCCATTAATGTTGGCCCACAGATCTAAGTCCACCTAAGTCACTCTGCAGAGCCTCTCTACCCTCATTCAAATCAACACTGCCACCTGACTTGGTGTCACCTGCAAACTTACTGCTGACACTCTCTCTGCCTGAGTCAAGGTCATCAATAAAGATGTTGAGAAGAAGTGTTCCCAACACAGATCCCTGAGGAACACCACCAGTGACTGGAGCTGGGGGTCGGTTACCCTGAAGAGCTTCTCCTGGGCAAGAACAAAAATGCCTGGCAGCCCTAGGGAAGCAATTCCTGCCATCCAAGTAAAGCATGTCGTTAGGAGCACTGAAAACTCAGGCTAGCTGATGCAATCCCCTTCCTGCAGCCAGCAAACACCTCCTACAAAGAGCCAGGCAACCGAAGTGCCATTTGTTCTAAAATGAACTTTTAGCCTCATGGCTCAGCCAAGCGTCCACAGATGTTTTTTCCTCCCCCCCTTCTCTCTGAAGCATAACCAGCTCCGGGAGATGCCAGACAGCCAGGAGAGCACACCAGGCTAGAAACAAAAAGATCCTATTGTCTTGGGACTGCCACGGTCATTGTTCCTACCTATGCACATCCCACCCCCTTTGTCAGGCTGACAAAACAGTTACAGAGAGCTCTTCCACTCCCAACAGCTTGGCAAAGCTGCGAATCAAAGCTGGAACAAACCTAATACACTCAGCTGCTGTTGTAAAGCCCAGAATCAGGAATCCCAAACAGATGCAAGGCTCTAAACTACTTATAGCACATTTTTATAGATACAGGTAGCTCATCCTGCAGGTGAAACTGGTTTTTCACTCACTTCAATTTCCAGTCCCCTCCCCTGCTCAATAGCATGGGAGATGCCTGAAGGTCTACCAAGCCTCTAGCTGCTAGCCACAGGCATCTGAGACTCCTCTTTGCCGTTGTTATGACCCCAAGAAAGAACTGTGGCACTCAGGTGCCACCTGAATGCTCTCCACCTTCGAGGAGATCTTGGAGTAGTCTTCCACTATCTGAAGGTGGCCTGCAAGACCTTCTTTACAAGGTCTTATAGTGACAGGACAAGGAGGAATGGATTTAAACTGGCAGAGGGGAGAATGAAACTGGATGTTAGGAAGAAGTTGTTTGCAGCGAGAGTGGCGAGACAATGGCACAAGTTGCCCAGGGAGGTTGTGGAGCACAGAATCACAGAATGTGATCAAAGATCACATTCAGTGATTCTGTGCTCCACAACTTCCCTGGAGGTGTTCAAGGCCAGGTTGGATGAGGCCTTGAGCAACCTGTTCTAGTGGGAGGTGTCCCTGCCTATGGCAGGGGGTTGGAACTGGATGAGCTTTGAGCTAACTTCCAAACTTAACCCTTCACAAAGTCTTCTGCTGCCACCATTTCTTGGCATATCCTTTCCAATACTCTTTGCAATAACTAAGGGCTGCCCAGAGAGGTTGTGGAGTCTCCTTCTTCCAAAACCCATCTGGATGCATTCCTGTGTAGTCTTGCCCTAGGTGATCCTGCTTTGGCAGAGGGGTTTGGACTAGATCTCTAGAGTCCCCTTGCAGCCCCTAGCAAGCTGTGATTCATCTCTTCTCTAGGAAGAACATATTCCATAAAGAAATACTGGAAACTACTGTCCCATCCACAGAGGAGATTGTTAACCAGGTCAGGAAAAGCATGAGGGTAAAGGCTAGCAAAAAAATCAGAGTCATAGAATCAACCAGGCTGGAAGAGACCTCCAAGATCATCCAGTCCAACCTAGCACCCAGCCATAGCCAGTCAACTAGACCATGGCACCAAGTGCCCCATCCAGGCTTTTCTTCAACACCTCCAGGGATGGTGCCTCCACCACCTCCCTGGGCAGCCCATTCCAATGCCAATCACTCTCTCTGCCAACAACTTCCTCCTAACATCCAGCCTAGACCTCCCCTGGCACAATTTATGACTGTGTCCCCTTGTTCTGTTGCTGGTTGCCTGGGAGAAGAGCCCAACCCCACCTGGCTACAGCCTCACTTCAGGTAGTTGTAGACAGCAATGAGGTCCCCCCTGAGCCTCCTCTTCTGCAGGCTGCACACCCCCAGTTCCCTCAGCCTCTCCTCATAGGGTTTGTGTTCCAGGCCCCTCACAAGCTCTGTCACCCTTCTCTGGACAACTTCCAGTGTCTCAACATAATAATAGGTCTGAAGTCTTCATCTGCCCTTTCTGCTTTTCCAGCAGGGTAAGCAGTTGACACTTCACTACAGATGAGTGAATATGAGCAGACAGACCATCCCAAAATGGGTTCTGGTTTGCTGTCAGGGCAGCTTCCAGATCCACTGGATCTCTGCTACACTGAGAGGCTGCAGTAGAATTTGAGACTTATAATATTAAAGAGCCTATGAAAAAAGAACAAGATGGGAGTCAAGCTGCCAGGCACGACAGGAATGTGAGACAAAGGTGTCTGTAAACTTCTGCTGACCCCTTACACCAGCCAGGCTGAGAGCTCTCTCATTAATGCTAATGCCTTTCACGTTAGTGCTTCCCATAGAGAAATGCTGCTGGCAGCCAGGGTCAGCAGGCTCACAGCATACCTTGGCCACAGCAGCACCACACTGATCACTGACACAGCCCCACAGCTGCTGAAGGGCCATTGGCAAGGGGATTGCTTTTCATGGAATGGTCTAGGTTGGAAGGGACCTCAAAGATCATCCAGGTCCAACCCCCGCCATAGGCAGGGACACCTCCCACTAGAAGAGGTCACTCAAGGCCTCATCCAACCTGGTCTTAAACATGTCCAGGGAGAAAGCAGCCACAACCTCCCTGGGCAACCTGTGCCAGTGTCTCACCACCCTCACTGGAAAGAACTTCCTCCTAACATCTAGTGTAAATCTCCCCTCTTCCAGTTTAAAGCCATACCTCCTCATCCTGTCATTACAAGACCTTGTCAATAGTCTCTCCCCAGCCCTCTTGTAGCCCCCTTCAGATACTGGAAGGCCATTCCAAGGTCTCCTCCATGCCTTCTCTTCTCCAGATTGAAGACCCCAACTCTTGTAGCCTGTCCTCACAACAGAGCTGCTGCAGCCCTTTGTGGCCTCCTCTGGACAAGCTCCAACAGTTCCATGTCCCTGTTGTGTTGGGGGCTCCAGAACTGCACACAGTACTGCAGGTGGGGTCTGAGGAGAGCAGAGCCAAGGGGCAGAATCCCCTCCCCTGCCCTGCTGCCCACACTGCTCTTGCTACAGCCCAGCACAGGGTTGCTGCCTGGGCTGCACTCACACTGCAGGCTCATGTTGAGCTTTTCATCACCTCAGACCCCCAGGTCCTTTTCCTCGGGGCTGCTCATCCAGCCATTTTCACACAGAAAGAGGTTTGTGAGGAAGGTGTAAAACTCATCTGGAGCAGGGCAGGCTACTTTGTTCACAATTCTTTCACAACTCCCAGCGAGAGACAGTGCCTTTGCAAGGAGCAATTCCCTGGGTTTCTTCTGGAGCTGCTGTTACAAGAGGGATATGGATGTGCTGGAAGGTGTCCAGAGAAGGGCCACGAGGATGGTCTGAGGGCTGGAGCTGCTCTGCTGTGAGGAGAGACTGAGGGAGTTGGGGCTGTTCAGTCTGGAGAGGAGAAGGCTCTCAGCTGACCTTATTGTGACCTTTCAGTATCGGAAGGGGGCTACAAGAAAGCTGGGAAGGAGCTTTTTAGGCTGTCAAGTAGTGATAGGGCTGGGGAGAATGGCACAAAGCTAGAAATGGGTAGATTCAGCCTGGATGTTAGGAAGAAGTTCTTCAGCATGAGGGTGGTGAGAGCCTGGAAGGGGTTGCCCAGGGCGGTGGTGGAAGCCTCATCCCTGGAGGTGTTTAAGGCCAGGCTGAATGAGGCTCTGGAGAGCCTGATCTAGTGTGAGGTGTCCCTGTCCATGGCAAGGGTGTTGGAACTGGATGATTCCTGTGGTGCCTTCCAATCCTGCCTGATGCTACAGTTCTTTCCATTCCTGTCACTAAGTTTTCCTATAGACACAACACTGCTTCTGCTCCTCAGTGCTAAATGACCAACACCCCACGTGCCCCAAGTACTCCACCTGTAAAATTAGACATTTTGAACGTCAATACTACAGCTCAGCATCTCTCAGCTTACAACATGTCAGAATCACAGAAACATCCAGGCTGGAAAAGACCCTCAGGATCACCAAGTCCAACCTAGAACCCTACTCTACAACATCCACCTTAAATCATATTCCTAAGGACCACATCCAAACAACCCTTAAACACAGCCAGGGTGAGCGACTCCACCACCTCCCTGAGCAACTCACTCTGATCCCAAAGGTCTTTTCCAACCTGGCCAATTTTATGAGAAGACCCCAGGAGCAGGGACTGCAGAGTGGCAGAACAAGAAAGCCCCCTAGCAGTGGGGTCACTTTATCCAATAAGAAGCTGTCTGCAGTGTGCCCTTTGGTCTTTGGGTAGGACATTCACAGCCACAGATTAGCCTAGGAGTTATCCCTGATGTGCAATCCTGTGTCCACCTCCTTTGGTGGACATTGCTTCCTGCGCTTGCCCAGGTGTGACTCTATCACAGGATCATAGCAGAGAGGTCTGGAGGAGGCATTAGGAGGTCACAGAACCAAAGAAAGGCTGAGGTCAGAAAAAGAATGTGGCCAGGCATTGGAATGGGCTGCCCAGGAAAGTGGTGGAGTCACTCACCTTGCATGTGTTTAAAAGTCATTGGGATGTGATGTTTGGGGCTATGGCTTAGGGTGCACATTGTAGAGTAGGGACATGGGTTGGACTTGGTGATCCTGAGGGGCTTTTCCAGCCTGAATGTTTCTGTGATTCTGTGACCTCTGGAGACCATCTAGTCCATCCCTCACACTAAAGCAGGTTACCCAGGGCCATGTCCAGGTGGTGGGCTTTGAAAGCCTCCACAGAAGGACACTGCACTGCTTGCCTGGGCAACCTGTTACCCCTGGGCAGCATTGTTACCCTCACAGTAAAGAGGTTCTTAGGTACATTGAAGTGTAACTTCCTGTGCTCCAGTTTGTGCCCATTGCCCCTCATCCTAGCACTGGGCACCACTCAAAACCAACCTGATGTCCTTTTATGATCAGGTTCCTGCCTGGTGAATGTGGGGAAGACTGTGGATGTAGTCTACCTGGACTTCAGCAAAGCCTTTGACACTGTCTACCACAACAAGCTCCTGGCCAAGTTGGCAGCTCATGGTTTGGACAGATTCACTCTGTGCTGGATCAAGAACTGGCTGGATGGCAGAACCCAGAGAGTGGTGGTGAATGGTGCCACATCCAGTTGGCAGCTATCACTAGTGGTGTTCCCCAAGGATCAGTGCTGGGCCCAGTCCTGTTCAATATCTTTGTTGATGATCTGGATGAGTCTGAGAGAGCTGGGGTTGTTTAGCCTGGAGAAGAGGAGGCTCTGGAGGTGTTCAAGAAAAGCCTGGATGAGGCACTTAGTGCCATGGTCTAGTTGACTGGATAGGGCTGGGTGCTAGGTTGGACTGGATGATCTTGGAGGTCTCTTCCAGCCTGGTTGATTCTACGAATTGATGCCACAAAAGCACTCAGCCTCATCCTCCATTCATAAGATGCCCTCTTGGTCTATTCCAAGGTAAACCCCTCCTCAATCTCTCAGCCTTTCCTCATGAGAGAAAGGCTCCAGGCCCCTCATCATCATTGTAAGCTCTTTGTTGTACCCTCTACAGCCATCCAGAAACGCACATGAACTCTGGGGCTCCTGACAAATGTGTCTCTAACCCACTCTAAAAATATTTTATGGAGGCTGTCAAGAACCTGGGCCTGAGAAGCCACTCTTCTTAAGATGGTAAAGAAATATCTGTGTCACTGAGCCTTCCCAAGAGCTCAGGAACATCCTCCACTTTACACCAATTATGCTCTTCTTTGAAAGCCTGGAGGCTCTTCTCACTAACAGATAAGACCTTATCTGTTTATAAGAGACCTTCACAGATTTGCATGTTTAATTAGCTGGTGAATCATGGTTTCATTACCTAACAGGAGGGGGGGACAGAATTATGGGGGGGGTAAATCATCTTCACCCTAAGGAGAACAAGTTACCATCATAGTGTAGGAGCTCAGAGGTGTTAGGAGATTTTGTGGAGGGAGGAACTGCATGCAAAGCCAGTGTCTCACCACCCTCACTGCAAAGAACCTCTTCCTAACATCCAGTTTCAATCTCCCCTCTGCCAGTTTACAACCTGCTTGCAGAAAGCTGTGGGAGTCCTCCAGTTCGATTCCTCTGCTGTATCTCCCTGTGTCCCAAGCACAGATTTCTACACTTAGACTTAACAATAGAGCTAAGTGGAATGATATTGATTTCAACGTTGTGACAACACATGCCAATATCTATACTTCAAGCACATTCATTAGGCTTCAAATTATATGTGTTTTAGAGGCTGCTAATAGCGGCATTTCATGTGCCAATTACTGACATTGGCTTCCTGCAGAAATGAAAGCACCCCAACTACCAGCTAATTTCACACAGAAAACAGCTGTCAGATGGCAATGACATTAAAAGCCACTAAGCTGATCTGCATTCAAAGCCATGCCAAAGAG
This sequence comes from Pogoniulus pusillus, assembly GCF_015220805.1. NCBI lineage: Eukaryota > Metazoa > Chordata > Aves > Piciformes > Lybiidae > Pogoniulus > Pogoniulus pusillus. Next base: position 4,698,561 of record NC_087269.1, on the reverse strand, counting down.
GTGAAAGGCTCTGTAGCAAATTATTACTCCACCGAGCCAGACAGTCCCCAAACACAAGCAACATATGCAGATCCATCCCTCCTTGTCCTTAATTAGATCCTGCCTACCCTCTGTAGCAACAGCAGTCTAAGAAGGGCACATGTCAGGCATGGGGAAAGAAGCACAAAGGGATCCCAATGTGCATTGTCTGGCACATCCTCTGCTGACACCTGCACGATGGACAGGGCAAGGGGAGCCTGGTTTAGTGCCCATACTGCAAAGCCTATGGCTTTTGTGCCACTAACAATGACATGGAACATCTCTCTCATGAGGATAGCCTGAGGGAGCTGGGGCTGTGCTGCTCGGAGAATCAGAGAATCAACCAGGTTGGAAAAGACCTCCAAGATCATCCAGTCCAACCTAGCACCCAGCCCTTGTCAAGCAACTAGATCATGGCTTTTCTTCAACACCTCCAGGGATGGTGACTCCACCACCTCCCTGGGCAGCCCATTCCAATGCCAATCACTCTCTCTGAAAAGAACTTCCTCCTGACATCCAGCCTAGACCTCCCCTGGCACAATTTGAGACTGTGTCCCCTTGTTCTTTTGCTGGTTGCCTGGCAGAAGAGACCAACCCCCACCCAGCTACAACCTCCCTTCAGGTAAGTTGTATACAGCAATGAGGTCACTCTGGAGCCTCCTCTTCTCCAGGCTGCACACCCCCAGCTCCCTCAGCCTCTCCTCACAGGGCTGTACTCCAGCTCCCTCATCAGCTTTGTCACCCTTCTCTGGACACGCTCCAGTACCTCAACATCTCTCTTGAACTGAGTATCCCAGAACTGGACACAGCACTCAAGAAGTCTGAGAGGTGATCTCATTAATGTTTTTAAGTATGTAAAAGTGAGTGCCAGGAGGCTGGAGCCAGGCTCTGCTGGGTGATGCCCAATGACAGGACAAGGGCCAGTGGGTGGAAGCTGAGGCATAGAAAGCTTCATGAAAACGTGAGGAGGAACTTTTTTGCCCTGAGAGGGTGACAGAAGACTGGAACAGGCTGCCCAGGGGGTTGTGGAGTGTCCCTCTCTGGAGATATTCAAAACCTGCCTGATTTGCAAATCTGTGCAATCTGGTACAGGGGGCAGGGAGGTTGGACTGGATGAGCTTTGGAGGTCCCTTCCAGCCAGTGACACTGTGTGATTCTATGTAGAATCCCCCAGTCTCTCTGCACCCTGCAGTGACCACGTCACTGATGGGTTAGCAAGAAGCACTGCTTCTGGTGGCTGTGGGTAAGCAAGGAATACAGATTTGTACCCACTGCTTAAGAGGAAATCACTTTAAAATCAGCATCACTGGCACCACCTGGTACTACTGGAGTGAGTCCAGTGAATCCACCTGGATTGCAGCCACTATAGAACTAGGCAAAAGTTAGTAAAAAGAGCCAAAGAAAAGTACTAGAGCAGTCCAATTGCCTTAGGAGGGATTTTCCACCCAAAAACTCACCTGGCTGTGGCTGCAGATTCTGACATGAAGAACTCCTGGGTCCACACCTCTGCTTACTACCCACGAGGTCCCACTTGCTCTGACTCCAGCCTTTCTGGAGAGTTGGTAACAAGTCCAGTTCTGCTTCTCTTTCCAGAAGGAAGAGGCCTCGCTGCCAAAAGCCTCAGTCCTCAATCTCTTCCCTGCATCTCTCAGAAGTCTAAGCAGATCTTTCCTGCAATGCCAGCCACTCTGCAGCAGCACACACATGTGTGAGAGGAGCTGAGCAAAGGAGATATTCCACTGCTTTAGCCTGAAAGTGACATAACCCACGGGAATAGATATAAACGGTATGATCCATGCCACAATCTCACTTTGTCAAGGAGTTTCTCCTTCCTTTCCCCAGCTCCTCTTCATGCTGTAGCCATTTTCACCCTAGGAACCCACCCTCCCACTAGAGGAAGGGAAGATTAACCTTCCATGATTTTAATCACTCTGCCAGGTGTGCCTCAGCCAGCTGCTGCCTCTTCACCAAGCTATTTGGCAGAACCAAGTTTCTAATGCAGAATTGATGCAACCTGCTGAAGAGTGTGGCCAAGCAACGGTCAAAGTCTTGACAGCTCACTAACCCAGCACAGATGTGGCAGCAGAATGCAAACAGCAAAGCACAGAAGCTCTTCTATAGCATAGCACAGAAGAGCCCCTCCAGAAAGAAGATAAACCCTCTGGGATCAGCAGACAAGAAGCACAAGACCATATTGACACCCTGAGTCATGCACAGAGTCATTCTCCTAGAAATCTCCCCCCTCTACAGCACACTGACTTCAACACTGACTCAGTAACAGATCCAATCTTTCAGTTCTGAATTTCAGGGGCTGTAAATTGAAACAACATGGAAAACAAAAATAAGAAGCAAAGGAGTTGTGCCATAAATAATCATCACTGCATCCCCAAACTGCAAGTAATGGTTTCTTTTTTTTTTTCACACCACAAGCCAGAATCTATGCATGGAAGGGTTTTATGTTTCCATATGAAACCGAGTACAGATTGAAACCCAAAAACAATCACTGCCGGAGAGTTTCCAAGGGGATCCTGTAAATTTCACTGCCAATGAGTCAGGAATGACCCATACATAAAGATTCTGCAATAGGAAAAGGCTTCTGTGTTTTCCCTCAGTTAGAAAAAACTGGAGGAGACCTCAGAGCACGGAGAAACTAATGGAGTGCATGGAGCGGGAAGGGAGGGTCTGACACTGCGCCCTCGCAGCTACCTCTCACGCTAATGAATTCTCTCTGCTTGGTTACATCTCTGGCATTACTAATCAGACAAGAAGCATGAAACGGAAAGTTCATTAGCCAGATCATAAAAGAGTCACACTCACAAAGATCATTCCACTTGGCAATAGGAAGGTCAGTTACAGGAACGGGCCAATTGCTTTGTTTAAAGGAAAACAGCTCGGAACAAAAGTAACTCACGGTCCAGAAAAGACCTGCACTGGAGTTGTGTGCAGTGTTCTGCTTGATTTTTGGAACATAAATAGGGAAACTTTTCCCTTGACAGTGGCTAAATTGGACTTTCTTGAGTCAATCTTTAATCAAGCCTGGCCTGGGGTAAGCTGGACAATATCAGCTTTCCCTCACTGCTGATTCCTTTACCACCACTTGGACTGGAGTAAGCTGGACAATATCAGCTTTCCCTCACTGATGATTTCTTTACCACCACTTGGACTGGACAATATCAGCTTTCCCTCACTGATGATTTCTTTACCACCACTTGGACTGGACAATATCAGTTTTCCTTCACTGCTGATTCCTTTACCACCACTTGGACTGGACAATATCAGCTTTCCTTCACTGCTGATTCCTTTACCACCACTTGGACTGGGGTAAGCTGGACAATATCAGCTTTTCCTCACTGATGATTTTTTTACCACCACTTGGACTGGATAGTATCAGTTTTCCTTCACTGCTGATTCCTTTACCACCACTTGGACTGGAGTAAGCTGGACAATATCAGCTTTTCCTCACTGATGATTTCTTTACCACCACTTGGACTGGAGTAAGCTGGACAATATCAGCTTTTCCTCACTGATGATTCCTTTACCACCACTTGGACTGGACAATATCAGCTTTCCTTCACTGCTGATTCCTTTACCACCACTTGGACTGGGGTAAGCTGGACAATATCAGCTTTCCCTCACTGATGATTTCTTTACCACCACTTGGACTGGACAATATCAGCTTTCCCTCACTGCTGATTCCTTTACCACCACTTGGACTGCCATAAGCTGGACAATATCAGCTTTCCCTCACTGCTGATTCCTTTACCACCACTTGGACTGGACAACATCAGCTTTCATAGAATCATAGAATCAGATAGTGTTGGAAGGGACCACAAGGATCATTTAGTTCTAAACTCCTGCCATGGGCAGGGACACCTCTCACTAGATCAGGCTGTCTAGAACCTCATCCAGCCTGGCCTCAAACACCTCCAGATCTTCCCCTCACTGCTGACTCCTTTACCTCCACTTGGACCCTGAAAGCCCACAGCTCCTGTGCACAAAATGCTTTCAGTACAAGTCACAAGATGGTCTCAGCAGCAGAACTTGCTAATTGTGTCAAATTATGTGTGAAGGGTTTACAATATGGATCACTGCCCACTTGGGATTTAAAGAAGATCACTGAAGTAATTTCAAGGCTTCAAGATAATTCAGACATGCCATTCCCAGAGGTTACTAAATGCTCTGTCCCCTTATTATTGTTGCAACCACACTACAATGGGGGTGGGATTTTTTTTCTTCAGGGGTATGAGGGAAAGGAAAGGAAGTGAGGATGGTTAGCTTATTGAAATAATTAGGAGGGGGGGAAGCAGAGTGTTTATATTCTTCATATTTAGCCTGGTTTCCTAAGGAAATAAGAAATAACAAGGCTTTAGTATGCCTTCTTTTCCCTTTTGAGGTCACTAATCTATTTCAACCAAATTTGGGAAAGAGAGAGGCAAAGAGATTCCTACATACCTCAGGACCATGAATTAGGCAGCTGAAAAGGAGGTAAGAAATTACTGCTGCCTCTCAGGAAAACCATACAACCTGAGCTCAGTCATGAATGGATGCTGGAGGGTTCTGTTAGGAAGGCTGCAAACCCAGGGAAAATTCCATCTGCATCTTTTTAAGCCTTGCATAACCCCCACAAAAGACACAGGAAATTCAGCTGCTGTCCTGGTGCATGCAAAGAACTTCTTTTAACCCAAAGGTCTCTACCTGGAGATGCTCTCTCAGCTGAAGGGGACAACTTCTAGCAAGCATTTTGATTCCCAAAGCAAATGCGCCAGCCAAAATGGGCTGAGGAGTGGAGGAAATGCAGAGGTTTGTATTTGTTTCTACACAAGTCAGCAACCAAGAAAAAGCCACTAGTCAAGGTTTTCCTACCTCTTCTTTCCTGCCTCAGCTCCCACACTTTGCTGCGGCTTGCTAGGAGCAGACAGGCTGCATCCTCACCAAGGTCACTGCTTCATCCCAAGGGTCCCAAGCACTGATTGGTGATGCAGCAGAAGATCCTGCACCCCTAAAACTGTCAGTGGCAATAGAAGAATCTCACCAGCAGACAAAGGAAAATAAATTGAAAAGGTATTTTCTGGTGTTCATTAATGACTTTGATGGGAGTACATTTAGGATACATTTGGGAGTGTGTTTGGGATACATTTGGGAGTACATTTGAGAGTGCATTTGGAAGTGTGTTTGGGATACATTTGGAAGTATATTTGGCATACATTTGGGAGTACATTTGGGATCCATTTGGGTTCTTTGTGTTTATCCATGTCCAATCCGAATTGCAGCAGGGAAAAGCATCCTGACCACAGAAGAGCCAGACAGCTTTACAGCTAGGACACATAACACAGTAACCATTTAGCCAGATTAAAGCATACTGAGAGCTGCATCAAATATTGTTTAGAGCACATAAAAACAGCCTTAATATTTAAATGTATCCCATGGCTGGGCTCTTTAGATTTGCTGGATTCACTCGGGCTGCACAGCTATTAGCTTCTACATTTCATCTTCAATTCCTCTTCACAGTAGGAGAAACATAAAAATGAGGGTCACTGCTTGGTCATTTCATTACCCCTGGCAGAGAAATGTGCTTTGCACAAATGAGGAAATATTTCAGATGTAGATGGTCGTAATGTTGGTGTGACAAAATAAAAGCAGAGTTAAAAAACAATAATGATATTCTAATGGTTATTTTGTAGAATAACATTAAAATAATAGGCACTGTAGCCAGCACCTCCTTATCAAAGGGCCTGGTGTATTTCATTGTCATCATTTAAAAGGCCCATTAGCAAGAGCCCTGGAAATGTATGTCTCAAGGTCACAAGCAAACTAAATGAGACTGAGCAGTGATTCAAAGACATTAAACTGTTCATGGTTAGAAGCCCTGGGTGCACATGCACACAGCCTTAGCAGCAAACTCCTCTACCAGTCCTCTTCTGCTTCTCGGAAAACAGAAACACAGGGAAAGAAATTGATAATCTGCTTAAAGCCAGAAATGGATTAGATGAAATGTCACTTTGGGGGATGTGTGACTTCCTGCCACGAACATGGATTAGGCTGCACAAACTGTTTGGCAACAAGAGCCCTCCTCGCACGCCAAGCGCCAGAGGTGAGCATGCCCAAGCCCAGCAGCCCTGGCAGGTGAAGAGCCAGGCAAGACTCAGGCAGGAAACATGGGCAGATGCAGGCAAGGAGCCCTCCACTGCCACACACAGAATCACAGAATGTCAGAGGCTGAAAGGGACCTCCAAAGCTCATCCAGTCCAACCACCCTGACAGAGCAGGGTCACCTACACCAGATCACACAGGAACATGTTGTGATGGTTTAGGTGTCCCCTGCCCCCCCTGCACTGTGTAAATCACCCAGACTGGACTCAGCTGGCTCTGGAGATTTGAATGAAGCTTATATTTACAGCTTAGCTCAATATACAAGCAGATATTTACAGTATATGCAGTTATAGACAGAAATAGACAAGGTAAAAGGTAATAGAGAAACACAACAGCCCTCCCAGAAACCTGAGTCCCCAGGAGGGGCTCTCAACCACCCTTCCACCTTCTCCACCCCTCTACCTTACCCCAGGTGTTGCCTTGTGCCCCAAGGAAGAATGGACGTCAGCCAGGGGGGTTAGGAAGCAAGTGGATTAATCAGAGAGACGGAAGGTGAGGTTAGACAGAAATGCAGCCCAGAGGCCAGGCTGTGCCCAAATGCCTTATCCATGTTTTTACTATTGTTCCTATACATCTCAGCAAGCCTATGAGTGAAGTAGACATCACCACTGTTCCCCTTTCACAGCCTGTAATCTAGTTCTTCTCACCTAAACATTCTAGCTAGCTTCAAACTAGCACACATGTCCAGGTGGATCTCAAATATCACCATAGAGGGAGACTCCACAACCCCCCTGGGCAGTCTGTTCCAGTGCTCTGTCACCCACACAGGGGGAAAAATTCCTCCTCATGTTTCCATGGAACTTCCTATGCCTCAGCTTCCAGCCAGTGCCCCTTGTCCTGTCACTGGGCACCACCCAGCAGAGCCTGGCTCCATGCTCTTGGCACTCATCCTTTACATATTTATAGACACTGATGAGGTCATCTCAGGCTCCTCCAAGCAGCACAGCCCCAGCTCCCTCAGGCTCTCTTCATAACAGAGCTGCTCCATTCCCTTCAGCATCCTTGTGGCTCTGTGCTGGACTCTCTCAAGCAGTTCTATGTCTCTCTCGAACTGCGGGGCCCAGAACTGGACACAGTGCTCCAGACATGGCCTCAGCAGGACAGAGTAGAGGAGCAGGAGAACCTCTCTCCACCTACTAATCACAGCCCTTCTAATCCACCCCAGAATGGCATTGGCTCTCCTGGCCACCAGAGCACATTGCTGGCTCATGGTCAACAGCAACTAGGATCCCCTGGATCCTTTTTCCCCTTTGCTGCCTTCCAACAGGTCAGTCCCCCACACTGGCTGGGGACAGCTCACGATGGGCCTGGGAAGAAGATCACCACCAGTTTGGAGGAGGAGTGCAGATAAAAACAGGCACACAAAGCTATTTGCTAACCACAACCTGTGAGGAGAAAACCAATCACCATACTTACCCCTAGCTTTATTTGCACTGCCTATAGCATGATCTTTAACCCATATTTGAGGCACCTGAATAAAAAGGGACTCTTGTCCTCCCTCAAGCAAAGTCAGTGGAAGGAGCATGGCTCTGCTGTACCAGCCTCAAGCAAAGCTGAGAACATGTTGCTGCTTTGCAATGACAGCATTCAGGAGAATCACTGCAAGAGCAGCCTTGGTGAAGCAAGAAAGGTAGCATTGCTCACAGCATCACACACAATCACAGAACATTCTAGAGGTTAGAAGGGACCTCCAGAGATCATCCAGCCCAACCTCCCTGCCAAAGCAGGATTCCCTAGGATAGTATACACAGGAATGCATCCAGGTGAGTCAGGAAAAGCTCAACATGAGCCAGCAGTGTGAGTGCAGCCCAGACAGGCAACTGTGTGCTTGACTGCATCAAGAGCATCTTGGCCAGGAGGTCAAGGGAGGGGATTCTGCCCCTTTGCTCTCCTGAGACTCCACTCAGTCTACACTGGAGTAGTGTGCAGTTCTGGAGCCCCCAACACAAGAAGGACATGGAATTGTTTGAGCCAGTCCAGAGAAGGCCACAAAGATGCTCAGAGGGCTGCAGCAGCTCTGCTACGAGGACAGGCTGAGAGAATTGAGGCTCTGCAGTCTGAGGAAGAGAAGGCCTGGGGGAGACCTTGGAGTGGCCTTCCAGTATCTGGAGTGGGCTCCAGGAGGGCTGGGGTTGAACTATTGACAAGGTCTTGTAATGACAGAATGAGGAGGAATGGGTTTAAAATGTCAGAGGGCAGATCTAAAATGGATGTTAGAAGAAGCTCTTGACAGATGTCACTACCTATGGCAGGGGAGTGGAACTGGACGATTTTTGAGGTCCCTTCCAACCTAAACCATTCTATGATTCCAGAAAAGGAGACTCCACAGCCTCTCTGGGCAGCCTGTTCCAGGGCTCTGTCACCCTCACTCTAAAGAAGTTTCTCCTCATGTTGTGCTGAAACCTTCTCTGTTCCAGCTTATAGCTTTTGCGTCTTGTCTTATTACTGCTGACCAACTGAAAGAGATTTGCCCCAGTCTCTTGACACTATTCCTCCACAGCTCTCTGCTCTGGCTCCCAGCCCTGCCTCAGAACCTCCCACTCCTTGGTTTCACTAGTCCTGGACATCACATATCTTATAATGACCATAGCAGGAATTTCTGTCTATGAGAAGCACACAAGTCGGAATCAAAATCACACAAGTGTGGGACAAGTCGTCCAGGTGGTTTTGGTGAGAAGGATTTTGGTGTGTTTGGACACACACAAACCAACAGTCTCCCCTGTGAAACAAGCTCCACATTAGCCTCCAATGCAGGGCATTGGGATAGAATCATTGAATCAGTCAGGGTTGGAAGGGACCACAAGGATCATCTAGTTCCAACCACCCTGCCATGGGCAGGGACACCTCACACAACATCAGGCTGCCCAAAGCCTCATCCAGCCTGGCCTCAAACACCTCCAGAGATGAGGCTTCCACCACCTCCCTGAGAAACCCCCTCCAGGTTCTCACGACCCTCATGCTGAAGAGCTTCTTCCTAACATCCAGGCTGAATCTACCCATTTCCAGCTTTGTTCCTTTCCCCCCAATCCTATCACTCCCTGACATCTGAAAAAGTCCCTCCACAGCTTTCTTGGAGACCTCTTTAAGATACTGAAAAGTCACAAGAAGGTCACCTGGGAACCTTCTCCTCTCCAGACTCAACAGCCCCAACTCCTTCAATCTAAAGACCCAAGCCCAGATGAATATTAACAGAGGAAATCTCTTTCAGCTTTATTGTTTCTGCCTGTAAGTCATTCTCCTAAACCTCCTAGTTTATTACCTCTCACCTTCATAAACCTGCTAAAGATGCTAGAAATGGAAAGGTGATGTCACATAATACCAATGCAATCAATCACAGAAACCAATTCATGGAGGGAAGAAAATGCATCAAGTATACTCCAGTGCCACCTGTAAATGGAATTCAGCTTCCAGGTAACTTACACATCTTGCTGACAGAATGTTTTATTGATGTCACAGTGATCTCGTAGTTCATTTCCTCACTAAGGGAGGATGCAAGAGAAAAGGCCTTTGCCAGCAGTTCACAGGCTCACAGGATGCACTTTGACCACAACAACCCCAAGCAGCACTACAGGCTGGGGACTGAGTGGCTGGAGAGCAGCCAGGAAGAAAGGGAGCTGGGGGTACCGGTAGATAGTATCTGAAGATGAGCCAGCAGTGTGCCCAGGTGGCCAAGAGAGCCAATGGCATCCTGGCCTGCATCAGGAACAGTGTGGCCAGCAGGACAAGGGAGGTTATTCTGCCCCTGTACTCAGCACTGGTCAGGCCACACCTTGAGTGCTGTGTCCAGTTCTGGGCTCCTCAATTCAAGAAAGATGTTGAGGTGCTGGAAGGTGTCCAGAGAAGGGCAACAAAGCTGGGGAGGGGCCTGGAACACAAACCCTATGAGGAGAGGCTGAGGGAGCTGGGGGTGTGCAGCCTGGAGAAGAGAAGGCTTAGGGCAGAGCTCATTGCTGTCTACAGCTACCTGAAGGGAGGTTGTAGCCAGGTGGGGTTGGGCTCTTCTGCCAGGCAACCAGCAACAGAACAAGGGGACACAGTCTCAAGTTGTTCCAGGGGAGGTCTTGGCTGGATGTTAGGAGGAAGTTGTTGGCAGAGAGAGTGATTGGCATTGGAATGGGCTGCCCAGGGAGGTGGTGGAGTCACCATCCCTGGAGGTGTTCAAGCAAAGCCTGGATGAGGCACTTAGTGCCATGGTCTGGTTGACTGGATAGGGCTGGGTGCTAGGTTGGCCTGGATGATCTTGGAGGTCTCTTCCAACCTGGTTGATTCTTTGATTCTATGATTCTGTGTCAGGGGTTGGAAAGGACTCAAAGAGATCATCGAGTCCAATCTCCCTGCCAGAACAGGACCATACAATCCAGCTCAGGTTGTGCTAACGTTTTGCACCTGGCTGTGCTCAACAACCATTTGAAGGCTGTGCCTGGAGAGCTGTGGCACACCTCTCTGGAAGCTTACTACATGACAGGAGCTGAATGCAGACCCAACATATTATAAGCTACATATGAAGGGAAAAAAATGGTATTCTGCTAGCAGATAAGTCACAGCCCTGCTATGAGTAAGTTGCAAAGCAGCATAGCTTTGCCTAATGACTATCAGTTGGCCAAGAAGAGCTCAGGGCTATGTAAAAGCTCACACATCTTGATTTAGGTAGGTTGAAAGCATTTCCTCTGACAAGGCTTTGTAGTTTCCCACTGAAATCTTTCAACACAGCAGCCCTCAGCTCCCGTGCACACAGCAGCACAGCTGCTACAGGCAAACCTCTGCTGCCCAGCGGGTCCCTGACTCTGGGCTCACATCTCCTGCACGTACAGGATGTGATTCAAAAGTGACATCATGCACATTCATCCCAATTTCCCAATAATCCCTTTTCAGCACTCGTGGAAATGCTTGGCCAATAAAACCTAATGACATTATTGCAGCAAAGCCATTTTCAAGCTAAGTGCCTGTCCCTCTGTCTCCAGGACCCCACCAACAGTTAGGCTCCAGCACAGCAAACAAAAGCAAGCTTCAATTTTGCCTGATGTTTGACTAAAAAGGGAGATAAAAGCTGGGGGTGTATGATCTCATTCACTAGGGGCAGTCCAGATTCCATTTACATCTATGGGAGCCTGTTCCTGCTGAAGGCAGTCGGTCTGAGCTCCACAAAGGCAGGACCTCTCCTTTCACACACACTTCTTAAACCTTTATTTCCAGGATCTGTGAAGTCCCTCGTGGTGGCAATTCCTTCTTGTGTCACAGCTTCACCAGTCAGATTGCTCTGTGGCAGCCTGGTCTCTAAGCAAACTGAGCTGTCCACCACCATACCCCAGCTACTCCATCCCCAAATTGCAGACACCATGGAGACATGACCTGACTCCTATACTGGACAAGCAAGGCTGGAGGTAGTGTTGTCCAGATACATTCACTAAGGAGTGGATGAGGCATTTAGTGCCATGGTCTGGTTGACTGGACAGGGCTGGCTGATAAGCTGGACTGCACGATCTTGGAGGTCTCTTCCAACCTGGTTGATTCTATGCTCAGTTTCCATTCCAGCAGCACCAAGCAAGCCATCCCCTCACACACCCACGCAGAGACAGGGAGCCCCAACTAGACTTTCTGCTGCACTTTCTGCAATTTATGAAGATCCCCCAAAGGAACTCCCAGAGCAGAGCCTGAGGCTGGAATGGAGACACATCATACAAGCCCGGAGCAGCGCTGCGGTGCCTTAATGACATTTCAGCCCATGAATCTTGAGCAGCAACTCATTTATCGTCTGTAGCTGGAATCCACCCTGTGTGATGACAGATAGCTTAGGAGAGGCAGAACCTGCCTGCCAAGAGAACTTCAAAAAGGACAAGGGGAAAGCAAAAGCCTGGCTAGAAACCAAATGCTTTGCTAAACCTAGATAACACACTGTTTACCAACAGCAAACTCGATTAGGGAAGAGAGTGGGGAAAGGATTTATGCAAATGCCCTTAATTTAATAACTGTGATCAGATATGGCTTTGTTTCTCCCATGTAATTCGGGTAACACAAATAAAGTACAAGAGTTCTTTTCCACTCTAGGAAATGAGAATTATTAAACACTGCACAGCAAAGCAAAGGAATGTGTTTGTTGACATGAAAAACAACCCTGTGGACCCCAGAGCTTTTGTGTGTTAATTGCTAAATGTCAGTGCAATTTAGAAAGTAGTTGCAGGAGGAAAGAATCCCTTTCCAAGACACAAGTGGCTTTTCCTCCTCTGCCAGCCTGACTCAAGACTGCATCTTGAAAGCATTTGTGGCTGTGTTTTGCTCCGTGACACTGGGTCAGTACCCAAAAAAACATCCTCACTCCAGATTGATGTGGTTACTTGCTAGGAGGCATAAAGGAAGTGAAGGATTTCCTCCCAGTTTTATTACTGAATGCTCAGAATGTTTCCTGGGGTAAACACCACTAACACCATCTGGGGGTTTATTCCTTTCTTCTTCTAGAAGAGACTGGATGAGGCACTTAGTACCATGGTCTAGTTGACTGGATAGGGCTGGGTGCTAGGTTGGACTGGATGAGCTTGGAGGTCTCTTTCAACCTGGCTGATTCTATGATTCTTTTCAGACACAAAAGGAGAACAACAGCAGCAAACAGAGAATGGAAAAATACAGGTCTAGAGCCATGCAGTGAGAAAAGACCTTGCTCTGAAAAGGGGAGGAGGAACAACTCCACGCAGCTTCGGCTGATAGATAAATTCACCAGCACTGGAAGCCTTTGAGTGCACTGCCTCTGGTCTCCTGCCCAGCTCCACGAAGGGAGAGAGCAATACAAAACCTGTGATTGGGCTGCCAGCTAGTTAGAGATGCTTCAGTGAATCAAGTTTTGGACTAGCAAATGAAGGAGCCTCTTAAATTCTTTAATCACAGCCTGTTGGTTTACTGCTCCAGGGGAAAAACAACAACAACAACAGCAAAACCAAACCACAAACCTTTGCAGCCCTGATGGAAAAAGACAGCTGAAGAAAGCTTGTCAGGCAAACATGAGCATATTTGCAAAAGGAAATGAACAGATTTCATCCAAACCCTCTTCTGCGAGGCACGCAAACGCTGCTAGCCACAGAGCAGCCACCAGCAGAGCCCTGAGGTGCATTAAGTCAGAGCAGAGGACATCCTGCACCAGAACTTGCACTGTGGAGTCCTTCCTCGTCCACCTGGAGAACCTCTGCTTGAAAGACCTCAGCAGAGATTAACTAATACAGAGGAGAGGTTGATATGCCATGGGATGGCTGCCAAGATCTCCCTTCCGTGTCCAACACCTTTCTCTTTTTGGTGGTCAGCAGCAATAAGCCAAGGAGCAACAGCTACAAACTTGAGCAGAGAAAATTCCACTTCAACATGAGGAGAAACTCCTTTACAGTGAGAGTGCAGGCTGCCCAGAGAGGTTGTGGAGTCTCCTTCTCTGGAGGCTTTCCAAATTCACCTGGACGCATTCCTGTGTGAACTACCCTAGGGGATCCTGCCTTAGCAGAGGGGTTGGACATGATCTCTGGAGGTCCCTTCCAACCTCTACAGCTCTGTGATTCTCTGTCAAACCACATCCAGACATGCAAGTGAGATCTTCCCATTCTAAAAGCCTCTCTTTAAAAGCCACTATTGCCAAAGCTTTGCAGAAGTGAAGGTGGTGAGGCATTGACACAGGATGCCCAGAGAGGTTTTGGATGCTCCCTCCCTGAAGGTGTTCAGGACCAGGTTAGATGAAGCCTTGAGTTACCTGTTCTAGTGGGAGGTGTCCCTGTCTATGGCAGAGGGTTGGAACTGGATTAGCTATGAGGTCTCCTCCAGTTTAAACCATTCTGTGACTCTTTGATTCTAAGTGGTCCTCACAGCTGTGGACAATCCATGGCTTTCCCAAGAGTATGGCCAGAAGCAGCTCACCTTCACTAGCCCTTGTCTGGAAAACCTAAACAGAGGATTTGCATGGAGGGAGACTGAGACAAAGAACAAGAGGAAAAGTCTACAATTGCCTGAAAGGAGGCTGTAGCCAGGTGGGGGTTGGTCTCTTCTGCCAGACAACCAGCAATAGAACAAGGGGACACAGTCTCAAGTTGTGCCAGGGAGGTCTAGGCTGGAAATTAGGAGGAAGTTCTTCCCAGAGAGAGTGATTGGCATTGGAATGGGCTGCCCAGGGAGGTGGTGGAGTCACCATCCCTGGAGGTGTTCAAGCAAAGCCTGGATGAAGCACTTAGTGCCATGGTCTAGTTGACTGGCTAGGGCTGAGTGCTAGGTTGGACTGGATGTGCTTGAAGATCTCTTCCAGCCTGGTTGATTCTATGAAAAGGAATCCAAAGAACAAAATCTAAAGGCTGAGAGGAGCAGTTTGCTGCTCTACTCCCACCTAGAAAATCACACAGCTCAACAACTCATCTGGTGTGCTGGGCTTATTAACAAAACTGCTTTCATTACAGCTGTACAGCTAGGGAAGAGGCACACAGGCAATGCCTACAACCTTACAAGACTACATGGGAACACCTCTGCAGCTGTAGGCACACAGCTCAGCATATGTGTTCCCCTGGCACTGCCAGGGGGCTGTGGTTCTGTTTCTCCCCAAACTGTGGTGGCACAAATGCAGCAAGACCATGCACAGCTCTGGGATCTGGACTGTCTTAGAAGAAACTGAAAACTCTGAGCATGAAGAAAACCATCACCAAAATGATTTAAAGGCTGGGAGGGAGGAACTGCTTCCAGTGAGAAATTTGATGGGCAGAAATTGCTTAGCTTATCAAAGAGAAGGCCAAGGGTTACTTGATTACAGGGTATTAAGCACCTCCATGGAGAGAAAATACCAGTCATAAAGGGCTCTATAATCTGGCAGAGAAAGGCTTAACAAGAACCCGTGGCTGGAAGCTAAAGCCAGACAACTTCAAACAGAAACACAGCTCAGATTTTAAACAGCAGGAGCAAACTGGCAAAGGATGGAATGGATTCCTCAGTCTGTCCTGAAGAAAACGTTGCCCATCTGCCTGCATTCACAGCAGAAGCCAGCCCTGCAAGGAGCACTGCCACCCAGGGGGGTTGTGGAGTCTCCCTCTCTGGAGATATTCCAATCCCACCTGAACGCTTTTCTGTGTGATCTGGTATAGGTGATCCTGATCTGCCAGGGGGCTTAGACTAGATGATCCTTACAGGCCCTTTCCATCCCCTGACATTCTATGATTCTGTGACAGCCTTCACCTCCACAGGCAGCAGAGCCTGAGTGACAGGGCATGGTGCTGAAGGGAGAGAGACCTGACCCTTCACACCTCCTTACAAGAGCCCCTGGCTGTAATGGTGCAGGATATCTAGATGAAAAGCCTGGAACACAAACCCTATGAGGAGAGGCTGAGGGAGCTGGGAGTGTGCAGCCTGAAGAATAGGAGGCTCAGGGCAGACCTCATTGCTGTCTACAACTACCTGAAGGGAGGCTGTAGCCAGGTGGGGTTGGTCTCTTCTCCCAGGCAACCAGCAATAGAACAAGGGGACACAGCTTCAAGTTGTGCTGGGGGAGGTCTAGGCTGGATGTTAGGAGGAAGTTCTTTTCAGAGAGAGTGATTGGCATTGGAATGGGCTGCCCAGGGAGGTGGTGGAGGCACTGTCCCTGGAGGTGTTCAAGAAAAGCCTAGATGAGGCACTCAGAGCCATGGTCCAGTTGACTGGATAGGGCTGAGTGCTAGGTTGGACTGGATGATCTTGGAGGTCTCTTCTAACCTGGTTGATTCTATGATTCTATGAGATACAAGAAGTGAGGAACAGTTGCTTCTGCAGAAGCAGGGGGCAGGGAATGATTGCAGCTATTGAATAGATAAGCTTAAAGTCAGCATTTATCAAAGAGAACTCATTTTTACTGCAACTGGTTTTGACTTTCCACCTGCAGAGCAAGATTCAACCAGTGCTCAGAGAAGATTTAAAGGCAAGGGTTTGGCTACTGTTTGGTAAAGAATTTGGTATCCTGATAATGTTTGGAATTCTTCCTTCTGCCTGACTAATTGCTTCTATTTCCTGCTTTCTTTGGAATTGCTTTGTTCTGCATTGCTGAAATATTGTTTCATGGAACATTATTGCATTTATGCATACCACAAACTCCAGAGATGCTGGAATCCTTTTTGTTCTTCTGCCCCAGCTTTTGAAACAGTTTTTTTCCCAATCCCCAACAAATATGAACAACCCAAAGAGACTTCAAGCCTGTATAAAACAACCAAAAAAACCTGCTTGAACAGCAACTGCTTTCACTTAAAGCTAGAAGAAAAGCTACGCCACCAACAGAAACGTCTTCAGTTCTCAAATACAAAATAACACCTTGCTGCCAGTATAAAAAAAGACCCATTTTGTCACAGAGCCAGCTTCTGCTCAACAAACCAGTAATGAAAAATGATATTTCTCTACTCACAGCAGCTGTCTGCCCAATTCTGTGCTATTGGGAGGGAAGAAAGAAAAAACCCAACCCAAAACAAACCAAACTTTGATTGCCAGCTCGCATGTTCAGTTCCTTCAGCTGAAAGAAAAGCCTTGGAACCAGAGCAAAGAACTTGGAAATGTCAGGTTTTATCCTCAAGGTCAAGAAACAGGTCCATTAGCACACAGGCAGTTTGTTACTGAAGAAGAGGGGATGCAATATTGCAGTTCAGGAAATACTGATTTTTGGGGTCAGTGCTTTCACATCTCTAAAGAGATGCAGGCTCATCTCTTCATTAGGCTCTCACCTAGTAACTTGAAGAGACACAGGGTCTGTGGGTAAAAAGTAGGCAACTCTGCAGGTAAACACAGAATCACAGAAACATGCAGGTTGGCAAAGCCCCTCAGCATCACCAAGTCCAACCTAGAACCCTACTCTACAAGATTCATCTTAAACCATATCCCCAGGCACCACATCCAAACCACCCTTAAACATATCCAGGCTGGGTGACTCCACCACCTCCCTGGGCAGCTCATTCCAGTCCCTGACCACTCTCTCCAGAAAAAAACTTTTCCCTAATGTCCAATCTAAACCTCCCCAGCCTCATCTTGAGGCCATTTCCCTTGTTCTGTCTCCAACTACCTGTGATAAGAGCCCAGCAGCAGCCTCTCCACAATGTCCCTTCAGGTAGTTGTAGACAGCAATGAGGTCTCCCCTCAGCCTCCTCACACTAACCATCCCCAGCTCCCTCATCAGATTTACTCTCCAGGCCATTCCCCAGCTTCATTGCCCTCCTATGGACCTTCTCCAGCACCTCCACATCTCTCTTGTATTGTGGTGCCCAAAACTGAACACAGCACTCGAGGTGTGGCCTCACCAAAGCCAAGTCCAAGGGTACAATCTGCTGACCACAGCATTTTTAATCCAAGCCAGGATGCCATTGGTCTTCTTGGTCACCTGAGCACACTGCTGGCTCCTATTCAGCTGCCTGGGCACACTGCTGGCTCCTATTCAGCTCCTGTCTATTACAACCTCCAAGTCCCTTTCTGCCAGCAGCTCTCCAGCCTCACTGCCCCAAGCCTGTAGCATTGCTTTGGGCTGTTGTGACCCAAGTGCAGGGCCTGGCATTTGGCCTTGTTGAAACCCATCCCATTAATGTTGCCCCACAGATCTAAGCCTATCCAAGTCCCTCTGCAGAGCCTCTTGACCCTCATTGTGACACCTAACTTGGTGCCACCTGCAAACTTACTTCTGACACTCTCTATGTCTGAATCCAAGGTCGTCAATAAAGATGTTAAAAAGAAGAGGTCCCAACACTGATCCCTGGGGGACACAACTAGTGCCCAGCCACCAGCTGGATTTAACTCTATTGACCACCCCTCTCTGAGCCCTCCTCTCCAGTCAGTGGTTTATCCAGCACTGTGCTCAGCCAATCTCTCTGCAAGAACTTTGTGGGGAACAGTACCTTGTGGAAATTCCACTTTTAGGTACCTCCCTATCCCCAGCCAGTGTCAGGATGTAGCCTGCACACATGTTTTACAGTCTTTGTCTCCACCTCATATTCAGGAAGGTTCTCTGCTGTCTTGCTTTTGCATTCCTTTTCCCAGACTCCACTCCCATCCTCATCATTAATGGTTGATAAATAGCTAATGAAGGGGTTGGACACAGGACCTCCCTTTCCATCTGGGCTGCATGCTCTTGTACAGGCCCTGCTAAATCTTTATTAGATTTGGGTGTAGAGTATTGGTTTAGGTAGATGAGGTCCTTTTAACTTCATCTCACAGGGAAGGGAAGCAAGAGAAGGCAAATGTAATTCAGCTGTTATTTTCTGTAGCAGTGCAAGTCGATGGGAGGGGAAAAGTCCAAGCAAAACCAAAAAGTGTCCGTTTGAAAATGGGCACTTCTCTGCCCTGCTGAGGCCACCTTAGGAGTACTATGGCCAGTTCTGCCCCCCCCCCCAGATCAAGAGCGACATAGAACTGCTTGGAAGAGTCCAGCACAGAGCCACAAAGATGATTAAAGGAGGGGAACACCTTCCTTATGAGGAGAGCCTGAGGGAGTTGGGGCTGTCCAGCCTGCAGTGGAGGACATTGAGAGGTGACCTCAATCATGTTTATAAAGATGTAAAGGGTGAGTGCAAAGAGGCTAGAGCCAGGCTTTGCTGGGTGGTGCCCACCAACAGGACAAGGGGCAGGGAGTGGAAGTTGAGGCAGAGGAAATTCCATGGAAACATGAGGAGGATTTTTTTCCCTGTGAGGGTGCCAGAACACTGGAACAGGCTGCCATGGGGGGTTGTGGGGTCTCCCTCTAGAGATATTCGAGACTCACCTGGATGTATTCCTGTCTGATCTGCTCTGGGTGATCCTGCTTTGGCAGGGGGATTGGACTAAATCATAGATTTGTAGAATCAACCAGGTTAGAAGAGACCTCCACAATCATCCAGTCCAACCTAGCATCCAGCCCTAGCCAGTCAACTAGACCATGGCACTAAGTGCCTCAGCCAGGCTTTTCTTGAACACCTCCAGGGATGGTGACTCCACCACCTCCCTGGGCAGCCCATTCCAATGCCAATCACTCTCTCTGACAACAACTTCCTCCTAACATCCAGCCTAGACCTCCCCTGGCACAACACGAGGCTGTGTCCCCTTGTTCTGTTGCTGGTTGCCTGGGGCAGAAGAGACCAACCCCACCTGGCTACAGCCTCTCTTCAGGAAGTTGTAGACAGCAATGAAGTTTGCCCTGAGCCTCCTCTTCTGCAGGCAGCACACCCCCAGCTCCCTCAGCCTCTCCTCATAAGGTTTCTTTGGAGGTCCCTTCCAGCTCCTGACACTCTGTGATTCTGTGAAAGTGTCAGTACTAGACCTAGCAGCAAGTGCACTGCTCTTACAGGCACCTGAAAGCAAAAGACCTGAGACAGGGCATGAAAGTCAGGAACCTTCCCAGCTTAGCAGTGCATAATCGGTGGTAGGTGCTGGTACAGAGACAACGTTAGCAAAATGCCAGGCTGTTCCCACAGCAAAGTGACATCTATTTATAGAACAAGAACACTTTGCCTGAGATCTACTGATGTCTTAATAAAAGGACATCTTTTGCTTAAGATATTTTTACTCCTGTTAAATGGTCATATCAGCACCTGAAGGTCTAATAAAAGCCAATCCCAGGCTTTGCACCAAGCACTTTTGAATATCCTGTCAGAGGTAACTGAAGCAAAGAAGTGTCTTCAGAAAGTTTGGCAGTCAGATCTAGTCCCTCTAAAAGGCTTCCACACTTTGTCACCACTTATAATCCCATGGATGTGAACATAAAGAGTTCATGTGGGTTCCAAAAAGGACTGCACAAACAGGTGGGAAAGAATCATAGAATCAGCCAGGTTGGAAGAGACCTCCAAGATCATCCAGTCCAACCTAGCACCCAGCCCTATCCAGTCAACCAGACCATGGCACTAAGTGCCTCATCCAGGCTTTGCTTGAACACCTCCAGGGATGGGGACTCCACCACCTCCCTGGGCAGCCCATTCCAATGCCAATCACTCTGACAACAACTTCCTCCTAATATCCAGCCTAGACCTCCCTTGGCACAACTTGAGACTGTGTCCCCTTGTTCTGCTGCTGGTTGCCTGGCAGAAGAGACCAATCCCCACCTGGCTACAACCAACCTCCTTTCAGTTAGTTGTAGAGAGCAATGAGGTCACCCCTGGATATACTTCAGGAAAGAAATCCTTGCACAGATGAGGACAACACTGGTGTATTCATCTCCACCTGCAGCCCAGTCCATAGACAGGGAAGTGTGAGCCCAGGCAGAGGACAGCACTAATGTTGTGGGACAGCAATGTACTCGTGTGGCCAAGAGGGCAAACGGGATCTTGGGCTGCATTAAGAAGAGTATCCAGCAGATCAAGGGAGGTTCTCCTCCATCTCTGCCCTGGCAAGACCTCATCTTGAGTACTGTCTTCAGTTTTGGGCTCCTCAGTTTAAGAAGGACAGGGATCTGCTGGAGAGAGTCCAGCAGAGCACTGCAAGGATGATTAGGGGACTGGAGCACTGCCTGCTGAGGAGAGGCTGAGGGACCTGGGGCTGTTTAGTCTGGAGAAGAGAAGACTGAGAGGGGATTTAATAAATGTTAATAAATATCTGAGGGCTGGGGGTCAGGAGGTGGGGGGAAGCCTCTGCTCACTTGCTCCCTGTCATAGGATAAGGAGAAATGGAGATAAGCTGCAACACAGGAGGTGCCACCTCAGCACAAGGGGGAACCTTACTGTAAGGGTCCCAGAGCACTGGCACAGGCTGCCCAGAGAGGTTGTGGAGTCTCCTTCTCTGGAGCCTTTCAAGGCCTGTCTGGATGTGTTCCTGTGTGACCTGAGCTAGATTGTATGGCCCTGCTCTGGCAGGGGGGTTGGACTGGGTAATCTCTTTGGGTCCCTTCCAACCCCTAACATGCTGTGATCCCGTGTGGTTGCTGTGTTGCTGGTGACTGACTAGTGGCTCTGTGATTCCCCATATGCCCACAGTGGTCTCAGGCCACTCCTGTTCTTCCCAGCTTCACCAGACAGGTCACAGTTGCAAATTCTAAACAGATGTGGTCCCAAACTTAGCACCTGCCTCTGGGACAAAGGTGTAAATTACATCTCAGCACGCCCCTTGTCCATCCTCACCTGAGCCTCACAAGCATCTCTCTCTACATTCTCTGTCTTGGGGAACATAACCCAGGGTAGCAAATCCCAGCAGGCAGCACAGCACTTAGTGACGCTCACAAAGGACCTGTGCCTTGCGCACCCAGTCCTGGGACATTTGGGGTTTCCCATCCTAAAGCCACATACCAAGAGAGACAAAAGCAGTTTTCACCTGGACACGGGGTGGTTGTTCACTCCTAGTGCACCGTGACAGGCTGCAGGCTCTCTCCAAACCGCAGCTCTTTGATCTCCTCACTCCAAAGGAATAGAACATTCAGGGCTGCTGGTTGTGCCCAGGGAGCTGCCAGATGCAGCTGATCTCCCTCCCTTTCACATGACCCCCAGCTGGTGTTTACCTCTGTAGCCATCTTCTGGGCTGGAATTCCAAAGTCACTGACAGGAAAGCTGCCATGAGTAGGCTTGGAATGCTGAGCTCCAGCCAGACTTTGTCCAGTTCACAGCCGAGTCTGCACAAGTCACTCTGGATGTGGTTACTTGGAAGAACTCCAGGCTGGCAGCACAGTCCTCTCCTGCAGTGCCAATAGGCAGCCCTGGCTGCCCAGCAGTGCCAGAACCAGATTATTTCTTTACTCCCCTGTTTCACCTGATAAGGCCAAAGCTGACAGGATAGGACTGGGGGGAATGGAACAAAGCTAGAAATAGGTGGATTCAGACTGGATGTTAGGAAGAAGTTCTTCAGCATGAGGGTGGTGAGAGCCTGGAACAGGCTGTCCAGGGACCTGGTGGAAGCCTCATCCCTGGAGGTGTTTAAAGCCAGGCTGGATGAGGCTCTGGACAGCCTGATCTAGGGTAGGGTGCCCCTGCCCATGGCAGGGTGGTTGGAACTAGATGATCCTTGTGGTCCCTCCCAATCCTGACTGATTCTATGATTTCGTTCTCATCCACAACCAACCAACTCATCTACACAGGGTAACAGCCACAGGTGTCTTGGCCTCTGTTTGCTGGCAAGGAAAAAAGCACATCAGAGAGCAGCATATTCTGGTTTACTGCACCTTTGACCAGTTCCCAACCAGGCACTGCATCCTCACAACCCACCAAGACAGGTGCATATCCAACACATTTGTTTTAAACACTGGAACACATTGCCCAGGTGTAACATTGGCACAGGTTGCCCAGGGAGGTTGGGCTGCTCCCTCCCTGGAGGTGTTCAAAGCCAGGCTGGATGAGGCCTTGAGTGACCTGTTCTAGCGGGAGGTGTCCCTGCCTGTGGTGGGGAGTTGGAGCTGGATGATCTTTGAGGTCCCTTCCAACCTAAACCATTCTATGATTCTAACCCAGCTTGAGAGCAAGCCCCCTGGGGGGCAGTGAGATTTCTGAGATGCTGCAGAGAAAACCTGAGAGTTTTCAAGCTGTGCACACCTCCAGGCACTTCTGCAGCCCCTGCTGAGTGCAACCAGGCTGGGCTCATTTGAAGCTCACTCCACAAGATCCTTACTATGCTGCAGTCTGCAGCAGAGCAATAGATGCAATCCTCACTAAGGGAGCTGAATAACTTCCTTATGAGGAGAGCCTGAGGGAGCTAGGACTTTTCAGCTTGAAGAGGAGGAGACTGAGAGGTGACCTCATTCATGTTTATAAGGATGTACAGGTGAGTGCCAGGAGGCTGGAGCTAGGCTCTGCTGGGTGATGCCCAATGACAGCACAAGGGGCAATGGGTGGAAGCTGAGGCATAGGAGGTTCCTTGTGAACCTGAGGAGGAATTTTTTTCACTGTGAGGGTGACAGAGCACTGGAACAGGCTGCCCAGGGTGGCTGTGGATTCTCCCTCTCTGGAGATATCAGAAAAACACCTGGATGTGTTCCTGTGTGATCTGTTCTAGGTGATCCTGCTCTGGCAGAGGGGCTGGACCAGATGATCTTTTGAGGTCACTTCTAGCCCCTTACATTCTATGATTCTCACTCCCTGGGGCTGTGGGATCAAATCTTGGGTATGCTGTGATATATGTCCTGACCCAGAGAATCACAGGATGTTAGGGGTTGGAAGAGACCTCCAGAGATCATCAAGTCCAACCTCCCTGACACAGCAAGACCACAGAATCTAGCTCAGGTCACACAGGAACATATCCAGACAGGGCTTGAATGTCTCCAAAGAAGACTCCACAACCTCTCTGGGCAGCCTGTGCCAGTGCTTCGTAACCCTTACAGTAAAGAAGCTTTTCCTCATGTTGAGGTGGAACTTCGTGTGCTGTAGTTTACATTCATTGCCTCTTGTCCTATCCCAGGGCACAGCTGAGAAGAGTTTGTCCCCTCCCTCTTGACCCCCAGCCTTTAGATATTTATAAACATTGATTAGCTCCCCTCTAAGTCTTCTCTTCACCAGACCAAACAGACCCAGGTCCCTCAGCCTCTCCTCCTAGGGAAGTGCTCCAGCCCCTTCAGCATCTTTATAGCCTTCAGCCTGGGTGTTAGAGGTAACCTAACTGCAGGTGGGGACCAGGGCTCGAATCTCAGAGCCAGCAACAGTGATGTCTGAAGCATACAAAAGAGAATTTGACCATATCTGTGCAAAAGGCAATTGTGCAATTAGTGCCACAGGGGCAGAGCATCTTAGCCTTCATTTACCACTTTGTGATTCCATGGTTGCACTAAAAATATCAAGACATCCCTTCACAAAACTGATCTGAGGTGTTTCTATCAATGTGCAGGATGATCAGCCTGTCTCCCAGGTTTTCCTCATCTTCTATAAACTAGAAAGGTGCCTGGATCAGAACCAGAGCAAATCATAGCAGTCACTTCCAGCACAGCTGAAAGTGCTCACCACCTGCGTGGTGGGGGCGAGCTGTGTGCTCATGTGAATGTTTATTGTCTAGAGAAGAAGGTGGGGAGCAGCTGTAAAATGAAAGGTTTGACCTAGCAAGGATCTTTCTGCAAGCTGCACTCCCTCACTCAGTTCTCTCTCATTGGTCTTCAGTGCCACTGCATCCAGAATTTCCTTTTTGCCTCATTAGCCAGAGCAGTAGCTTGTTGTCTTCAGGCTTTGCTAACACTTCCTTACTTCTCCCCATCCATAATGCTCCATCAGACATCACCACGCTTCAGGGAGGAAATAATGAAGAAAAATGGGCATTCAACAGAGTCTGCTGAGACCACTTGCTCTGATAGTCTCCCTTCTGCCCTTTGTTACCTCCTGAAACACTTCTGCCAGGCAGTACCTACTCTGCAGCATGCACTGACAGCATCGATACCTGCTGCCAGGATCCCCAGTGGAAGCACACAGGTCTGCTCCTCACCCTGGGATGACAAATGTCCTTCCCCCAGCTGGCCAAAGGTTACCAACCTTCTGTGTTTTGCAAATCCTTTCAGGAGGAAAGCCTTGCAAGGGATGTTTGCAGCGCAGTGAGTGGGATGCTGGGGGCTATGAGGGCATCCTCCCATCTCCTGGAGGTTTGGTTGCTAGGGTTCAGGGTCAGATAGGTCTGACCTTGACACTGATCCACAGACTGTCATCCCAGTCTGACTTCAGCTCATCTCTGTCCCCACAAACAGGCATGGTGCTCTGGTTTGTGGGCTGCATGTGACGGATCTCCATCCACCAGCCTAAGGAATTCCTGTCCCCCAGGGGGCTACCAGCCTGTCCACTTGCCCACAGCTCCTGAACTCCTTCCTCTTCCTTGCTGCAGGATGTGGGGATCCAAGCACTTCGGTCCCACACACTTAAACCTGCTTTTACATCTAGGTCCTGTTCCCCAGTTGTTCTTCAAGATGATGGCAGCACCTTCCTGTCTCACAGCACTGAGTTCATCATTGAGTGCTGAAACAACACCTTGAGGGGGGGCTTGCTTCAGATTATAGTGCTGGCCATGGCTCCAGGACACTTGGCCAGCATGAATGCTCTCATTTCCTGCACATACAAGAGTTTGCATGAGTGGTGTCTGCCTGATCCCATGCTGGCAGCACAGCAAACACATCAGAAGCACACTGCTGCTAACAACTTCCCATGGAGGCTACAAAGCAGAGCTTCAGGCAGCAATTCAGTCACTAAATCAGCAACAAAAAATGCTAAGTGTGGTGTCTACTAGATACCAAGTGACACAGATGTCATAAAGTCATAGAATCAGTCAGGGTTGGAAGGGACCACAAGGATCATCTCATTCCAACCACCCTGCCATGGGCAGGGGCACCTCACACTACACCAGGCTGCCCAAAGCCTCATCCAGCCTGGCCTTAAACACCTCCAGGGATGAGGCTTCCACCACCGCCCTGGGCAACCCCTTCTAAGCTCTCACCACCCTCATGCTGAAGAACTTCTTCCTAACACCCAGTCTGAATCTACCCATTTCCAGCTTTGTTCCATTCTCCCCAGTGCTATCACTCCCTGACAACCTAAAAAGTCCCTCCCCAGCTTTCTTGGAGCCTCCTTAAGATACTGAAAGGCCACAATAAGGTCAGCTGGGAGCCTTCTCCTCTCCAGACTGAACAGCCCCAACTCCCTCAGTCTCTCCTCACAGCAGAGCAGCTCCAGCCCTCTGCTCATCCTCGTGGCCCTCCTCTGGACACCTTCCAGCACATTCATATCCCTCTTGTCCCAGGGGCTCCAAAACTGGATGCAGTACTCCAGGTGGGGTCTCACCAGTGCAGAGCAGAGGGGCAGGATCACTTCCCTCACCCCAGGCTCTGGTTGCTCTCTGGGCTGCAGGAGCACACTGCTGGCTCATATTGAGCTTCTCTCCCACCGGCACCCCCAATCCCTCTCCACAGGGCTGCTCTCAAGCCAGGCACTGCCCAGCTTATACTGGTGCTTAGGATTGCCTTGACCCAGCTGCAAGACCTTGCACTTGCTCTTGCTGAACTTCATGAGGTTGGCTTGGGTCCACCTCTGCAGCCTGTCAAGGTGCCTCTGGATGGATTCTTTCCTTTCAGCTGCCAGCAGCACCAATCAGCTTGGTGTCATCACAAACTTGCTGAGGGTGCACTCAGTGCCACTGCCCAAAATGTTAAACAAGACTGGTCCCAGGACTGATCCCTGAGGAACTCCACTTGTCTCTGGCCTCCACTGGGACAAGGAGCCACTAACAGCCACCCTCAGCACACAAGCCAGGCAATGTTTGAGCCAGGACCACTTTCCAGTGAGATCAGCCTCCCATAAACATGACCTGTGGGAAGACCCTGCCCAGGCCTCTCTTGGAGCCAGGCAGTGCTCCTCAGCAAGCTCATGCAAAGGTTACACTCCCCTACATACCTGTGCTGATTAATGGTTGTGAAGGCTCCTCATGTCCACCTGGACAAATGCTTCAGGAGGTCTGGGCTCTCCTGAGGCTTGTGTGCTTACTTAGCACTATAACTGTATTTATTTCTCAGAGATTCACTCAAAGCAGCTTTAGCTTCAGTCAATGCCTTCCCCTAGACAGCACAAATAAATCACTAAGACACCAGGAGAAACAGTCTCTGCTAATCAAAGGACTGGTTCATTAATCCTAAGGTTTGCCCAAGCCTTCAGTACAGCAGTCACAAAGAAGAGACCAGGCTCTCCTCTCCTGCTACTTTTGTTCTCTTCATTTCATCAATATTTCCCTCTTCCTGGATGGGCAAACTACAGTGCTCTCTGCAAGCCCTCTCCTGCACAAACATACTAAAAGGATGGGAAAAACACCTTTCTAAGAAAGGAAGGAAACAGAATGTTTGTGTCTGCATAGTGGCAAAGGGAGATGCTGTGATGGACCTGGCAGCCCTATTCCTCAGAGTTCACACAGGACACATGTCTGGTCCATATGGATGCACCTGAACACACACATGAACATGGAGCTAAGGGCTCCTTTGGCAGTTGGGGCATCTGTGGCAAGAAATTGGTACGTCCTACATGCTTGGGAAGAGATACAGCATGCAGCTAACCACCAATGCACACAGCTGATTCTCTCCCACCACCACTGATCCACGGAAATCTCCGTGTCACTGCTGCCAAGAAAGCAGTGACATTTCAAAGCAGTCACACACAGATTAAGCAGCATTAATGCTGGCTCCAAGAAAGCCAACACAAGCTGATCTTTTAGGCCCAGACACACCAGGCCTCCTGCTGCCTTGTATTTGGCAACAAACAGAGATCAGAATCTCATGTTCCCATTTCTCACCGTTGGGTACCTCAGGCTGGGCTGACTGCTTGGCCCAGGCATAAGATGAATGGCATCTGCAGCTCAGTTGGACTTGTGGCCACCTGGTCTGTGGAGGCATTGTTGGCTCTCACTCAGAACACAGCATTTCCTAAAGTGTTGCAAGCTGAGGTTGCAAGCATAACAAACACCAGTTGGTCCCTCCTTCATTCACAGGCTGTGTTCTGTATTCCTAACCAACATCATCATAGAATCAGCCAGGTTGGAAGAGACCTCCAAGATCATCCAGTCCAACCTAGCACCCAGCCCTGGCCAGTCAACCAGACCATGGCACTAAGTGCTTCATCCAAGCTTTGTTTGAACCCCCCCAGGGATGGGGACTCCACCACCTCCCTGGGCAGCCCATTCCAATGCCAATCACTCTCTCTGGCAAGAACTTCCTCCTGGCATGCAGCCTAGACCTCCCCTGGCACAGCTTGAGACTGTGTCCCCTTCTTCTGTTGCTGCTTGCCTGGCAGAAGAGCCCAACCCCACCTGGGTACGACCTCCTTTCAGAAAGTTGCAGACAACAATGACATCAGCCCTGAGCCTCCTCTTTTCCAGGCTAAACAACCTTCTCCCCTTCAACACATAGATGGCTTTCAACCTGCAGCCCAGGGACATGTGGGAATCCTAGTATGATTCTGCAAATGGTAATTAAGAAAAGCTAGTCTACTGTTAATGGGCTTAAATTAGATCTGTGGGGACACACACACACCAGAAAGTGTTCTTAATAGGATTTTTTAAGTCTTAAGGCAGACATTCACCGCACAGAAGAGTTCATTCCCATCTCAGCCTTCTCCTCTCTAGACTAAACAGCTCCAGGGCTCTCAGTCTCTCTCCATAGGGGAGATGCTCAAGTCCCACAGTCATCCTCGTGGCTCTCTGTTCGACTCTCTCCAGCAGGTCCCTGTCTCTCTTGGAGAGCCCAGAATTGGTCACAGTGTTCCAGGTGTGGTCTCTCTAGGATGGAGTGGAGGAGGAAAAGAACCTCCCTAGACCTGCTGGACACACTTTTCTTAATGCACACAGAGTACCATTGGTTCTCTTGGCTACAAGGCCACATTGCTGGCCCATGCAGAACTTGCTGCTCACTGGGACTTCAAAGTCTTTCTCCATGGACCTGCTGTCCAGCAGGATGACCTTTAGTCTGCACTGGTGTCTGCATTTAAGTTATTGTCTTATTTATACCAAGGCACATAGTGATAGGATGAGGAGTAATGGCTTCAAACTGGAAAAGCTAAATTTAGGTTAACCAGGAGGAAAAAATTCTTGGGGTGGTAAGGCACTGGAACAGGTTGCCCAGAGACATTGTGGACACTGCAGTCCTGGAAGTGCTCAAATCCAGGATGGATAGAGCAAGAAAAAGTGAGTCTTCCTATGGCAGGGGGCTTGGAACTAGATGATCTTTAAGGCCCCTTCCAATCCACACCATTCTATTTTTAAGAATGGCAAACAATCCTGACTGGGTGACAGTAGGACCTGAGGTCTTTTCCAAACCTATGACATCGTCATAGGAAGACGAACAGTTTAAATCATCAACATCAATACCTAAAACCATTTTTCCTATACAAAATCAGCCCAAAAGGAGAGAGTGAGAGAGAAAAAGAGTGAGAGAAGGAGGGAGAAAGAAAGAGCAAGAGAGAGAGTGAAAAAGAGAGAGAGGGAGAGAGGGAGAGAGGGAGAGAGGGAGAGAGGGAGAGAGGGAGAGAGGGAGAGAGGGAGAGAGGGAGAGAGGGAGAGAGGGAGAGAGGGAGAGAGGGAGAGAGGGAGAGAGGGAGAGAGGGAGAGAGGGAGAGAGGGAGAGAGGGAGAGAGGGAGAGAGGGAGAGAGGGAGAGAGGGAGAGAGGGAGAGAGGGAGAGAGGGAGAGAAAGAAAGAAAGAAAGAAAGAAAGAAAGAAAGAAAGAAAGAAAGAAAGAAAGAAAGAAAGAGAGAAAGAAAGAAAGAGAGAAATAGAGAAAGAGAGAGAAATAGAGAAAAAGAGAGAAAAAGAGAGAAAAAGAGAGAAAAAGAGAGAAAGAGAGAGAAAGAGAGAAAGAGAGAAAGAGAGAAAGAGAGAAAGAGAGAAAGAGAGAGAAAGAGAGAGAAAGAGAGAGAAAGAGAGAAAAAGAGAGAAAGAGAGAGAGAGAGAAAAAGAGGGAGAAAAAGAGTAAGAGAGAGAGACAGACAAAGCAAGAGAGAGAGAAAGAGTAAGAGAGAGAGAGATATAGACAGAGAGAGATAGAGAGAGAGAGAGATAGAGAAAGAGACAGAGAAAGAGACAGAGACAGAGATAGAGAAAGAGAAAGAGAAAGAGAGAGAAAGAGAGAGAGAGAGAGAAAGAGAGAGAGAGAGAAAGAGAGAGAGAAAGAGAGAGAGAAAGAGAGAGAGAAAGAGAGAGAGAAAGAGAGAGAGAAAGAGAGAGAGAAAGAGAGAGAGAAAGAGAGAGAGAGAAAGAGAGAGAGAGAAAGAGAGAGAGAGAAAGAGAGAGAAAGAGAGAAAGAGAAAGAGAGAGAGAGAAAGAGAGAGAGAGAAAGAGAGAGAGAGAAAGAGAGAGAAAGAGAGAAAGAGAGAGAGAGAGAGAGTGCAAAAGAAGGAGAGGGAAGAGAGAAAGAGACCAATACAAGCACTGTAACTTGCATTTCTTACACGAACGAGGGGAGCTTGCCAGATGGTGAGCTCTCCTCCAGCAGGGCTGCTGTCTTTGCAGAGTGGAAAAGCGCTGGCAGTACCCAGCTGTTCGGGGGCTTCGATGTTCCCACCGCTAGGAAAGCATGGCCCCTGGCTTCTGCCTGTAATTAGGCAGTGCTAATACCCTTGCTTAGGCTGTGGAGAAGTCACATTCTGAAAGCTGGCCCTTGCCAACAGCTGGACCCGGGAGACAAAGCGTCACCGCTCCAAGCTGTCATCCAATTCATCTCCAGCGAGCGTCAACCAGGCTGTAAATTGGGAGTTCTTTATCTCAGGACAGCAGACCGAGTGGGGGTGTAATTGCTGAGCTATGCTAATGAGCCTTGTTTTCACCACAGAGTGCTTCGTGGTGGCTGTGTCTGCAAACACGGTGTGGGAACCCCCCGGGAGGGCACAAACCAGCAGCCGCACAGCGGCGGTCGCCTGGCTGCAGACAAGAACCTGCGCAGCGGTCCCTGCAGCACGGCGCATTAGCCCGGGCACCGCTGGCACCTGCTCCAGCAGCGGCCAGGAGGCTCTCCTGGGGCAGCTTACTCCGTGCAATCACACGACTGGTTCGGTTGGAAAAGACCTCTAAAGTCACCAAGTTCAACCATTGACCTAACACCACCACAGCCATTAAACCACGTCCCAAAGTGCCAAGTGAACATTTCTCTTGACCACCTCCAGGGATGGTGACTCCACCACCTCCCTGGGCAACAAAAAGTCTTTCTCAATGACTTGTTTAAACACAACCTACTGCAGCCCGAATTTCACTTTGAGCCTTTTTGGATAAGGGCTGCAGCTGTGAAGACAGGATTTTAACACCTACATTTAGGAAAAGAACAGCCCAGGGGGACCTGAGCCTACAGGTTTCCTTGTCCAGGCAGCACAAGCTCTTTCTTTTGCACCATCAGCAAGCCAGCTTGCTTGCCACTGAAAGCACAAGCCATGTTTTCTTGGGAGAAGACCAGTGCTCAGCATCTTCAAAAAGCAGGAGGACTTAAATATGGCAGTGGTGTTGTTGGAATTATTATCTCACTGCCCAGCACCTTCAAAAAGCAACAGGACTTAAATATGGCAGTGGTGTTGTTGGAATTATTATCTCACTGCCCAGCATCTTCAAAAAGCAACAGGACTTAAATATGGCAGTGGTGTTGCTGGAATTATTATCTCACTGCCCAGCATCTTCAAAAAGCAACAGGACTTAAATATGGTATTATTATTGTTGTTAGTTGCTGCTGTTATTGTTATTATTACTGTTGTTGTTATCACAGTATCACCAAGGTTGGAAGAGACCTCACAGATCATCAAGTCCAACCCTTTACCACAGAGCTCAAGGCCAGACCATGGCACCAAGTGCCACGTCCAACCTTGCCTTGAACAGCTCCAGGGACGGCGACTCCACCACCTCCCCGGGCAGCCCATTCCAGTGTCCAATGACTCTCTCAGTGAAGAACTTTCTCCTCACCTCGAGTAGTAGCACTATTATTATTGGTAGTAGTATAATTCTCTCACTGCCCAGCATCTTTAAAAAGCAGCAGGACTTAAATATGCCATTGTTACTGTTGTTGTTAGTTGCTGTTGTTGTTAGTAGTAGTAGTACTACTGTTAGTATTATTAGGAGCAGTATTATTATTTGTAGTAGTATAATTATTATCTCACTGCCCAGCATCCTTAAAAAGCAGCAGGACTTATATATGGTATTGTTATTATTGTTGTTATTGTTATGTTGTTGTTATTAGTTGTTGTTATTATAATTGTTGTTATTCGTAGTATTAGTGTTAGTATTACTAGTGCTATTATTAGTAGTAGTATAATTATTGTTATCTCACTGCCCAGCATCTTTAACAAGCAGCAGGACTTAAATATGGTAGTGGTGTTGTTATTATTGTCATGTTGTTGTCATTAGTTGCTGTTGTTATTATTGTTGTTGTTATTAGTAGTATTAGTGTTAGTATTATTAGTGTTAGTATTAGTAGTAGTATAATTATTGTTATCTCACTGCCCAGCATCTTTAACAAGCAGCAGGACTTAAATATGGTAGTGTTGTTGTTATTATTGTTATGTTGTTGTCATTAGTTGCTGTTGTTATTATTGTTGTTGTTATTAGTAGTATTAGTTTTAGTATAATTATTGTTATCTCACTGCCCATCATCTTTAAAATGCAGCAGGACTTAAATATGGTATTGTTAGTGGTGTTGTTACTAGTAGTAGTATTAGTGTTAGTAGTATTAGTATAATTACTATCTTACTGCCCAGCATCTGTAAAAAACAGCAGGACTTAAATATGGTATTGTTATTATTGTTAGCTGCTGTTGTTATTGTTGTTGTTAGTAGTAGTGTTAGTATTATTAGTAGCAGTATAATTATTATTATCTCACTGCCCAGCATCTTTAAAAAGCAGCAGGACTTAAATATGGTATTGTTGTTGTTATTATTGTTGTTATTGTTATGTTATTGTTGGTTGCTGCTGTTATTGTTAGTTGTTGTTGATGGTATTAGTAGTATTAGTGTTAGTATTAGTAGTAGTGTAATTATTATTATCTCACTGCCCAGCATCTTTAAAAAGCAGCAGGATTTAAATATGGTGTTGTTATTGTTATGTTGCTGTTGTTATTGTTAGTTGTTGTTGATGTTAGTAGTAGTATTAGTGTTAGTATTATCTCACTGCCCAGCATCTTTAAAAAGCAGCAGGATTTAAATATGGTGTTGTTATTGTTATGTAGGTGTTGTTATTAGTTGCTGTTGTTGTTGTTACTAGCAGTAGTATTAGTAGTATTATTAGTAGTAGTATAATTATTATTATTATTTCACTGCCCAGCATCTTTAAAAAGCAGCAGGATTTAAATATGGTGTTGTTATTGTTATGTTGCTGTTGTTATTGTTAGTTGTTGTTTATGTTAGTAGTAGTATTAGTGTTAGTAGTAGTAGTAGTGTAATTATTATTATCTCACTGCCCAGCATCTTTGAAAAGCAGCAGGATTTAAATATGGTGTTGTTACTGTTACTATTGTTGTTGTTAGTTGCTGTTGTTGTTGTTACTAGCAGTAGTAGTAGTAGTAGTAGTAGTATAATTGTTATTATTATTATCTCACTGCCCAGCATCTTTAAAAAGCAGTAGGACTTAAATATGGCATTATTATTGTTGTGGGAGTTGTTGTTGCTGGTTGTGGTGGTTGTTGTTGTTATCTCACTGCCCAAGGACCTGTGACAAGCATCCCAGACCCCATGTGCTACACACTCTAGAAGTATCCATTTCCCCCAGTCTCTGTGGTCTTTCAACCTGAGGGCTCAACCTTTGTGCACCCTTACACTCTTGAGTCACGCCCAGCACCTCGTGGCCCTGCTGAAAGCAATGAAGCTGATGAATGGGATGAAATCAGTAATTAGCCATGTGCTTAATTATTTGCAGAACTGGGGGCTAAGTGCTTCATTTTTAGCTCCCCACTGGAGAATGTTGGTGCTAATCTGGTGTGTCTCACCCCGTGCTGGGTCCCACAAGGAACAGCATGGTCTGGCCTCATTAAGAAAAAGCACTTAATGAAGTACTTATCTTCAAGTGCATGAACAAACACATTGACTAAAGGCTGCATTGCTTGGGTTAGCATGCTCGGCACCTTGCAGCATGGATCACAGGATGTTAGGGGTTGGAAGGGACATCCAGAGACCATCCAGTCCAACCCCCCTGACACAGCAGGACCACAGAATCTAGCTCAGGTCACACAGGAATTCATGCAGTCAGGGATGGAAAGTTTCCAGAGAAGGAGACTCCACAACCTCTCTGGGTAGCCTGTGCCAGTGCTCTGTGACCCTTAAAGAAGCTTTTCCTTATGTTGAGGTGGAACCTCCTGTACTGTAGTTTGCATCCACTGCCCCTTGTCCTATCACAGGTTTCAACTGAGAAGAGTTTGTCCCCTCCCTCTTGACTCCCAGTCCTCAGATATTTATAAGCATTGATTAGGTCCCCTCTAAGTCTTCTCTTCACCACACCAAACAGCCTCAGGTCCCTCAGCCTCTCCACACAAGGCTGTGCTCCAGCCCCAGTGCTCCAGGGCTTCAGCCCCCATCATTGTAGCCTTCAGCCCGGGTGTTAGAGGTGACCTAACTGGAGGTGGGGCCAGGACTATAATCCCAGAGCCAGCTGAGGTCATGAACAAGGTACTGCACACCCCAGACTGCCCTGGCAGTTGTCCAGCAGCACAGTGGGCAAACCAGCAGCTCTGTCAGAGCTGAGGATCCACTGATGGATCCCTTCCTGGATGGCATCTGAGCTCAGCTGTGGAAGAGGGTGGAGAGAGGCAGTGCTGGGATTTAAAAAGAAGCTGCCAATGTTCTCTGTAATTAACTCAGTGGAAGACTTCACGCTCAGAAGCACATCCCTCGTTTAACACTGCCCACAACTCCCACTCCGCAGCTGCAGCCTGCTTCTGGGAAAGCAAAGGCTCAGCCAGGAACTGTGGCAGCAGAGATGCCTTGGGAGCTGAGAGGAGAGAATGGAGGGGAGCAGAGGAGAGTTTGCCTCCCTTGCTGCCAGGCTGGAAGAAGCACAAGACAAGGGTTAGCTCCACAGACAGCAATTTGCAGCCTCTGTACACTTCTCTTTCTGCCTCCTCCTTTGCCAGGATGAGTAGCTCCTGGGACAGGGTACGTGCATGAGGTCCAGCTCCACAGACTTGGGCTGCCTACACTAAAGCCCCTGGTAGTGGCTTTCTTCTGACAAGCACTCATTTGGGGCCCTCTAGGACACAAAATAATGATAACACACTCCTTGGCAAAAAAAGAACCCCCCGTGGGCCTGTGTAAAATTAGCAGTGTGCTGTGTGTCCCACTTTCACTCCTGCTATGTGGGGCAGCCTGCCTTATTAGTACCCTTTGCCTTCCCCCTTGCAAGGGGAGCCTGGGGTCAGTCAGTCCTCTTCTCCTGGTGGTGCTGACCAAGCCCCTGCCCACCTGAATGGCTGCAGGCTGCTGCACACCACCCTGGGAAGGCAACAGGAGAGGATAGAGCAAGCCTGGCAGAGGTGGAGAAGCTGTAGGCTGTCCTGATGGCTACAGGGGAAGATGAGTGTGTGTGTATATATATATATAAATGTGTGCCCTTTCCTAACACAACAGACCCCCAAGCAATGAGGATCGTGGGGCAGAGGACAGCACAGGAGGTTCCACCTCAACACAAGGGGGAACTTCTTTACTGTAAGGGTCATAGAGCACTGAAACAGGCTCCCCAAGGAGGTGTCTGGATGTGTTCCTGTGTGACCTGAGCTAGATTGTACGATCCTGCTCTGGCAGGGGGGTTGGACTGGATGATCTCTTTGGGTTTCTTCCAACCCCTGACATCCTGTGATCCAAGGGGAAGAAGAAAACCATAGGTGCCCCCCACCCTTCAGAGCTCTTGGAAGTCAGCAAGGACAGCAAGGGGCTGTCCCTCTGTCCTACACACATACACAGTCAGAAGCTTGGAAGCACAGCACAGCTTAACAGGGAAGCTCCTTGAAAGTGGCATCATTACCATAATCCAATGTTAGTATAAAACACAACCTCTACCCAGGTGCTCAGAGGAGATCAGTCCCTCGAGAGCTGTTATCTGGCCAGGTGAAAACCTCCTGTAGTAACTCCCCAGGATAAGGGAACCTGAGAGCTGCAAAGAGATTTTTCTTCAGTATGGAAGGAAAATCTTGGCAAACTTGCAATGTCCAAGGAGCAACTTGAATAGCAAACGGGAGGTAACCCCCAAACACATCTACAAGTGATGTGAATGTGCAAGTTAAAGCCACTCAAGGGGTGGAAAACTCACATAAACTAGCAAAGACCTCAGAAATAAGCTTTGGCATGATGTCACACAGCCTGTTCTTCCCCTCCAAATGAAGCACAATCTGCTTTGACATTGTTTTATCTTCCAGTGCAAGAAGAGCTTAAGGACAGGGATCTGTTGGAGTGCAAGGGAGGGCTATGAGGATGTGCCTCATCCAGGCTCCTTTTAAACACCTCCAGGGATGGGGACTCCACCACCTCCCCGGGCAGCCCATTCCAGTGCCAATCACTCTTGCTGGCAAGAACTTCTTCCTAACATTCAGCCTGAACCTGCCCTGGCACAGCTTGAGGCTGTGTCCTCTTGTTCTGTTGCTGATTGCTTAGCAGAAGAGACCAACCTCAACTGGCTACAACCTTCCTTCAGGTAGTTGCAGAAAGCAATGAGGTCTGCCCTGAGCCTTCTCTTCTGCAGGCTGCACACCCCCAGCTCCCTCAGCCTCTCCTCACAGGGCTGTGCTCCAGCCCCCTCACCAGCCTGGGTGCCCTTCTCTGGACACCTTCCAGCATCTCAACATCTTTCTTAAAGTGAGAGGCTCAGAACTGGACACAGCACTTAAGGCTTAATCAGTGCTGAGTACAGGAGCAGAATGACCTCTCTGGTCCTGCTAGCCACACTGTTCCTGATCCAGGACAGGATGCCACCTGGGCACACTGCTGGCTCATGTTCAGTTGGTTGCCTGTCAATCAGTACCAAGTGCCTGGGGCCAACCTCTTTTCAGTGGCCAGCAGCAATAAGATAAGGAGCAACAGTTACAAACTGGAACAGAGATGTTTTCACCTCAATATGAGGAGAAACTTCTTTAGAGTGAGGGTGACAGAGCCCAGGAACAGGCTGCCCAGAGAAGTTGTGGAGTCTCCTTCTCCAGAGGCTTTCCAAAATCCCCTGGATGCACTCTTGTTTGGACTACCCTAGGGGATCCTGCCTTGGCAGAGGGTTGGACTGGATGATCTCTGGAGGTCCCTTCCAACCTCTAACATTCTGTGTTTCTGCCCCTGCCCTGCACAGAAGAACCCCAACAGCTGAACCTTAAGCCACAAATGTATTTCTACAAAGAAAACTGTGCCAGAACAGCACTGTTTGGCTCTGTGCAGTTTTTCCCCCCCTATGGGGACATTGAGTTGCTTTTATTCCCTTTTTTTTTCCCCACACAAGCCACATTATTCCATTTAAGTGCTGGTGCACGTTTATTAATAGAGCAAAAATGAGTGAACAATGAGCTGCTCTGGGGAGACTGAGAGCCTGTGCTGGAGCAGTCAATCAGATGAGGAAATCCATTTAGCAAAATGCTCATTGTAAGATGTGTTCCTTTCACACTTGACTTATTTTCCTCTACACTGCAAACGTAATGAGACTCCTAGTGACACTATGGGGCTTCACCTACTGTGCTGCATGCAGCTGAGCTACCCCAGCCTGCCCTCCCCACCTACCCCAGGGCACATCAGCACACAGGCAAAGCCCCCAGGCTACATCTCATCTCTCAGGCAGAGACCAACACCAGCTCCAGCATGCTGGGAAGCAATGAATGGTTGCTAGAAAACTCTAGAAAAAAGTCCCTCATTGC
Source organism: Pogoniulus pusillus (assembly GCF_015220805.1). NCBI lineage: Eukaryota > Metazoa > Chordata > Aves > Piciformes > Lybiidae > Pogoniulus > Pogoniulus pusillus. The sequence goes on along the minus strand of NC_087269.1, from coordinate 4,661,217 downwards.
AGTGAGGCCTGAATCAGTAGGTAAATGAAGAGATGCAAAGGCAGTATCATTCAAAGCTACGGCTGCTCTGGAGGGGAAGCAAGATGTGATGAGATCATAGAATCAACCAGGATGGAAGAGACCTCCAAGATCATCCAGTCCAACCTAGCACCCAGCCCTAGCCAATCAACTAGACCATGGCACTAAGTGCCTCATCCAGGCTTTCCTTGAACACCTCCAGGGACAGTGACTCCACCACCTTCCTGGGCAGCCCATTCCAGTGCCAATCACTCTCTCTGGCAAGAACTTCCTCCTAACATCCAGTCTATACCTCCCCTGGCACAACTTGAGACTGTGTTCCCTCATTCTCTTGCTGGTTGCCTGGGACAAGAGACAACCCCACCTGGCTACAACCTCCCTTCAGCTAGTTGTAGATACTTAGATGATTCTGGACCCTCCGTGTCATTGTGCACCTCATAACTATGGGGCCCCTCCATTTCAGAAAGGTGTTGAGATGCTGGAAGGTGTCCAGAGAAGGGCAACAAAGCTGGAGAGGGGCCTGGAGCACAGCCCTGTGAGGAGAGGCTGAGGGAGCTGGGGGTGTGCAGCCTGCAGAAGAGGAGGCTCAGGGCAGACCTCATTGCTCTCTACAGCTACCTGAAGGAAGGTTGTAGCCAGATGGGGTTGGTCCCTTCTGCCAAGCACCCATGGACAGAACAAGAGGCCACAGCCTCAAGCTGTGCCAGGGCAGGTTCAGGCTGGGTGTTAGGAAGAAGTTCTTCCCTGCAAGAGTGATTGGCACTGGAATGGGCTGCGCAAGGAGGTGGTGGAGTCCCCGTCCCTGGACATGTTTACGAGGAGGCTGGATGAGGCAGTGTTAGTGCCATGGTTTAGTTAATCAGAAGGTGTTAGGTTAGACTCTGTGATCTCAGAGTTCTTTTCAAACATGGTTAATTCAGTGATTCTGTGAAAGCCCCACAGCTGTTTAGACATCTGGGGCTGGTGGGAGACCATTTACATCTCCTTGCAACTACTTACTCTGTCAAGGCACAAATTTCTATGCCCATTTAGCAGAAAACCAGCTGCTGGCTTGAAGAAATACACAAATACAGACACAAATGTGGGCACAGTTCCCAAAGCAGTCAAAAACTGGGTCCCTACAGTCAGCCTTGAAAAGAGAATCAGAATAAAACGAGGCACCCCGTGGAGATGTGCTAGCCCAGGGCACAAGGGAGGGCAAGCACATGTTGCTTACTTGCCATTGAAAGGACTTCAGCAGAAAGAAGCATTTCAAGAAAGAAACAGCATTTCAAGACTGGTCCATCTCTTCCCACAACCCCTCTCTTGCTTTGGCAGCTGCACCTGAATTCCTGCTCCCTGGGGACCACAAAGCTCCCTGAAGATCCCAAGGGTCAAACATATTTTATCCACGTACAGGTTCAAAGGGGATTGTTATTTCCCAGCTGCCAGTAGCCATGCACTGGGCAATTTCAGCTCTCTCTTGGCTATGCTTAAATAGTTTCCCAGCCAGCAGGAGGTTATTGCTGGCTTCAGCAGAGCCAGGAAATTCTCTGATGTGGCCATATCCCTCAGCCTACCCCCAAGGACCAAACTCCTCTGTTTACAGCATTCTATGTTCACTCAGACGAGATTAGCTGATTTCAGACAGAGCCTAATGAAAGCTGAGTTCCTCCATGCCAGCAGTTGCCTTTCCAGCCTGCAAACACAGGGCTGGAAGATAGGCCTGGCACTCAGTCTGCAGCATGTGACCACTTAATGAGGGAGGTCTACGAACTGCAGGACTAATGCACACAGCCACCAAAAGCATCTACCTGAGGGGAAGGATTTTTTTATGTGTGATTAAGGCCCACAGCTGGGAAACAAACTCATTCCTGGCTCTTCCATGGCCCTAGTAAGTGACTCTGGGCAAATTCACTACCCATGTTTACTACCTTAGGAGATGCCCACCATAAAAAGGAAGAGGCAGCAGGTTCTGGTATTAATGGGATGAATGTCACAGCAACCCTTGCAAAATGCAAAGGCCAAACTAGAGAAAACCCTGCTGTGCCAGCTTAAAAAGCATGCCACGGAATAGCTCAGTAGTCTTTCAGGTCTACTGAGCAGCACCTGCAGCAAAAGCAGCCTCATTGCTTCCCTCCTCCCTGCCACCCTACCCAACAGCAGTCTGCCCAGCAAACGTCAGGAAGCAGAAGCCAGCAAGAAGAGCAGATGCAAGAGGCATGGCATTAAGCAATCCATGCTCACGAAGTGTGCCAAGGGACAGGCATTCCTTCACCCCCACCTGCCTGCTGAACTGTGACTTGTCATGTAGAGGAGCAAAGGACATCTCACTGCTGAGCAGAGTTGGGTGATCTCCAGAGGTCCCTTCCAACTGCTGAGTGACTTGTGTTTCCTCCTGAATCTCCTTAAGTCACATTTTCCTCCATGATTCGAGCAGAGATGTTCTCTTGAAAGACCATGAGGAGTGCAATCACAGCCTGGGAAGGAGGCAGGATGCCCCAGTGCTCCGTGACTCCCCCCAGGCTAAGCAGATCAGACACAGTTTTAATTTAGGAAGTTCTTTCCAGTGAGGGTGGTGAGACACTGGCACAGGTGGCCCAGAGAGGTTGTGGATGCTCCCTCCCTGGAGGTGTTCAAGGCCAGGTTGGATGAGGCCTTGAGTGACCTGTTCTAGTGGGAGGTGTCCCTGCATATAGCAAGGAGTTGGAACTGGATGATCTTTGAGGTCTCTTCCAACCTAAACCATTCTGTGATTCTTCCCTATGGCAGACCTCTGCTCTGCTTGGACTTCCTGCAAGTGTGCACCCATCTTTCATAGGAAGAACATCTTATCTCTACTGCTGCCATGAGAAAGTCACAAACAGGCTGGACAGCCAGCCAGATCTCCCAACTCCAGTCCCCAGGATCACTTTCAAGGCAAAGTTCTTCATTCTGTTAAATACAGGTTGATTTCTGACCTTAAACCATTTGATAGGCTTCCCTTGGAGCATTCACTGTGATTTCCACTGAATTTTCCTCTTTAAAAGGAGATAAAAATATGTCTGATCTCTTCCTAGCATGTTAGCAAACAGAGAAGGAAAACAACAGAAGCCTGCCTGAGAAAACACTTTGGCTGTTTTGCAAAGAGAGAAAAAATCAGTGTCACAAAAGAGACCAAACTGAACAGCTTAAAGATCCAAGCCACAATTTCCCTCCTCCTCATGAAGCACATTTAACAAAGCAAACAGCCTCCTTCAAGAAGATACAAACAAATGATATAAAGCCTGCACTGAGACAGCATTGCAGGAAGCACTTCATGAAATGCAAAGTTTAGGTGCCATGTTCAGGTAGTCTTTGAGGGATTAGAGCTCTCAAAACAACCAGCAACAGAATGAGGGGACACAGTCTCAAGCTGTGCCAGGGGAGGTATAGGCTGGATGTTAGGAGGAAGTTCTCCACAGAGACAGTGATTGGCATTGGAATGGGCTGCCCAGGGAGGTGATGGAGTTGCCATCCCTGGAGGTGTTGAAGCAAAGCCTGGATGAGGCACTTAGTGCCATGGTCTGGTTGACTGGACAGGGCTGGGTGCTAGGTTGGACTGGATGAGCTTGGAGGTCTCTTTCAACCTGGTTGATTCTAAGTGCCCCATCCAGTCTTTTCTTGAACACCTCCAGGGACAGTGACTCTACCACCTCCCTGGGCAGCCCATTCCAATGCCAATCACTCTCTCTGTGGAGAACTTCCTCCTAACATCCAGCCTAAATCTCCCCTGGCACAACTTGAGACTGTGTCCCTTTGTTCTGTTGCTGGTTCCTTGGCAGAAGAGACCAACCCCACCTGGCTACAGCCTCCTTTCATGTAGTTGTAGACAGCAATGAGACCACCCCTGAGCCTCCTCTTCTCCAGGCTGCACACTCCTCACAGGACTGTGCTCCAGGTCTCTCACCAGCTTTGTCGCCCTTCTCAGGACACATTCCAGTATCTCAACAGCTCTTCTGAATTAAGGGGCCCAGAACTGGACACATGTTTAACAGTTCATACAATGAGTTTAGTACCAAAGCCAGGGCTGGAGCAGACAGAATGACTTCTCATTGCAGGTTTTTTGAATAGCATTTGGATGTTTTGTTCCTCAAAATCTGTGCTGAAATCCACACAAGCAGAAACAGCAAGAGCCTAGTGACCTGTATCACGCAAGAATACAAACAGCAATGCCCCTTTTGCATTTATAACATCACCACTCCTCTCCTGTCAGCAGTCACAGAATCACAGAACCCTAGAGGTTGGAAGGGAACTTCAGAGATCAAGTCTAAGCATGTAACAGGTCTGAGTATAGTTCTGATCACAGACCCTTCCAACAGATCTGGCCTGTGTCTGTGCAAGCACCAAGCAGCTCCCTGGTCTCTCACTTGCATGTGACTGGAACAGGCTGCCCAGGGGGGTTGTGTAGTCTCCCTCTCTGGAGATACTCAAAACCTGCCTGGACACATTCCTGTGTGATCTGGTGTAGGTGATTCTGCTCTGACAGGGGGGTTGGACTGGATGAGCTTTTGAGAGGTCCCTTCCAGCCCCTGACATTCTATGATTCTATGTGCCCTGAACCATAAACTAACCTAGTAGCCATGCCAGTGGTGCTTCACCACCTGAAGACAGAAGAAATAAAAGCCTCCTCCATCACTACCTCCCTCACCTCTTCCTGGTGCCCACCAGCAGTGGAGAATTTTTGGTGCACCCCATTCCAAGCAATTGCAACCAGTCCTTAATTATCTGTGTTTCCCTAGTACCCACTGTCAACTGCCTTCACTGTGCTTTAAGCCTGCTCCTCTGTGTCCTATCCAACCAGATCACGGAGAACAGATTATTCCCTTCTTTGAAGGCATTTAAGACCATTTTCATGCCTCACTGCAGTCTCCTCCTGACTCGATAGAGCTGATCCTTTCTACCTTTCCTGAGAGGTCGCAGCACTCATTGGTTTTGCTGCTGGACTTCTTCCAATTGTACCTCCTCTAGCTTGAAATGTGACACCCCCCTCCCAAAAGAAACCCCAACTTGACAGGGGGCTGCAGGTAGTGCACAAACAACTCAGCAAACCCTTTCCTCCCAGGATGTGCCACACGTGGCTGAGGGCAGAACTTTGTCCTCTTTTAATCCCATCTCGTTTATCAGCAAGATAACATTTTGCACATTATCACCCCAATTATAAAGGCTTGTAGGTGATAATGAGATTCCAGTTGGATGTATTCCAGCAGAGCACATTCTAGGTTTTACTAACTTCATTTAAGCAAGAAAAGCTGGTTAATGGCTGAGAAGTGCAACGATGCACATAATCATACCAGTTGCTTTGCTACTACAATTATACTATTAAGATGGATCTTTGAGGTACAATTTCCATGTATAATTGGTGGTTCATCCCTTCAGGAAAGGAAAAAAAAAGTTAAAACATTAAAGCCCCCAAAGGTTTGAACAAAAAAGTTCTTTCTGAAAACACAAATGAAGTCATGCTCTGGGGGTCAGGCTGGGAATGGGACTGGGATTTGTGAGAGAACAGGAGCGCAAGAATGCGGAAACTTTAATGCAGGCTCCCAGGGGAGGTGAAATGTTGATGTGCAAATTGCAATTGCACAGAGACCTGCACATGGGAGCACCTTGCAAGGAGAGCCTGAGGGAGCTGAGCCTGTGCTGCTTGGAGAGGAGGAGACTGAGAGGTGACCTCATCAATGGTTATAAAGATGTGCAGGGTGAGTGCTAGGAGGATGGAGCCAGGCTCTGCTGGGTGATGCTCAGTGACAGGACAAGGGGCACTGGGTGGAAGCTGAGGCATAGGAAGTTTCCCTTAAACATGAGGAGGATTTTTTTCCCTGTGAAGCTAACAGAGCACTGGAACAGGCTGCCATGAGGGTTTGTGCAGTCTCCCACTCTGGAGATATTCAAAACCTGCCTGGATGTGTTCCTGTGTGGTTTGGTCTAGCTGATCCTGCTGTGGCAGGAGGGTTGGACTGGATGAGATTGGAGGTCCCTTCCAGCCTCTGACTTTCTGTGATTCTGTGCTACTATCTATAACTGTGGTTTGATATTAATTATGTTTTCACTTGGTTATCTACAGACTCTTGTAGGGGTGAGGAACAGAGATTGGCAGGAGCCAGCTATGCCCCAGTCTCTGTGCAAGAGGGACCCTGTCGGCCAGGGAGTGAAGAGAGACTTGGGCATAGATAGGGTTTGTGTGCACAGGCATGAGGATGAGCTGGGAGAAGGGTGTAGCTGAGAAATGAGGCTGAAGATTTTTGGAGGCACACACCATGGAGGAGAGTAGTGAAAGGTGGAAAATACCTGGCTAGGGAGCAGGGTAACTGCTGGTTGCATGGATGCCATTGTACATCAAGGGAAACACCAGCCCCTCCATCACACCAGGACCTCCATAGGGAGAAAGCTCTGCCATAGAATGCCTTTTCTCTTCCAATACAAGCACCAAGCCTTGGAGCAGCAGGACTCAAGAGACGTGCAGAACTGCAGCCCAAGCTGTGGTGCTCAGAGATCTCCAGGAACCCTCCTCACATCAAGATGTGTTTGACCCAAGATATTTACATAAACTGTCTGAGGGGCAATTCACCTTGTGCAGCAGAAAATGCTCTGACAAACAACTCACTGAAATTGTACCTCCTTTCCCAGAGATCAGAGCAGGTCAGACTCCAAATAGAGGTTGGAAAGGATCTCAAAGATCATCCAGTTCCAAACCCCTGCCATAGGCAGGGAAGCCCTCCCACTAGAACAGGTCATTCAAGACCTCATCCAACCTGGCCTTGATCACCTCCAGGAAGGGAGCATCCACAACCTCCCTGGGCAACCTGTGCCAGCGTTTCATCACCCTCACTGGAAAGAGCTTCTTCCTAACATTCAGTTCCAATCTCCCCTCTGCCAGTTTAGTCCCATGAATCTCAGTCTCTGCTCAGCTGAAGGATACACCCAACGGCCCCAAATGTGTTTGCTACAAATTTCAGGGTTGAAGACCCCCAAAATAATAAGCCTTGAAGTTTCCTTTGACTTCTGAGAAGGCAAAAGATTCCAGAAGCAGAGAACATTTAGACCAATTAAGGAACTCTTTCTCATTGTTTTCTTGACTAAGGCTGCTTCATATTTTCTTGGTCACTACTGTTCCTCCCAACAGAGACAACTTCAGCCTCAGACAAAGAAAAGCAGCAGCACTAAGGAAGCAGAACACTGAGGAAGCCTCTGTTTACTCCTTTCGTCTAAGCAGAAAGGGCAAGCCTGGTCTTTCTGGTTGCTTTTCTCTAACACTGAAATTGCACTTCTGGACTTGACAGCAACTGCATAAGGGCTGTTTTTTACTGGGAATGTTCCACAGATTCAACCAAATTGTCTGGGGAAATGTCAATATCCTTACCATGGGAAATCAATCACAGAAATCACAGAAACATCCAGGTTGGCAAAGCCCCTCAGCATCACCAAGTCCAACCTAGAACCCTACTCTACAACATTCACCTTAAACCATAGCCCTAAGCACCACATCCAGGATGGGTGACTCCACCACCTCCCTGGGCAACTCATTCCAGTCCCTGATCACTCTATCTATAAAATACTTGTCCCTAATGTCCAATCTAAACCTCCCTAGCCTCAGCTTGAGGCCATTCCACTTTGTTCTCTCTCCAGTGACCTGTGAGAAGATCCCAGCAGCAGCCTCTCCACAATGTTCCTTCAGGTAGTTGTAGACAGCATTGAGGTCTGCCCTCAGCCTCTTCTTCCTCACACTAACCATCCCCAGCTCCCTCAGTCTCTCCTCGTCAGATCTATTCTCCAGGCCCTCCAGAGCTTCATTGCCCTTCTCTGATCTGCTCCAGCACCTCCACATCTCTCCTGTATTGTGGTGCCCAAAACTGAACACAGTACTCGAGGTGTGGCCTCACCAAATCTGAGTCCAAGGGGACAATCACCTCCTTGCTCCTGCTGGACACAGCATTTTTAATCCAAGCCAGAATGCCATTGGTTTCCTTGGCCACCTGGGCACACTGCTGGCTCCTATACAGCTCCTGTCTATTACAACCCCCAGATCCCTTTCTGCCAGCAGCTCTCCAGCCACACTGCCCCAAGCCTATAGCATTGCTTGGGATTGTTGTGACCCAAGCGCAGGACCTGGTACTTGGCCTTATTGAAACTCATCCCATTAATGTTGGCTCATGGATCTAAGCCTATCCAGGCTCCTCTGCAGAGCCTCTCTACCCACATTCAAATCAACACTGCCACCTGACTTGGTGTCACCTGCAAACTTACTGCTGACTCTCTATGCCTGAGCATATGAGGAACTTATCTACTGTCTTGCATGCTTGTATGGCATTCAAACAGATCAACTAATAGATATGTTCTGCTGCCTGGTAAAATTCCACACAATAAAAACAACAATCTACAGAACTGAATGTGAGGTCATCTTAAAGCCCTTGATATGGCTGGGCTCTGCCTTGGAGCTTAGCAGGAGCCTTGGCTGGATTTAATCCTGCTGGAATTCCTGTTGCTCTTAGAAATATGCACCAGCATTTGCTAACTCAGGTTCAGAACCCATTGAGAAATGAAAAGTGATAAATCCTCCTGCAAGCATCAACCTCTGTCAAACATAACCTGAAGCAGTCAGTTTTGGAGAGGAGGAATACAGAAAGGAATGTAGAGTGTCTAGCCAAAGTTCTATTTGAAAATGCTCTTTTCAATGACTCTCAACACTTGTCCAAAACAGAAAGCCTCTCTTTCATTTTTTTTCCCCCCAGATGTATTGGCTTGGCTTTCCACTTCCATGACCTTGCCCAGAAGACCAGAAAGCTTGGGCAGCACTGCATAAAATCCTAGCCACCAGCTTTAAATAAGCAGCAATTTCATCAATGACACCAATCAAGCAGGATTTTACCCTGCATTGTAAGTCACTGTAACATCTCTCTGTACTTGAAAAGCTCTGCAGCCTGAAATCCAACAGAAGCAGCCACCTTTGAGGAAAAAAGTACAAGCACTATAGCAAGGCTGCTATAGTGAGCTGGTGAGCACAAAGTGTTTGCTGAATTGGGCTTTCATTTATGAGTAGCCTGCAGTTCAAAGCAAGCATGAAACAGCATTACATGCAGGCAAAGCTGACCCACACTTCAAATGCAGATGTGGGAAACCTCTGAAATGCCAGACTCACCAAGAGGAACTAACAGCACAAACCTGTGACACACAGCTGCTGATGCAGACTCCGGCAGAGGTGCCTGGTAACAACCTGCCAGCTGCAATAAGCTCTGAAGATGAAATACTGGCTGCAGCAGGGACTGAGCAGCCAGGAATTTTGACCTCGGTGTTTCAGCACACACAGCTCACCAAATCACAGAACCATGCAGGTTGGCAAAGCCCCTCAGCATCACCAAGTCCAACCTAGAACCCTACTCTACAACATTCACCTTAAACCATAGCCCTAAGCACCACATCCAAACCACCCTTAAACACAGCCAGGCTGAGTGACACCACCACCTCCCTGGGCAGCTCATTCCAGTCCCTGACCACTTCTTCATCAAAAACTTCTTCCTAATGTCCAATCTAAACCTCCCCAGCCTCATCTTGAGGCCATTCCACCTTGTTCTGTTTCAAATGACCTGTGAAAAGAGCCCAGCAGCAGCCTCTCCACAATGACCCTTCAGGTAGCTGTAGACAGCAACGAGGTCTGCCCTCAGCCCCCTCTTTTTCACACTATCCAGCTCCAGCTCCCTCAGTCATTCCTCATCAGATTTATTCTCCAGGCCCTTCCCAGCTTCACTGCCCTCCTCTGGACCTGCTCCAGCACAGGTCACAAGCAGGCTCAGCATGGATCAGAGAGCTGTTGATCCCCAAACACCCATCTTGAGTTGTTCATTTCAACTTGAAGTTGAGATGTTCAGCAATAATCAAGTCCACTGACACAGAGTTTGATTTCATCCCTTCTAAAGGTGTAAAAAGAACAGTCTGGGTTTGTTGTTTGGAGTTGACAGGCTCTTCACAAAAGAATTTTTAGTCTGGAGAAAAGAAGTCTGAGAGAGGATTTAATCAATGTTTATAAATATCTGAGGGCTGGGGGTCAGGAGAGGGGGGACAAGCTCTGCTCACTGGGATAGGACAAGGAGCAATGGATGGAAGCTGCAGGACAGGAGGTTCCACCTCAATACAAGGGGGAACTTCCTTACTGTAAGGGTCCCAGAGCACAGGCACAGGCTGCCCAGAGAGGTTGTGGAGTCTCCTTCTCTGGAGACTTTCAAGGCCTGTCTGGATGTGTTCCTGTGTTACCTGAGCTAGATTGTATGGTCCTGCTGTGGCAGAGGCATTGGGCTCAATGTTCTCTTTGGGTCCCTTATGACCCTTAACATCTTGTGATCCTGTGAACATGGTTTTCAGTTTAAGCAGTAATCTGATGGGATAGAAGGAAACCCCATTTAGATATCTAGAATGATTGAGCAGGTCCAGAGTGGGTCCACAAAAGTGATCAGGGGGTTGGAGCAGCTCTGGTACAAGGACAGGCTGGAGGAGTTCAGCCTGGAGAAGAGAAGGCTCTCAGGAGACCTAATAGCAGCCTGCCAGTACCTGAAGGGGGCTGCAAGAAGAATGGAGAGAGACTGTTTGTAAAGAGCTGTAGTGACAGATCGAGAGCAATGGCTTCAAACTAGAGCATAGCAGGTTTAGATTGGATGTTAGGAGCAAGTTCTGCACCATGAGGGTGGTGGAACACTGCAACAGGTTGCCCAGGGAGGTGATTGTGGCCCCATCCCTGGAGATATTCAAGGTGAGGCTCAACAGAGCTCTGGGCAACCTGATCTAGGTGAGGCTGTCCCTGCTGACTGCAGTGGGGATTGAACTGGGTGACTTTTAGAAGTCCCTTCCAGCCCAGACTATTCTATGAACCCAAAATGCTCCTAGTGTTTATTGCACTTCCCTGATGCACCTGTAAAATGCACACACACAAGTTGTTCTTGAGCAAGAAACCCTTCCAGCTTGCACAAGAAGTGTCTGATTTTTCTCATAAACAGTATCTTTGACATTGTTCTCCATGAGGTATGAATGTGAGTTCCTATATCCTCATGTTTCTGCTGATAAACATTCGAATCTTGGCTTATGTTTGTGTTCTGCAGTGCTTTGGATGGGCAAGGCAAAACCCTGGCTGATCATCTATGACCTTTGCATTCTCCTTTAAATTCCCTGCCTTTGAGAGAGATGATGGCAGAGTTGATAGTGTCAACTGTTTATCAGCCATGGTAATTAGAGTGGGTGCATTTTGATTGTACAAATCCTCTTGTAGCAGATTTGTGGGGTTGTTGGTTTTGCTTTATTAACAGCTACTCTTTCCATCACTTTCAGCAGTGCTCTGGATTTGAAGATTTAAAGGGGTCCATGTCCAGAAAACAATTTCCCTCCTGAAAATCAGCTCAGCTTCACCTGACAAATTTTCCAGGGGAGAGAAAAAATCAGTCTCTCTCCTCTCTGCACTGCCAGCCCCCAAAACATGGAGTCTATTCTCACACAATGGTTTAGGCTGGAAAGGACCTCAAAGATCATCCAGCTCCAACCTCTTGCCATAGGCAGGGATACTTCCCGCTATTGCTCCTATTCTACTCAGCCCCAGAGAGGGCTTGGTTGTTGCTTCAGCAGTCTCCATTAATGCCCCTGTGCACACCTACTGCTACAGCCACAGCCAGTCTGATGCTGTCAGACTGCAGTTGGGCCTCCCTGAAGGTTCAGGTTCAAACATGGGATGCAGAGGATGCTATTGCTAGAGATAAATCAATGACAAAGATGTCATTTTGCACTCAACAGCCAAGCAGAGCCATATTTCAGCTGCCCACATAACCCTCTGCTATGATGTGCACATTACTTACATGATCACTACTTGGATTCCCCATGCCATCTAAAGCCCAGGTGATAAGGTACAGATATTTTACTCCAGGTCTTTCAGCTGGTGGCTTTTGACAAAACCTGTAGGTAAATAAGATCATTCATTTCTGTGTGGCTCTCTAGGAGCAGGTCTGGGATCACAGCCCCAGACCTTGCAGCCCAGTTCCTCACTTGAACACAAACCATTGCAGTCACAATGAGCTGGGAGGTTTCACTGGGTGCCAAGACCTCAAATCCAGCAGTCTAGTCCTGCTTCACCAGGGACCTATAACTGCAGCCATTGGGTTTACACTCATGAAATGGAGCCTAACATCACACTGTCTCTTCACCAAGCAATGCTGTACTCTTGGAGTCACCTTTTTTCCTCCTCAGCTCTTTCCAGTTGTCTGCATGCAAAAAGCTGAAGCAGAAGTTCTTATAGAGCTGGCTCCTGCTGTGTGCAGCTCTGAAGTTTTGATGGGTGAGTCAAATTAAAAGACAGCCCAAAAAATGCATGACAGTCTTCTCTGGAGGCTTTCAAGGCCTGTCTGGATGTGTTCCTCTGTGATCTGAGCTAGGCTGTATGGTCCTGCTCTGGCAGGGGGATTGGACTCAATGATCATCTTGGGTCCCTTCCAACCCCTGACATCTTGTGATCCCCCACTAGCTCTGTTTGCCAAGGTAAACGTTTGCTGTAGTTGCCTGAGGACTGTCCTTTAACTCCAAAACAGACCCAGACGGTCACTCCCACCTCCAGTGTGCTGTATGAAAGTTGTGGAGAAGTTGACCATGGAGAAGCTCAGTACCCTGGTACAGAAACTGTTAACATGCCTGGGTATGCAGAAATAGCCCACTGGGCTTGCTGGAGATCAGAGGAGGGGGAGATCACCACTGCCTCCTTTGCAGTCCAACACATTTCCTTCTCCTTGAGGGAGCAGCTGCTTCCACACAACAAAAGCAGAAGCTCACCTTCAGAGGAAGATTCCCCAAACCAAAGCCAGCTTTTACTTCCACGATCCTCCATCCCAGTGTATTTTTGCCAGTAAAACAGGCTAGAGGGATTTCATTACTTTCCTTACCAACACTCTCATGCCAGCTCAAGCCTTCTGTCCCCCAAAGCCTGGGAGACCCTGTAACTGCCCCCTGCCCCAAAATAGCGCCTCCCCACAATACAAAGCAGGGGTGTCCTCACCAGAGCCCCTCTGCAGCCGTGTGCACAGACAGCAGGAGCCCTTGTGCACGTCTCCTTGGGAAAGAGAAGCACCGAGAGAAGCAGTCAGCTTTCAGCACCGCAGACTCTTAACTGAAGCTGTGCTTTAATGACTTCTGTTTGCATCCTCCGCTGAAACCTAACTCGCCCCTGTTAGTCCCACCAGCTGCTTCCAATCTTCTCAACAGAAGGATCTCTCCGTGCTATAAACTTCAGCTTTGCAAACGCAAGCATCATCTATTAAGCCAGAAGCTTTAGATAGGATCCACGGATGCGAGGCTGGGAGTCCCACCAGCACAGGGCATATCTTCCCTGTGTCAGCAGACACCTGATGTATTTTTAGTGCTGTCAGAAACAAACCACTCCTTGATGCTCCAGGGGGAGGGGGGAATCATCTGAAAGTGGCAGTGAAGCTAATATTTTTAAAGACCCTTTCGAGCACTCACCAGCCTCCTGGGGGAGCTTGTCGACATCTCCCACGTTAAATGAAAGTCTCTCTAACAGCCACAGGGGTTTCAAAGCTGGAACATATCAAAGCTGCTGGGATGGCAAGCTCCATAGCAGGCACAATACATCAACACTTGCAGACACTAAATCCTTCCCAGCCCCAAGGGAGCTAACAGCCCCCCGGAGTGAGCTCTTTTTGCTGATGTATCTCTGCAATGAACTGCTAAGCTCCTCTCTAAACTTGACAGCTGTCCTGCACACACTCAACACCCCTCCTTCTCCGTGCTTGAATCTTTCTTGTTAAATGCCTTGTTACATCATTTTTCCTTTCAGATGAAGAAAGAAATCTCTCCTCCAACCCTACACAAAGTTCTCACTGACCTGCTGCTGACATGCACAAGGGTAGCACCACGTTGCTCTGGCCTCCTGGGAAGCAGCAATGCTCAGGGACACTTCATCCATGGCATGCAGAGGTGCACTGCCCAGACGTCTCCCTGTGGCAGTCAGTAGGGATTTGATGATATGAGCATCACAGCTCCATCACTTGGGAGCCAAGTGGCTTATACACTGCTCTCCACTGGCATGGCTCTATGGTTCCAGACTTTCCATATATAAATGTGTGTATATATACATATATTTATCTCCAGATGTAATCTTGGGCTCAACAAACTCCTGCAGTTGGCAGGAGCTCCCATACCCATCCCCCTAAGCAGATTACTCACTCCCAGACAATCTGATGGCTTCCTATGCTCAGATCAGCTTAAATCTGTGACAAGGCTTTTCACTGCTCTGAGGGCCTGCAGAAAACTTTCCCCTTCACTGTGCAGAGCTTGGCCCTCATGTAGAACTCACAGTGCCAACAGCTTTTTGTCACACCTGCTCCAGCCAGTAGTCTTCCAGAGCTGCTCTGCAGCCTTACCACAAGAATCACAGAATCATAGAATCAACCAGGTTGGAAGAGACCTTCAAGATCATCCAGTCCAACCCAGCACCCAGCCCTATCCAGTCAACTAGATCATGGCACCAAGTGCCTCATCCAGGCTTTTCTTGAGCACCTCCAGGGACAGTGACTCCAGCACCTCCCTGGGCAGCCCATTCCAATGCCAATCACTCTCTCTGAAAAGAACTTCCTCCTAACATCCAGCCTAGACCTCCTCTGGCACAACTTGAGGCTGTGTCCTTGTTCTGTTGCTGGTTGCCTGGGACAAGAGACCAACCCCACCTGGCTACAACCTCCCTTCAGGTAGTTGTAGAGAGCAGTGAGGTCACCTCTGAGCCTCCTCTTCTCCAGGCTAAACAATCCCAGTTCCCTCAGCCTCTCTTCACCACCAAGACAGCTGTGGTCTTACATTGTCAAAGCCCTTACAAGTGTTGCCATAAGGGTAGTTGGGAACAGTCAGAAACAGACCTAACTTCCAGCTGAGGACAAAGCAGTAGGTTTTTTTCCTGCAGTTTCTTGCATTTCAAAGCTACAAGACCTTTCCAAGGAACACCAAAATGCCAGTGCTGCACCCTTACTAGAAGCAGCTGGTTCTCCCTTAGCTGTTCATGGTCATATTTTTTTGCTTACTGTTTGTCTGATGAAAGAGCTCCACTGAGGCATTGCTTCACTCCAATGCCAGCAGGATCATTCCTTACTCTTGTAACAGCACTCTGACCTGCCACCCAACGAGCCCACAATGCCTGACAGCTCTGTGGAGATCAACACCTGAGCCAAGCTGAGGAGTCACAGAATCACAGAAACATAGAGGTTGGCAGAGCCCCTCAGCATCACCAAGTCCAACCTAGAACCCTACTCTACAACATTCACCTTAAACCATAGCCCTAAGCACCACAGCCAAACCACCCTTAAACACATCCAGGCTGGGTGACTCCACCACCTCCCTGGGCAGCTCATTCCAGTCCCTGACCGCTCTCTCCATGAAAAACTTTTTCCTAATGTCCAATCTAAACCTCCCCGGCCTCAGCTCGAGGTTGTTCCCCCTTGTTCTGTCTCCAATTGCCTGTGAGAAGAGCCCAGCACAGCCTCTGCAGGTTGGCTCAGCACCTGGAAGGTGAGTGGCCATTTGCAAAAGCCTGGACAGTGGAAGCAGCAGAATGACTTTCGCAGCAGAGCTTCCACACTCAGACTGCTGAGGCACATGAGCTCTGCCACAGCTGCCAGTCAAACAGAGGGTGCTGTTGCTGCCCTGCCGGTGAGGGGTAACTCTCCTTCACTGGATGTTTCCAGCACAGATACTTTTCACGCTGTTCCATGTCCTTTGTCACTCCCTGCATCAGCAGAGAGGGGAACAGGACAGTTTTCTTCTACCTCTGCTGCTGACGCTGCTGCAGCACAAAGTGATCTGAAATGATTCACTCTCCAAGATTTCTTCTTAAAATGTCTAGAGATAGAAGATGAGCGACAACAGTTGCCCCAGGATGTGGTGCTCAGTGACTCTGACTGATCACCCTGCGCCTTCGCGCTCATCCGCTGCTTCTGTCGCTCCCCGCTGGCTCCAGCACAGCCGCCAGAGCTCACCCCTCATGAGTATCAGGACACCTGCTTGTGCTCTAAGAGGCAGTGTCCCTGTGCCTCAGTGCCAGCAGGCCCTGGCACACTCTGCTGAAGCCAGAACAGGCCTGTCAGCAAAGAGGCTGCTGCTGGGCTCGTCTCACAGGTAATCAGAGGCAGAAGAAGGGCAAACAGCCTCAAGCTGAGGCTGGGGAAGTTTAGAATCATAGAATCAACCAGGTTGGAAGAGTCCTCCAAGGTCATCCAGTCCAACCTAGCACCCAGCGCTATCCAGTCAACTAGACCATGGCACTAAGTGCCTCATCCAGGCTTTGCTTGAACACCTCCAGGGACATTAGGAAAAAGTTTTTTCATGGAGACAGTGGTCAGGGATTGGAATGAGCTGCCCAGGGAGGTGGTTGAGTTGTCAACCCTGGATGTGTTCAAGGGTCATTTGTATGCTGAGGGCTATGGTTTAAAGTGAATGTTGTAGAGTAGGGTTCTAGGTTGGACTTGGTGGTGCTGAGGAGCTTTGCCAACCTGGATGTTTCTGTGACTGTGAAATTGAGCCACGGAGAAGGGCTGTCAGCTGAGCCCCACACCACACAGCTGCCAAATGTCCCTAGGGCAGAACCTTGTCCCAGCACAAGCGCAGCTCTGGAACAGGAGTTCTGCAGATGTCCTCAGGGCAGAAAGGAGCTCTTTTCTCCAACCAGACCATTCGCACTCTGAAATGCTCCTTCCAGCTGGCTCTGTTCTCTGGAGACATCCACATTGCTTGGTAGACTCACTTCCCAGCCACTTCATATGGCTGGAGAAACATATCGAGGCCTTGCAGCCAAGAGAGCCAGCCCCAAGGGAGGTATTTCTGGTACCCGAGCTTATGAAACCTGCCGATTTCAGCCGCAGACAGACCACGTTGTAAAGCTGCTTCACCTGCTGGGGGCAGAGCCTGTCAGACCCACAAATCAATGAGACGGATTTGCTGCTGACAAGCTCCGCCTGCCGTGTTCAGCCCCAGCAGTTCTTACCAGGGGCTGGTAATCAGCAGCGCTTTTAATTGCAGCTGCATTCTTAACTCCTCTCGCCCAAATGGAGAAATGTGCACGTGCTGATTCCTGGAGAAGGATCTGCTTTCTGGGGGAGGTCTGACCAGATGGGAACTGTCAGGGGCATCTCCCCGCCACAGCCCCACGTCCAGCAGCACAGCAGGCACAGGGCAGAGGAGTGACAGCTGGGCCACTGAAACCTGGACTTGTCAGGCGAAACAGGTGAGTGCTGCAGGACACCTATGCCCTTCCTGCTGTCTGGGGTCCCTCACATGGTAACACATAGAATCATAGAATCAACCAGGTTGGAAGAGACCTCCAAGATCATCCACTCCAACCTATCCCCCAGCCCTATCCAGTCAACTAGACACATACAACGCGCTCACAGCCACAATGTAGGTCAACCACCTCCCTACCTCCCTTGTTGCAGGTTCCATCTACCAGACCAGTTCCATACACAGGAGCAGCACCCCAGTGAGCACCCACAACTCATTTAAGACCCAATCCAAAATTTCATTAGCTTTAGATAGTAACAACCAAAGCCACATATTAAAAGCAATCCAAGTGGTTTCACTCCTGCCCAATGCAATTTGCTAACACCTACAGGAAGGCATCGGTTGCCCTCCATGAGCTTCCCAGCTCATTTCTGAGTCTTTTCATTTGGGATTGTGTATTATCAAACACAGAATCGTGGAATTGCATGGTTGGAAAAGAGCTTAATGTCATTAAGTCTAACCACAACCTAACATTTCCATGTACACAACATGGATCAAGTGAGAAGTGTTTTATCCTTCCATCACCCTGCTGAAACTGGAGAAGAATCATGATCATCCTTGTCTTCTTAGCAGCACTGAGGCTGCACCTCAATTATTGAGTTCAGTTTTGGGAACATATTGCAAGAAGGGCATTGATGAGCTGCAGCAGGTCATAGAACCATAGAGGCTGGAAGGGACCTCAAAAGCTCATTCAGTCCAACCCTCCTGCCACAGCAGGATCAACTACACCAGATCACACAGGAACATGTCCAGGTGGGTCTCAAATATCTCCAGAGAGACTCCACAACCCCCCTGGGTAGCCTGTTCCAGTGTTCTGTCACCCACACAGGGAAAAAAATTCTCCTCGTTTTTAAGGGGAACTTCCTGTGCCTCAGCTTCCACCCAGTGCCCCTTGGCCTGTCATTGGGCATCACCCAGCAGAGTCTGGTACTCTTGGCACTCACTCCTTACACATTTATAACCATTGGTGAGGTCACCTCTCAGTCTCCTCTTCTCCAAACAGCACAGACCCAGCTCCCTCAGGCTCTCCTTGTAACAGAGGTGTTCCACTCCCTTCATCATCTTTGTGGCTCTGTGCTGGGCTCTCTCAAGCATTTCTATGTCCCTCTTGAACTGGGGGACCCAGAACTGAACACAGTACTCCAGATGTGGCCTCACCAGGGCAGAGCAGAGGGGCAGAAGAACTTCTCTCAATCTACTAAGCACAACCCTTCTAATCCACCCCAGAATGGCATTTCCCCTCCTCACCACCAGAACACATTACTGGCTCGTGGTCAACCTCCCACCAACTAGGACCTCCAGATCATTTTCCTCTTTCCTTACCTAGAGCAGATCACACTGGAATGCATCCAGATAGTTCTTGAGTATCTCCAGAGAGGGAGACTCCACAGTCCACGGTCTGTTCCAGTGTTCTGTCACCCTTATAGGGAAAAAAATCTTCCTCTGGTTCACATGGAACCTCCTATGCCTCAGCTTCCACCACTGCCCCTTGTCCTGTCACTGGGCATCACCAAGAAGAAGCTGGCTCCAGCCTCCTGGCACTCACCCTGCAGATATTTATACATGTGCCCAGAGAAGCTGGTGAAGGGTGTGGAGAATAGGCCTGAGGAGGAGCAGCTGTGGGAGCCGCTGTTGTGTGGCTTGGAGGCTGAGGGGAGGCCTCATTGCTTGCTACAACTCCCTGAAATGAGGTTGCAGTGAGGTAGGGGTCAGTCTCTTCTCCCAGGTAGCAAGTGATAGGATGAAAGGAAATGGCCTCAAGTTGCTGCAGGGAAAGTTTCTGTTGGATGTTAGGAAAGAGCTCTTCCACCAAAAGAGTTGTGAGACACTGAAACAGGCTGCCCAGGGCAGGGGTGCAGTCGCCATGGCTAAAAGGGTTTGAACAGCGGCGTAGACGTGGTGCTGAGGGGCCGGTGCAGAAGTGCACTTGACAGTGCAGGGCTAAAGGCTGTACCAGGTGATCCTAAAGATCTTTTCCAACTAGGAGGACTCTGAGCCAAAGCAGAGCCGTCCCTGCCAGAGCACGCTCTGAGGGGCAGCACTCCTTCCCGGCGGCTCACACCGACCGCTCCGTAACACCGCTCCCGCGCTCTGCTACCCCTCCCCAGTCAGACCCCGCCGCTGCCGGGGCTCCCGACGGGTGTGGGTGCTCCCGATGGATGCAGAGGCTCCCGATAGGCGCGGGGGGTTCCGACAGGTGCGAGAACTCTCGATGGGTGCAGAGGCTGCAGTAGGCGCAGGCTGTCCACACAGGTGCGAAGGCCTTCAGGGGGTGTCCCGGGGCTCCCGATGGGTGCAGAGGCTCCCGATGGATGCAGAGCCTTCCGAGAGGTGCGGGGGGTTCCAACAGGTGCGAGAACTCTCGACGGGTGCAGAGGCTGCAGTAGGCGCAGGCTGTCCAGACAGGTGCGAAGGCCCTCAGAGGGTGTCCCGGGGCTCCCGATGGATGCAGAGGCTCCCGATAGGCGCGGGGGGTTCCGACAGGTGCGAGAACTCTCGACGGGTGCAGAGGCTGCAGTAGGCGCAGGCTGCACAGACAGGTGCGAAGGCCCTCAGGGGGTGTCCCGGGGCTCCCGGCGGGTGTGGGGGCTCCGCCCGGCCCCGCCTGCACGTGCGGCCACACCTGCCCCGCCGGGGCTCGCGCCCCACCCCAAGCCACCGCCCCGCCCCTCCCCTCGGCCCGCCAGCCAATGAGCGTTAGCGGGCTCAGGCCAGCGGCCAATGGGGGCGCGGGCGCTGCCCCCTGCCGGCCGCTCGCTGCCCCCGCCCCGTATTTGAGGCGCGCCGCGCGGCCGCGCGCCGGCAGAGGCGGTGGGAGCGGGCGGTGCTGGCGGCGCTGCCCCGCACGGCGCTCGGGGGAGCGGGCGGTCCCGGGCAGCTGTACGGCTCCATGGAGGCTTTCCCCGGCGGTAAGCTGGAGCAGCACCGGCACCTTCCGCCCGTGGAGTGCCTGCCGGGCGCTCGGTACGGCGGCCGCAGTCACAGCGCCTGTGGGAACGTTTTCAACTCCTGGAACGATTACCTGGGGCTGGCCACGCTCATCACCAAGGCCGTGCGCCCCGGCAAGGGCTTCAGCGCCGAGCAGCCCTCGGTGGTGGTGGCGGCTGCCGTGCCGCCGGCCGAGGAGGAGGAGGAAGAGGAGGAGGAAGAAGAAGCGGCGGGGCCGTACTTCGAGGGCGCGCTGGACTTGCACGACCTGGCCCTCTGCGGGCATCACCATCATCATCACCACAGCGAGAGCCTGTTGGAGGAGCGCTTCGCCGACTTCAGCCCTTTTCCCGGGCGCGGCGGCCCGGCCGCCGTGGTGTTGGATTGCTCGGGGGAGCACCCGGGCCGGGAGGGCTCGCCCCACGCCTGGGGCGGGGTGGTGGTGGCGGGGAGGCTGCCGACCCACCCGCGGGCCGCCTCCCGCTTGCTTAAACCCGAGCTGCAGGTCTGCGTCTTCTGCCGGAACAACAAGGAGGCCGTGGCTCTCTACACCACCCACATCCTCAAGGGACCCGACGGCCGCGTTCTTTGCCCGGTGCTGCGACGCTACACCTGCCCCCTCTGCGGTGCCAGCGGCGACAATGCCCACACCATCAAATACTGTCCCCTCTCCAAAATGCAGGCGGCCAAACAGCTCAAACACGCCCGGACCGCCCTGGGAAAGAAGAGTCGTTAGGCGCCGGGACCCTCCCGGGGGCGGCCCGGCCACCTCCCGGCTGGTTTCCCTTTGGGTTGTTTGGTTTTGTCTTTAAAGCGGCTGGCGGTTTATGTTCTCCTCACACATTAATATATTAAAGGCGGAGACTGGCGAGCGGGAGCGCCGTGCCGGTGCCGTGCCGGTGCCGTGCCGGTGCCGTGCCGCCGGTGGCGTTTGGGGCGCGCTGGCCCGCGCGGAGCCCGGCGCCGGGCCGCGGGAGTTGCGCAGCATTAGATGCACTGTATTTGTTTATTGTAAGGAGGAAAAAAAATATATATATATGTGATTTTTACGGAAACTGATTGCAGGCGAGATCTAATTGGGGGGGGGGGGGGGGCGATTAAAGCAAATACCGGGCGGAGAGCGGGGCTGGGGAGGGGGCTGGCGGTTGGTTGCAGCGGGGCAGCGCTGCCCTCTGCTGCCAGCTGGGCCCGGCTTTGCCTCCCCCCCACCCTGAAGTGGAGGGGAAAGCAGCGGTGGCCGTCGCGGTGGGTCCGGGCCGGTGGTGCACCGCAGGGGGCTGGAGGGTGAGCGGCCGTCTTGCCTGGCTAACAGCAGGGTGTTTAATTAGGGTGCGACATGCTACCCTGCAGGTCTGAAGGCAAACATCCCAGCAGGTTCCTTGGTCGGGAAACAAATCGTCAGCAAAGCTGCTCTCCGTGCCTCTCCCGCTGATTAACAAACGTCACCTCCCCGTAATCGCAGCATCCTACCTAGCACGATGAGAGAGCCCCCACGGGCACCCTTGAACTGTTTCACTAGTGAGCGTGGTCAGTTGCTGGTCTTCCCAGGTGTCCGTGCCCCCCACACGGCTTTAGGGAAGGGCTCAGAGGAGAAAGAATCAAAGTGCATGTTTGTAAGCGTCAGACTTCGGGCTGAGGTGCAAGCTGAGCCCTTTCTGCTGAAGGAAGGGTGAGCGGTATGGCAGAGAATGATCTTTGATGCAGCTTGTGCTTGTGGTGGGACAGTAAGGGGGTGATGAGACTTTGGAAAGGAGACACCTGGACAAAGCAGAGAGGCATGACTGGAGTGGAAGTGGGGGGTGAGATTTTCCAGAGCTGAGACACTGTGGCTTTAATTTACTGCAAGGTGGGAGGGATCTACCTATACAGTTAACAAATATCCTTAATGTTTCATGAGCTATGAAAATTTAAGACCAGTGCTGAATAAGTGGTGGCAGTTGTTTGGTGCTGAGCATCAGGCAGAGTGGTGTTGCTTCTGATCCTTGAGAGACCTGAAATTGTTTTCATTGCTACTTGGGGGCAGGACAAGGAGCAGCAGCAGGTTTGTGGTTTGCCTAGGAGTCCCCTGGAGCTGAAGGCAGGTGCCCAAGTTCTCAGTGCGGAGGCAGTTATACTATAGGTAGACTTAACCACACCTGGCACAAGGAGGGGTGCTCATTTGGGGGGGGTGGTTCTGCTAAAAGCAGGGAGAGGAAGAGAGCCTTGTGCAGGAGCTGCTGGGGCACTACCCGGAGGAGATGAGAAAGGAGATGGGTCCTGACAGAAGCGAGCCAGCAAAGTGAGGGGTGATGGATGTCTGTGTGCATTCCTTTTGATCAGCTGTTCATTAGGGTGTGAGGTGGGGCAGGAGAGGGGGAGAGTGGGATGGTTGAGAAAGGAGTCAAAACAAGTGCAGGGTGGGCTGGGGAGGAGGGCCTAGGGTTCATTATTCATCACTGCTGTTGACTCACAGCTGCAACAATTAGGAGGGAGAAACTGATTTTGTGTGGAAGTGTTCTCTTAAATCTTCATCAAATAGCTCCAAAGATGATGTCAGGTCTAATTACCAAATGCAGCAGGGCTTACATTAAATAACAGTTTGCAGCAGCTGCAGCTAACCCTGTGGCAGCTACCCTCTCCTCCTGCAGTAGCGTTTTGTGTTTCACTGTGGGATGTGCACCAAAGGCTCTTTGAAGCTGTTACAGGGTAGATGCATTTGGTTTTGTGATGCCTGCTCCACAGAGGTTGAATTTCTATCCACCACCCATTAGGATCAAGCTCAAATGTGATGCCAGAAGAGCTTTCTTCTGTACTTCTGTTACTTCCACATGGGACGTTTGATCAGCACCTGCATTTTAATGCAGTTCACTGTTACTGGGCATAAGAGCTAGAAAGGTGTAAGGAATCTGAGGGGTAATTCTGGAAGTGCTGGATCTGAGGTGCTCCTGGTGATGTTCACAACGTGCCCAGCCTTCTCCTCTGTTCTGTACATGAAGCTACTGTGTAGCCACAGCCCTATTGCACCCCCTGGAAATCCATCAAGGCACCATAAGACCCAGGATGTCACTGGCCTTTTGCAGTGCCTGTTTGTTCTCTCTGCCTGGTTAAGAGCAAGCTGCTTTATCCATGGCCTCTGCTGAAGCCTGTCACTCCCAGTTCCTCTCATCCTAAACGGGTACTTGCAGCTCTGGCATGGAAAGGCCAAGAACTGCCTTTTGTAGCTGCCACACAGCATTAAGCATCTGAGAACAGGTAAGGTGGTAGAATAACAGCTTCAAAAGTTAGGGGGAGGAAAAACAACCCACACTATTCCAGAGAGATTACAAGGTTCAGAACCAGCAAAAGGCAACAAGCTTTTTGTTACTTAACAGTGTCTTACAAAGATTGAACTTTGAAGGACGTTTTGGGGTGGGTTGGTTTGTTTTGGTTTTCTCCTTTAAGTCCCTTCTGTGATTTCCTGTGCACCAGCACACCCCTTGTGGCACTGAGTAAGCTGAAACGTGCTTGTTCTTGGTCTCTGAAAAGCTTACTACAATGTGTAGTAGTGGTCTCCTTCAATGCTGGAAACCATTTACATTGACAGTTTAAATAGCTTCAGCTGAAAGCAGCCTAGCTTGGAGCTGTTATGTGCTCCACAGAAGAGGGCTAAGAAAAGCCAGGTATCTGTTTCATTTATTCTACAGGCATTTGCAAACAAAAATATTATGGTCACTTGTTTAAACCAAGTCATTTATCTTCACAGAATCACTTAATTACTGGGAAATATTCCTGAGCAGGTAGGTGGTAGAATCCTTTCACCAGTGATATTCCAGTTGGCCCTTAATCATCCTCAGTTGATACAAGTCTTGGCAAAGATCAAGCTAATTCTAATTAAAAGTTACTTTTTGATGCACAGGTAACTCGATTCAGCTGAAGTCTGGTAAGTCTGTACCCAACTTTAGTGGAAATTCTGTTTGGACAGAGTTTGCTGTCAATCTGCAGAGCAGAGGGCCTCAGGTAGCTGCTTTGCCATAGCACCAAACCATCCTGGCCAGAAGTTGTCTTTCTTTTCCATAGATGTGCCAGCTTAACCCACCAAAATAAAGGTTAATTTGTACTGGAGACAGTTTGCTTACAGAAAATGATTCTGCTATGCTTGCTGCCTGGAGAAATCAGAAGTGACAAACACAGAAAGAGACATGGGCAAAACCAGTGGATTGTCCTCCTGCCCAGGAATGGAAGGACTAACAAAGCTTAAACTGCAGTAGGGAATATTTTAATCAGTGAAAAGCAGAGCAATAGCTTGTGGAACTGCCATCCTGCCATCATTAAATGCAGCAATGTTCCTTTTTAAGAGGAGGACCAGACAAAGTGCAGAGCACTTCAGTTCTGGTTGATCCTGCTGTGGTGAAATAGGATAAATGGGGTGTTCTTGTGCCACTGGCATGCAGGAAGCCACACAGGGTGGGAACCAGTGTCTGAGGAACAGGTGAACTTTGAATCTTGCATTGTACTGACCCACACCACCTTCACTCTGTAGGCTTTTACAGTTAAAGGTACCCTTAGTGTCAGAAGGGAAACTTGCTTACATGTAGCAGCTCCTGCTGGTGACCACACACCAGAGATAAAGCAACAGATTTAATTTACAGCAAGATGAATCTCAGTACTGTTACTGCCTGAGATTGTCTTCTGGCTGGCCAGCCCATCTGCTCCATAGCTTCCTGGTGTGCTCCTGACCCTGAGGCACATCTAACCAAGGTCACGATGCATCCAGGGATGCAACTGTGGCTGTGCCCAGGCTGGAGTGGCACCACTGCATTCAGTGCTCCTGCTGTGCCCTAATGCTAGTCTTAGGACTTCATTTCTTTAGAACAAAGGCACTCTAGAGAAAACACTTCAAATGCTTATACCTTGCTTCTGCTGAGCACTCTGATGGTCCTCAGCCCTGCCCACCAGCTAGGGGTTAGGCTCTGGGGTGCTCCCGCTATAAGAAAGAAGCTGAACTGTTCCTACCTGATCACCTGCCTTGCTCTGCTCTTGGAGATGTTTCGACAAAGCAAAATTTGCATCCATTTAACCACCAGCAGCCTTAAGTTCTGCCATCTAAATATAGTCATATGACACTTTGTGTTCTAATGGATGATTTAAGCACAGCAACACTGGACAGAGCATTCACTTGAGTTGCTCAGCATCTTCAGGTCACCAAGCTCTGTGCTAGCAGCAGTAGATGGAGGTTTTATCTGTGGGATTCAGTCAGCAGTGGAGCTTGACTCTTGCAGTTTAGTCTTCTAAAATGACCAAGCAGGAAAACAAACACACTGGCATAGCTGTAGAGCTCACATCTTGCAGATCTTTTCTCCTGAGAGTTGTGTTGGCAACATTATCCCCATCTCAAATAGTGGAACAGTTTTGGAAACAGAACTGCAGCAGGTGCAAGCATACCAACGTTTATCCCCATGTGAAAATGGCCGTGCTTGGATAAAACTGAAAATACATAGTTGGAGGAATAATCACTTTACATCTCTCTGGTGACTGGAGAAAGGCAAGTCCTGCATTCATCTTCAGGAAAGGCTGAAAGGATTGTCTGAGGAGCTATGGCACAGATGGTGTCACTTGAGTCCCTGGGAGCACTGTGGAGGAAGCAAGCATGTTTATGGGCACATTGAAGAGGGGATGGAACAGCCAGCATGGATTTACTGAGTGTAATTAATGTCTGGCTTGCCTGCTTTCTACAACAAAGTAACTTTGTGGACAACAGAAGGTGCATGAGATGTTCAATTTTAGCAGAGCTGTCAAGGCTGTCTTACAATATTATTGTCCCCAAGTTAAAGTGTTACAGCCCAGAGGACAAGTGCAGACAGCGATACAGTGTTGAATGTTCAGGCTCAGTATCAAGAGGTTAGGCTGCAGCCGAAGTGGGATAGCACAGGGGGCTGGGGGGCTGTGCTGGAACCTGGCTGGACAACTTCCTCAAGGACCTGGAGGCAGCAATGAGATTGGAGAGCTGGCTCAAATGCCTCCAGAGCTCTGACAAGCAAAATGCTGAACATGAGCTAGCACATCTCTCAGTGTCTGAATAGGACCGTAGCCTGTAGATGAGAGTATTCCCCTCAGCAGACCTCATCTTGACTACCACATGAAGGTTTAGGTCCCACTGTCCCCAGTGCAATGAGGACACTGCCAAATCCAAGTTGAGCAGAGGGGCAACTACAGTCAAGGCTATAGCATATGCCTGGCAAGAAAGACTGAGGGAACAGGGCTTGCACAGCCTGGAGAAGGCTTTGAGGAGACTTACCTGCACTCCATCAGGACCTACCAGGAAACTTCAGCAGGCTTTTCTCACAGCAGTGCATAAGCAAGAGAACATGCGGTAGGAGCTGAAAAGAGAGTGTTAAGGCACACCTTATGTGAAAACAGGCTGAGAGCTGGGATTGTTCACATCTGGAGAAGGCTTCAAGATCTTACTGCAGCCTTTCAATACTCCAAGGGGGCCTGTTAGAAAGATGGGGGACAATCTTTTTAGCAGTTTGTTGCAGCAGATTAGGGGAAATGGTTTTAAACGAAAAGAGGAAAGATTTGGACTAGGTTTAAGGAAGACATTTTTTACACTGAGGGTGGTGAAACACTGAAACAGGTTGCCCAGAGAGACATTAGATGCCTCATTCCTGGAAACATTCCAGATCAAGTTTAACAGGACCCTTTAAAGGTCCCTTCCAACTCAAACCTTTCTATTGATTTTCCAGTCTGGGACCACTGAAGCATTGGAGGAAGCTGCTCAGAAAGGTTGCTCAGTCTGCATCTTTGGAGCTTTTCAAGACCACACTGGAGAAACACAGTTCTGAGTAACACAATCGTTTCACAGAGGTGAGGCAAGCTCCTGTGGTCTCACTTAAGAGGAATGATCCTGTGGCACAGAATTTAAGGCTGGCAAGAGGTAGCTGAACAGCAGCAGCATCCATGGACTCCAAATCCAGTAAGTGGGCAGCTGCCACTCTCTACTTGCATCCTTCATAGGACTGTGTGGTGAATCAAAAACACAGAGTTGGTTGAAGAAATTCTCTGATTCAACAAGCAATGACATGACAGCTTCCAAAGGCACAGAAATCTGCCCCTCAAAGATGACTCTGAGAAACCTACTGGTCCTGGGTAACTCAGAAAGCAGCAGGAAAGGACAAGTGGAGTACTGCAACTTTGTTGACACACATTAAAATGAAACCAGATCTCTCAGAGAGGCTGTGGAGTCGCCTTCTCTGGAGACTATAAAAGCCAACCTGGACTTGTTCCTGTGTGGCCTGCCCTTGCTGATTCTGCTTTGGCAGAGGGGGTGGACCTGATGATCTCTGGAGGTCCCTTCCAACCTCTACCATTCTATGACCTGATGAAACTACCATAAGTGTTGCCACATTCTCCTTCAGCTCGTACTGAAAGAGCACTAACGCAGTGGATGTTCTGCATTAGCTTACAGCATGGAAGTTGTAAGGCAAAAGACTACAGCAGCTAATTCCTTAAGTTGTTTATTTATCATTGAAGAAACACACAGCAGCAAGTTCTGTGTTGGCTTCAGTATGACCAGATAGCTA
Organism: Pogoniulus pusillus; assembly: GCF_015220805.1. Taxonomy (NCBI): domain Eukaryota; kingdom Metazoa; phylum Chordata; class Aves; order Piciformes; family Lybiidae; genus Pogoniulus; species Pogoniulus pusillus. The sequence goes on along the minus strand of NC_087269.1, from coordinate 4,633,438 downwards.
ATCATTGTTACCACACCCAAAAAGTGAAGTCAACACAGCCATTACTACAAATCACTTTTTGTTTTGTTTGGAAAGGGAAAGAATTAACCCTGAAGACATGAGAATTGGGGGGAAAATTCAACCATTTCTTCAAAACCCACTTGTTTTTTTTCTTTAAATATGACAATATTTATAAATCCTTGAGAGGCATGAAATTATCCAAGTAACAGAACAAGAAAGCAGTTGTGATATTGGCAACAAAAAAAAAAGACACAGCCATACTCTTACCAAAACACTCCAGCTGGAATAGCTCCCAAGTTCTGTGGTTGCACACTGCAACAGGGGATACCTTACTGGAACAAGGGTTGCAAATTGGCCTCGGAGGTGTTGATGTATTCAAGTAAATCTACAGGAAAGATGCCAGTGTAGCTAATGCTCATCATTAAATTCATATTTAATTCAAATTTAAAGAACTTCCTGATAAAAGAAGTCTCTTGGAAAGACAGCTATGAAAAAACAGGGCTTTTAGAGTTTTTTCTCTTGTTTTGGCTAATTATAAGAATTGATTTTGCTCTGCTTTTTTCAATAATTGCACTCTGTCGGCAGAGGTGTTTTCAGATGCACCTTCTGTGCTGATAATAACCCCTTCCAAATTAAGGACAACTGGAAAATAGAAAGGTCAGCCTGGCTTTGGTGTGAGATAGAAGCCTTACTCAAGGCAGCTGTTTGGGCTTGCTTCTTTATTTTAGCAACAACCAACCGACGAAATCAGCATACTTTGAAATTTCAAAACCTGGAAATCAATTTCCAACCTTCTGCTGTGAGTTTTGTGCATGACCAATCTCTATGAGTTAAGTAATTCAAGCTCATGCTTTCATGTTACCTCAAAACATTTGTTAAAGAATTCCAATTCAGAATGTTTATAAGCACAAATATAATCCATGGATTTGATCAAATCAAAGCTAAAACATTGGTTAAACTCTGTGACTCCCACTTAACGTCGTACAGTGGTCCACCCTTCTTCATCTGTCTCATTTTTACTGCGGCGAGCTGGCTCACGTTCCTTTTCTGCTTTCCAGGAACCTTTCTCCTTCTCCCCATCTCTTTCTCGATCTTTTGATGCTGGTGGGGCAGCAGAAGCTGGAGAGGCAGTGGAAGCAGGAGCTGATCGCCGAACCGGTTCGCGTTCCTCTCCGCGTTCTTCTCTCCTATCATCAGCACGCCTCCAGGAGCTTGCTGCGAGTACAGAAAGACAAGAACACCTTGGTCACATTCCACCAGCAGCCTGCAGAGTTTACACAGAATCACAGAACCTTAGAGGTTGGAAGGGACCTCCAGAGATCAAGTCCAACCCTCCTGCCAAGCAGGATCACCTACAGTAGCTGGCACAGGAATACATCAAGGCAGGTTTGGAAAGTCTCCAAAGAAGACGACTCCACAACCTCTCTGGGCAGCCTGTTCCAAGGGTCTGTCACCCTCACTGAATGGGCTGGGCTGGAAGAGATCTCCAAAGGTCATCCAGTCCAACCCCCATGCAGTCAGCAGAGACATCCTCAACTAGATCAGGTTGCCTTGTCAAGTCTCATCTTGAATATCTCCAGGGATGGGGTCTCAACCACCTCCCCTGGCAACCTGTTCCAGTGTTCCACTGCCCTCATGGTAAAGAACCTATTCCTACCATCCACTCTAAATCAGTTCTTCTCCAGTTTGAAGCCACTGCCCTCATCCTGTCACTGCAGGCCTTTGTCAACAATCTATCTCCAGCATTCTCATAACCCACTTCAGGTACTGGAAGATCACTATTAGGTCTTCTTGAAGCCTTCTCTTCTCCAGGCTGCAGAGCCCCAACTCTCTCAGCCTGTCCTCATAGCAGGGCTGCTGCAGCCCTTTGAGCATTTTTGTGGCCTCCTCTGGACAGGCTCCAACAGTTCCATGTCCTTCTTGTATTGGGGGCTCCAGAACTGCACACAGTACTCTAGGTGGGGGCTCAGGAGAGCGGAGCAAAGGGGCAGAATCCCCTCCCTTGCCCTGCTGGCCACGTTGCTCTTGCTGCAGCCCAGCACACAGTTGCTGTCTGGGCTGGGCACACGCTGCCAGCTCATGTTGAGCTTTTCATCAACCCTCAGCCGAAGTCCTCTATTCTGTGCTCGGTTCCAGCCTGCTCTCCAAGACCACCTGCCTGGCAGCATCTGTCTCCAGGGAGCACCCACACTCTGGGCAAACACCACAGAGGACTCTGAAGGCTTAACTGGATGAACTTGGAGGTCTCTTTCAACCTGGTTGGTTCTATGATTCTAAGGCAAGAATGGCAGAAGTGGAAGATGTTGGCACCTCAGGCTAAATGTATTTGCTGTTGCTGTATTTTTACAACACAGCAAATGATTAATAAAGGTACATAATTAAAACAGGTTAATGTATGTAATTAAAATAGGTTATTCATCCTAATCAATACCACTAATGGTGTCAAACCCATAAGGCCCTGTTTGGAAATTTTTCCCTCATATTTTAATGACTGTTAAGAAATGACCCAGAAATCACTTTTCTGGGACCTCTGTCTTGATAATTTAAGTACAAGAACTTCCTTCACCCTCAACATAATCTTACCATGAACCCTGCCTGCTCAAAAAGTTATCCTCCCACTGCAGCTGTGAAATGTCACTGTGACAGGAAAGAGCACCACTGAAAGACGTTCAGACCCAGGGAGGAACTCTTGTGCTGATTCATAGAATCAACGAGGTTGGAAGAGACCTCCAAGATCAGCCAGCCCAACCTAGCACCCAGCCCTAGCCAGTCAACCAGACCATGGCACCAAAGCGTCTTTCCATTACTTTGCTTATGCAAGGGGACTTTTAAGTGGCTGCAAATACAACTTATTATCATTTATTCTCAAATATAGCTTATTCTCATGGGGCTGGACCAGCTCTGCTGTGAGGACAGGATAAAAGTTGGTGCTCTGCAGCCTGGAGAAGAGAAGGCTTCGGAGGAGACCTTTCAGTGGCCTTCCAGTATCTGAAGGGGGCTTACAGGAGGGCTGGGGAGGGACTACTAACAAGGTCTTGCAATGATAGGATCAGGAGGAATGGGTCTAAAGTGGCAGAGGAGAGGTTGAAACTGCATGTTGGGAAGAAGTTCTTTGCAGTGAGGGTGGTGAGAGACTGGCGCAGGCTGTCCAGGGAGGCTGTGGATGCTCCCTCTCTGGAGGTGTTCAAGGCCACGCTGGATGAGGACTCGAGCAATCTGTTCTAGTGGAAGGTGTCCCTGCCTGTACTGGGGGTTGGAACTGAATGATCTTTGAGGTCCCTTCCAACCTAAACCATTCTATGATTTTACCACATCCTAGTGCTGTGAGAGTAAGACGAAGGCTCTGTAAGGATGGAAACGTTTACGAATGACAAAGCAAACTTACGTTCTTCACGGTCAGATCTGAGGGGAGGTCCTCTTCTGAGGGGTGGCTCTCTGTCATCAGCACGTCGATCTCTCAGGTCACGACCACCTCTATCCCAGTCTTCACGTCGACTTGAATCTCTCCAGCTAGAAGTTTCCTCAGCTGGACCTCTCCTCCAACCAGCATCATCCCTTTTGCCATCCAAAATATTAAATAAGATTAAATCATTAACGATTTTATCTTTGCTGTGGAAAGAGGCAATACTAAAATCACAGCACGGGGTATTTTCAGGCCCTCTGGGGTCCTTCTTTAACATACTGACATAATTTAACAAGGCCAAGTGCCAGGTTCTGCGCTTTGGTCACAACAACCCCATGTAGTGCTACAGACTGGGGACAGAGTGGCTGGAGAGCAGCCAGGCAGAGAGGGATCTGAGGGTGGTGGTTGACCGTGACTGAACATGAGCCAGCAGTGTGCCCAGGTGGCCAAGAAGGCCAATGGCATTCTGGCCTGGATCAGGAACAGTGTGGCCAGTAGGACCAGAGAGGTCCTTCTCGCCCTGTACTCAGTACTGGTTAGGCCACACCTTGAGTCCTGTGTCCAGTTCTGGGCCTCTCAATTTAGGAAAGATGTTGAAGTGCTTGAAGGGCACCAAGGTTGGTGAGGGGCCTGGAGCACAGCCCTGTGAGGAGACACTGAGGGAGCTGGGAGTGTTCAGGCTGGAGAAGAGGAGGCTCAGGGCAGACCTCATTGCTGTCTCCAACTACCTGAAGTGAGGCTCCAGCCAAATGGGGTTGTGCTCTCTTCACAGGCAACCAGCAACAGAACAAGGGGACACAGTCTCAAGCTGTGCCAGGGTGGGTTTAGGCTGGCTGTTGGGAGGAAGTTGTTGCCAGAGAAAATGACTGGCATTGGAATGGACTGCCCAGGGAGGTGGTGGAGTCCCTATCCCTGTAGGTGTTTAAGAGGAGGCTGGATGAGGCACTTAGTGCCATGGGTTAGTTAATTAGAAGGATTAGCTGATAGGTTGGACTCGATGATCCTACAGGTCTTTTCCAACCTGGTTAATTCTGTGATTCTGTGCATTCCAAAATATTTCCTGGAGGCTAAGATAAAATTCTCCTAATAACAGGTTTTTAAAAACCAAATAAATAAAAATGAAGAGCAGTAAAATATTTCCTTTGTAAACAATCTTCTTTTTTTTGGTGTTTTCTTTGGTAAACAGTTAACCTTGTCTGTCTTTAAAACAGCTAAGGCTGGGGGACAGTTTGGACTGGATGATCTTGGAAGTCTCTTCCAACCTGGTTGATTCTATGATTCTATGAAACCAAAAGGGCCCCCAAATGTCACATCCCATTTCCTTCTTTCAAGTGCTTCATTTCCCAGGAGCCAGCTCCTGTTCCCTTCCCTCAGTGACACATTGTTCTCTTTAGAACGTTAAAAGAGCTTTGCTGGTAAAGTAGAAGAGGGCAGTCAAACCTGGGCCTCCTGAAGCGATCCTCTCGATCAAAGTCCCTGTCCCTGTCCAACTCCCGCTCTTTCTCACTTTCATCCCGGTCTTTGTCTCTGTCCCATTCCCGGTCTCCCGAAGGCCTGGAGTCTCGAGGAGGGCCCCAGCTGTCCTCACGAGCCTTTTCTCGTTCTCTCCATCCCCCTACAAGGGAAAAAACACCATCCAAAGGTATTTGTGGCTGACCTCTGATCCCTCTGAAGACAAAGAATCCTTTGCTTCCCTCACAAAAACTGGGTCTTCAATTTTGGATCCCTGAGGATCTGACTCAGGATGTGCACCGAGTGGGAGCTGCAGACAAAACGCTGCAGTAATGCATGTGTCACCTTTAGCTACCTTCAGGTAGCTTGCAGGTGAGCAACAGACACTGCAGCGTTTTTAATCTGACCAAAATGAAAAGCTTTCATGATGCCAGTAAAGGAGTGTCCACGTGGGCCAAATGAATGCAGGTGTTTTCAGAGCTGACTCTCATCTCTGACACCAAGCACACTACATCCATCATCCACTAGGCTACAGAGGGCAGACCATGGGAGTGTTGTGTTTTACCTGGTTTACCAAATGGTCTCCAAGGACCCGGCCTTGAATCATCACTGCCACGCCACGGCCCCCTGTCATCATCTCGTCTGGAGAGCCTGTCATCATCTGTGCTACGCCACGGGCCCCTGTCATCATCACGCCGTGACATTCTGTCGTCATCCAGCCCGCGCCGGGGACCTCTGTCGTCATCCAGCCCACGCCGGGGGCCCCTGTCGTCATCCGCAGCACGCCAGCTGCCACGCTCATCATCCAGCCCACGCCTGGGGGGCCTGTCATCATCCAAGGCTCGTCTGGGGGGCCTGTCATCATCCAGCCCACGCCTGGGGGGCCTGTCATCATCCAGCACTCGCCTGGGGGGCCTGTCATCATCCAGCCCACGCCTGGGGGGCCTGTCATCATCCAGCCCACGCCTGGGGGGCCTGTCATCATCCAGCGCCCTCCTGGGTCCTCTGTCATCATCTGCTGCTCGCCAGCTGCCTCTGTCATCATCCAAAGCACGCCTAGGTGGTCTGTCATCATCCAAAGCCCTTCTGGGGGGCCTATCATCATCCAAAGCCCGTCTAGGGGGCCTGTCATCATCCAAAGCTCGTCGGGGGGGCCTGTCATCATCCAAAGCCCGTCGCGGGGGCCTGTCATCATCCAAAGCCCGTCGCGGGGGCCTGTCATCATCCAATCCACGCCTGGGACCCCTGTCGTCATCTGCAGCCCGCCAGCTCCCTCTGTCATCATCCAAAGCACGTCTGGGCGGCCTGTCCTCCTCCCCTTCACGCCTCGGTGGCCTCTCCTCATCCCCTTCTCTCCTCGGTGGCCTGTCGTCGGCTGAGTCCAGAGAAGGACGCTCCTTCTCTTCTGCAGCACCACGTCGGGGCAGATCATCTCCCCGTCGGAAAGGTCTTTCATCATCCCTCGCTTCTCCTCGACGCCAATCTCTGTAAAAGCACAGGAAAGGGGCAAAAGGTGGATGGGTACTCCGCAATGCTTGACAAATTGGGACTGACAACCCCCCCCTCAAAGCCATTTCTGAAGGTAGTCGCTTGATGTCTGGCTGAAAACACATTTACAGAGCTTGCATTTCTCAAATGCATTTCCTGATTGCCCTCATTGCTATGGGAAAGTAGCAGGTCACCATCCCTACAGCTTCAGTAAGACTGAATGGTTTACTGTCCCCTTCAAAACTAGTTTGAAGGAGATAACAACAGTCCCTTGTTGGTTACCTGGTGCAACACAGCAGAGAAGAGGCTTGGCTTTTGCACCTTCTACACCATACCTAATTTGATAAACTTGAGCTAAGCCTTGAAGAACCAGCATTAAAAAAACCCAAAACCATCAGGAAAGTTTCCCCTTTCTTCACACCCATACCAACACTACAAGTCCAGTCCTTGCTTCCACACACTTTGGCATAGCTCCAGCCCAACAACTTGTCTATATTTTCACTGACAGGCATCTGAAACCGAGTATGGCAGGACAACATAATAAGATCATGACTCAATCCACTGCTACTGCCTGACAGCAGGCAGGATGCACCAGGCATCAGTGCTTGCAAAGGCTCTCCTTACTAAAGTATTCCTGGAAATCTTCTCTGGGCTTTTGGGTCATCAGTTTCTCTTTGAAACATGTTTGGATTTGTAACACTGAAAAGATCAGACACAGCTGAACGACAGCTTGAGCTTGCCATTCATGTCACTTCTCTGGACACACCTTTTAATTTAACGCCCACAGCATTCTACAAGTAGGTTTAGACCATAACCCTTGGTTTTGTCACCAGATTAAAACCTTTATTTTTCAAAAGAAAGTTAGTTCCTCAGCAATAAAAACAAGAGAAAGTGCACTATAGGGATTTACTGGTACCTGCTTTTTGGCAAGAGGAGCTGCACTGGGGATTAATCTCTCCGATTCAAAATGAAAACAACACTCCAGCACCGCCCCCCCAGCCCCCGAGTCAGAAATCCACTGTGCTACTAAATTGCAAACAAAGTAACAGCAGTGACTTGCTACAAAACAACAGTAGCAGGTAGGACTCTGAGAGGCAAGAACAAAGAGATAACAGTTTGTGACTGCATTACTTTCGAGGAACTGTGAGCAGTTAATAGCCTAGATTTGGAAGAAAAAGGGAGAATGCAGTTACCAATGAGTTGTGAGACAAAAACATGACAGAGACTGTTAACTTTCATTTAAACCCAAACTGGATAACCTTTTCCTTTGAAGAATTTGATTATTGTGACGTGAAAGACATGTAAAGAGGTGGTTATAGAGTTCAAATTAACAAGTATCTAATTCATTCATACTCAGGTACTGGTTCAGTGGGTTAGGATTTTTAAATCTGGCTTTAAATTATGATTTCAACCTGTTGCTGCTCTAATTTTGAAACTATTATTTGCAAGTGAAATTACATCTCCTGATTTTTACCACTTTTTTTCCCTCATTTGATAACTTGAGTGTTCAGATTTCAGCTTTTGTCCTTTCTTTCCCTCTTAGAAATCTTAACTCCCACTACAAGAAGTGTACTGAAATGAAGAGTTGAGCAGCAGCTGATAAATGAACAAGAACAGGGGGATGCAGGAGTATTAACAATCTTATTGAACAGCAGTCACTGATAGTACTGCAATCCTGTTTGTATTCTAGAGCCTGCTTCTCCATAACCTCTAACCAACCCTAAACACAGATCTCCAGGAGTTGAAAGCATGCAGGCAGCTTTACCAAGTAAAACAGAAATGTGTTAAAGGTCACACTAGTGTCTACCACTCTCACAGGTTCATAACTGAGTTTTTTTTGCTCATCAGAAACAAACAGTACAGACATAAAATGGAGGTTACTTCCCTGTTTTACACATTTTGGCTTTTTAGTGTTTCTTGCCCATAAGCACATCAGCATTTGTTAGTCATTTGGGAGAATGATTTGTGGCACTAATATCTCTAATGAGCTGTGCTAAGTGTGGCAGCCTGCAGCACTGCTCTGCCACTTTTAATGAATACCAGGTCTAGATTAGCTGCCATTTCAATTTCAATAAGCCAAGTGTCCAGTTCCTGACAGGATTTTATGCATTTTCTGTTATCTAAAGATAGACCAAGAGATACCACCAATAAAACTACTTTTTCTACTAAATCAACTGGCTTTTAACTCAACTAACACAACACTTCTATGCTAACCTTCTTTCTGCAATCACAACAGTTGTAGTATTTTTGTTGTATCAGGATTGACTTTCCTAATAAAATTATCCTGACTGGTTTATTTTCCTCTTTTATTTCTTATGGTAACTACTTTTCTTGCACAGTGAAGGAACAAAGCAAATGCTCACAGCAGAGTTATAACTCATATTGAAGGCACCAGCTGCCCAAAAAGCAGACAGTTCTGCATTTCTGTTTTTTCCTGTAACTGAAACCACAGTATGGGAAAAACTGAGAACACTGGAACATCCTGATCGTCTGGAATCAGAGTTGCACTCTGGAGAGTCCTACGTAGTATGGTCAGTTGCACCATGGCTATAAGGTCCTCTGTACCAAAACAGCACAACAGGACTCTGCCTTTTCCATGAGAAACTATCTGCAAGATCAGCTGCATAACTCTTCTCCTTGTATTAGCATCCAAAAGGCCTTTTACATGCATATATCCAGAGCTCTGCTTACAGCTAGATACATGCTGCAAAATAAATCTGGAGCTCTGTCCTCTGTTCCTGCCTTCACCACTCAATTCAGAAACACACGTTGGAAGTCCTTTACTCACAGTTAGCTTTGCACTGCTGTCTTTCTATCCAACACACCCACCCTTTAGGCTTAAAATCCAGCTGGTGATAGACTAGGGTCTAAGAACGCAGAACTACACCTTTCTTCTGCAATTATCATAGGATCGTAGAATGGTCTGGGTTGGAAAGAACCTCTGAAGGTCTGCAGGTAGCAGACCAGGTTGCCCAGAGTTTCACCACTTAAGTCTGAGCATCACCACTTTTACTTTGTTATTCTCTAAGTTCAGCAAAAACAAACTAGTTGAGAAACATTACTTAAAATTCCACAGAGAGATCTTAATTTTGACTGCTATCAATATTTCTTTGTAGTATTCCTCTGTATCTTTCTTTTATTAAAAGACAGAAGGAAAGTTTTACTGACTGCTATCAGTATTTCCTTGTAGTATTCCACTGTATCTTTCTTCTATTAAAAGACAGAAGGAAAGTTTTACCAAACATGCTACATAATTACCCGAAATATGTCTAACCTTAACTCCTTAGCAGTCACTCAGCTCAATTTGAACAAAAGTTAAATGAGAAATTACTAAGACAATACTTATTCAGAAAAACTCTTATGCTCTAATGATTCAAAACTGAATATGGGTCACCTGCATCACTCTGAGAAAGAATACCACACTCCAGTATAGAAATAGATGCATTAAACACTTCTGCAATCTGTTAATAGCTGAAGGCTTCACCCAGGAGTTTCAGCCCGGTTTTGATTCTGCAATTCAGGAGAAAGTGGATCATCACCAGGAATGGCAATTCTTACTAGAGAGAGGATGGGTAAATTAATTTGCTTCCACTGCAGTCAGAATAAGCTGTAATGGATTTAAAGTGGTGCACTGGAAACAAGAGTTAGACATTTACAAAAATCTATCTAATTAAGCATTAGAATATCCTGTTAGAACTAGCAGCAGTAGTTTCATCAGCACAGCCTTTTAAGAACAAATGGATGTGCACCATCAGAAATATTTTAGGTACAGCTCATCCTGTTGTGGAGCAGAGGGATGCACAAATGTTAAAGGTTTTATTTTCTACAGCCATATATAAACAGTCTTCATTATTACTGATCACATCCAAACCCCCCCCCCTAAAGTATACAGATGGGAACAAGCATTTTTGTGTGGTGGGTTTTTTTTAAGTGTAAAGTACCTTCACAATATTGCTCCTTCAGAAAGCCTTCCTCCTCTGTCCAAAACAGTTCTTCAGAGCTTTGCTTTAGTTTATGGCACAGATTTTCTGCTCTGTGATTCACTCTGGGACTTGAATAGTTTAAGACTCTGAACTTTGTCTTTACTATTCTTACATACTCTGTCAAGTCTTCTAAATGGAAAAATCTCTGTTTCGTCACTCAGGAACCCTGCACTTGCTTGCCATCCTTCCCTATTCCATGTTTATACACCTGACAGAGTGTTTGAGTAGGACAGAAATATTTTATTTACAAAAGAAGCCAAGCAAGTTGCTTATCACATGCAGAAGTGTCTGTCTGTTTGCTTTCACATACCTAAAGAAAGCAGGAATGCAGGTCCGAGATAAAAATCTTCTCCTTCATTCCAAGCTGTTTACAAAGCAAGTTTTTATAGAAGGAACTTTCAGAGAGCCACAAGATATTACACAGTTAGTGCAGCTACAGCAGTAGCAACAAAAAAAAGATCCTACTGTTTTGAGCCCAATAAAACTTGTCCTTAGTAACTCAGTGATTACCTTTCCACTGGTGCTCGTCGCCATTCAGATTCTGGCTCACCACCTCTTCTCCAGGAGCTTTCAGACTCCCTGTCACCCCAACGAGACTCCTGGACAATAAAAGAAATTCTCTCTGAATATTTTTCAATTAAGCTTTTCAACATTTAATTTACTAATTTCAGAGCATAACTACATCATTAAAAACTTGCTTGTTACAGTGCAGAGAACACAGGACTATCAGAAGGCCCAGGAAAAACTTGATTATGGTCTTGACTGGATTGTTTCTGGCACAGCTGACAAAACAACACAGCTGCCTTTGTGCACCTACTTTACTAGCAGGGTAGGGTACATGGAAACAGTTTACAAAGCTTGTGAGCAAGTGTATGAACAATAGCTATAGTGAGCCACAGCTCCTGCCTGTTAATAGAAAACTGGTTCTGACAGTTTCAACTTCCTGCTGTTTAACGACAGCTGGAATGAATTCAAAGAATGATTTGGATTTTTCTGATGAGACCAGAAAAAGTTACTGAATAAGCCAAAAGCTGTCTCTGTGGCACAGACAATTCTGACCACCTCGATCCACAGAACAGGAGAGGTATTTGTGATTCAGATTGCTTAGATGCACAAAGAATCACAGAATGGTAGGGAATGGAAGTGACCTCTGGAGATCTAGTTCCACCTCCCTCCTAACACAGGTTTGCTTATATCTGGTTGCACAGGACCACCTTTAAATGGGTTCTGAAAGTCTTCAGAGAAAGAGACTCTGCAACCTCTCTGGGCAGCCTGCTCCAGCACCCTCATAGGAAAGAAGTTTTTCCTCACATTGAAGTGTAACATCCTGTGTTTCAGCTTGTCCCCATTGCCCCTTGGTTCGAATCACTGGGCACCACTCAAAAGAGCCTGGTCCCATCCTCATGACCTCCACCCTTTAGATACTGATAAAAATTAAGATCCCCTCTTGGTCTGCTCTTTTGCAAGCTACAGAGCTCCGGGTCACTCAGCCTCTCCTTGTAAGACGAATGCTCCAACAGTTCCCTCATCCTCTTTGAGGCCCTCCACTAGGCTCAGTCCAGTAGCTTCCTGTCCCTCTAACTGGGAAGCACACAACTGGACAAAATATTTCAGATGTGGCCTCACCAGGACAGAGTAGAGGGGAAGGAAAAGCTCCCTTGATCTGTGTTTCAACATAAGAATATACACAGGTTGCACAAGATTGGGCATATCCACTGCACCATGACTCTGTGCTTAAATGCTTTCGAAACGACCCAAAGCAACAAGGGTGAGCAAAGAAAGAATCCCAAAACTGCAAACAGTGTTTTTTAAGTAGTACAGGTATCTCAGAACCTCAGCCAACTTTTGCATATATTCATGGCTAGGAGTACCTCTTCTGGGAAAAATACCAGTAATGATTATGTACCTGACAGGCTATCAAAACAACTGACACCAGCTCTGCTCACTTCCTTTCATAGTCTTACTGGAGGATGCATTAAAGAAAGACAATGGCCATAGTGGCTGAAGTGCAGAACTAGTTCTCCTACCACTATACTGCAAAAACATGGGAGCACAGGTTTGTGGCACTCACATTATTCTTTTAAGGCATTAAACATTTGCAAATGCCTTTCACTTTGTTTCCTGTTGAAGTGGGATCATTCTTTTCCCCAGCACCTGTATTTTTAAGCAGGAAGCTGCACATGCCTCTTGCTTTTATGCATTTGCATATTTCTCTCAAAATTAGGCTTTTATGTTTAGTCTGGGATTTTCCTTCACTGTCTGCTCTAATTCCTGAATTGGGCATGAACCACTACATTTGCGTCATAGAACGGTTTAGGTTGGAAAGGACCTCAAAGATCATCTAGTTCCAACCCCCTGCCATAGGCAGGGACACCTCCCACTAGAACAGGTCGCTCAAGGCTTCATAGAATCAACCAGGTTGGTAGAGACCTCCAAGATCATCCAGTCCAACCTATCCCCCAGCCCTATTCAGTCAACTAGACCAACCTAGTTTTCCTCCTTCTGTGTCAAAATTTTATTCAGTGTTCTTGCCTTTATTTGTATAGTTTTAGAACAGCCTGAAGATCTTAGTAGTTTGTTTGGTTTACATTATTATTGATCTACAGATTCCAGATTCGGCTGAGTGAGCTGTAACTAAGTGACCTCACAATGTTCATAAAGATATGACAGGTCAATGCCAAGAGGTTGCAAGCCAGGCTCTGCTGGGTGATGTCAAATGACAGGACAAGGGGCAATGGGTGGAGGCTGAGGCATAGGAAGTTCCATGGAAACATGAGGAGGATTTTTTTCCCTGTGAGGTTGACAGAACACTGAAACAGGCTGCCCAAGGTGGGTGTGGAGTCTCCCTCTCTGGAGATACTCAAAATCTGCCTGATGTGCTCCTGTGTGATCTGCTTTAGGTGATCCTGCTCTGGCAAGGGGGTTGGACTGGATGAGGTCCCTAACACTCCATGATTCTGTGACAATAACTTAAGCATTAAATCAGCTACTTATGCCACAGATCAAAAACCCAGAATTTACCCCAGGATTTTGCAATGCTGCCATCTTCTTCCGAGTAACCTACAGAAGGCCAAGTCGGAAAGAACCCAAACACTCAGGTGCCACCTACTTTTCTTGAAAATGGGTCATCCAGACCTCTCCTTTCTTCCTCTCGACGACGCTCTCTCTCTTCTATCTCCATCTCTCTCTGCCGTTTTTTCTTCTCCAGCTCTTCCAGCTTCTTGACGCGCTCCTGGTACTCGCGTTGCTCCTGCTCGCGTTTCTCACGCTCTATGCGTTCCTTCTCCTCACGCTCTGCACAACGACAAATGGAAGTAGGATGGATCACACCAAAATAAATTCTGGTACTTTGCTGTATCCACAGAAAGTTTACAAAATAACCTCAGTAACAAAATGAAAAACAGAAGTGTTTCACAGGCTGTGTTTAACTAACTGCAAAACCTCTTTTCTGGAAGTGTGCTGACTTGAAAGCAATAGAAGGAAATCTGGGACACTGATTTCCTTTCATGGGTCAAGGCTAGCTGTTCCCAACCTCAAGCCCAGCTTTTACAGCTTCTCTTCTTGCTAACTTCTAGCATTTCCAAAGCACTGGAAACACAAGGACTGAGATTATGGCCTTCCAGGATCTAAAAAGGGCCTACAAGAAGCCTGGGGGACACGACTATTTACAAGGTCTTGTAATGATAGCAGTGGGTTTAAACTGGCAGAGGGGAGATTGAAACTAGATGTTAGGAAGATGTTCTTTCCAGTCAGGGTGGTGAGACACTGGCACAAGTTGCCCAGGGAGGTTGTGGCTGCTCCCTCCCTGGAAGTGTTCAAGGCCAGGCTGGATGAGGCCTTGAGCGACCTGTTCTATGGGAAGTGTCCCTGTCTATGGCAGGGCAGCTGGAACAGGATGAGGGGCCTGGAACACAAATCCTATGAGGAGAGGTTGAGGGAACTGGGCCTGTTTAGCCTGGAGAAGAGGAGGCTCAGGGGTGATCTTATTACTGTCTACAACTACCTGAAGGGGCATTGTAGCCAGGTGGGGGTTGGCCTCTTCTCCCAGGCAACCAGCAATAGAACAAGGGGACACAGTCTCAAGTTGTGCCAGGGTAGGTATAGGCTGGATGTTAGGAGGAGGTTTTTCACAGAGAGAGTGATTTCCCATTGGAATGGGCTGCCCAGGGAGGTGGTGGAGGCACCGTCCCTGGGGGTCTTCAAGAAAAGACTGGATGAGGCACTCAGTGACATGGTCTACTTGACTGGCTAGGGCTGGGTGATAGGTTGGACTCGATGATCTTGGAGGTCTCTTCCAACCTGGTTGATTCTATGATTCTATGATATTTGAGGTCCCTTCCAATCTAAACCACTCTATGATTCAGTACCGTGAAACAAGGAAACCTTAAGTTAGCTGCATACACATCTGGAGGAGGTCAAGGATGCAAAGGATGAAGTAAGCAGGTTCTCAATTATACCTTTCAGCAGCTGTTCTTCTCGCAGCCTCTGCTCCTCTTCCTCCTTTTCCCTGTAGTAAGTAATGCGCCGCTCTTCTTTGCGCTGTTTCTTGCGTTCCTCCAAGCGATTCCGCCTCTCTTCTGCCAACCGTTCCTGGAACTGCTTAAGTTTATCCTGAGACACAAAGAACACACATGAAAACACCAAAACCACCACATTTAAGAGCTAGACAATTACACAAATTGCTAAATGCAGCTGCACAGGAACACAAACCAACTGCAGCAACATTAAACTTTGCTCTGCTGAAAAGTAACTATGCGGTTGCCATTTCAAACTCTCTGCTATTGGTTTCCTCTTAGGGAATACATTTCTACTCTAGAAGACAGACAGCAGGGCTTCAGTCCTTCACATGCTTTATCAGGATGGGAATTACCTGAATGTTTTGTTACCTGTACCTAAAGCCTCCAGGTGAGGTCTGATCAGAACAAAGTGGCAGAATCACCTCTCTGGATCTGCTGGCTGCGCTGCTTTTGATGCAGCTCAGGATGTGATTTGCCTTCTGGGCTGCAAGCTCACACCAACTGCTCATGTCCAGCTTCTCATCCATCAGCATCCCCAAGTGCTTTTCTGCAGGGCTGCTTTCTATCATCTCATACCCTAGACTCTATTGATAGTAAGGATTCTTTCAACTCAGGTGCAGAACCCTGTACTTACTCTTGCTAAACCTCACTTTAGGGAACTATTACACTACAAAACCATATCCCACATACCTCATAAACTGTTCGTCGGGATGCTTTGAGCCTGGCTTCAAATAAATCTCTATCCTCCAACATCCTAGAGAGTCTGTTCTTGTGCTCAAGGGCTTTCTCACGCTCCAACTGCAAAGTGGTGATCTAAAACCAGAAAGTTACAAAGTAAAATCTTACTATATACTTGCACATAATATACTTCAGTCACTAGAAAGAGAAATCATCTTTTCCTTTTTCAGATCCAAGACAGGAGATACTGCTGCTCACTTCTGAGATGAAATTGCAAAGGTAATCTTTAATTTTGAAGATCAACTTCATATCCCTTTTTCCTTTGGATCAAGATGGGCAAAAAAGGCAGTGCAAACCCCATGATTGTTCAGTCATCTCTGATGGATTTTATTATCTGAACAAAAGCTCCTTACCCTTTCTTCTTCCTGTTGCTCCCACAGCTCCATATCACGCACTCTCTGCTCCTCATATGCAGTCTTTATTAAAGGAATTTCTTCTAAGCGTTTTGCTCTCTCAAAATAGTCGATCTATATCAAGACAGCATAACAGACCCTTAGCATGGCACAATGCAAACAACACATCTGGAAGACTTCAGCATCTCCTGCAGAAAATCCCAATATTTGGAGACTTCTCTAATATATCTGATAGTATTGCCCAAGAACAACCATACTGGACCACATAAAGAACCACCTAACCAACAACCTGACAACTAAGTGGACTTCTAGGCAAGGATGCAATAAAAGGGGCAGGCACATGTACCACACTCAGGATCATCAATTTTCAGCTCCTGGCATTTCCTTTAAGTTTTTTTTTTCATATTTAACAGCCACTGGTGGATGTTATCTTTTGTCCTTTTGAAATCAAATAAGCTTTTCATATACAGCAATGTATTTCAGGAACAACTGTTGTGTGTGCTCCACTGCTACCTACAAACAGCTCTGAATACGGTTCCTACCAGCTTCAGCTGATACTTTGCTATCTCTTGCAATCAGTGTGGGAACAACTGTCAAAGTTGTCAGTTGTTACAGCAGGTACACTCTTACAGACTGCTACTATATCCTCTCTTCAGAAGTCTGTTGGACACAGGCTTACTAATTCACAGAGACATTTCTCACACAGAAGCTAATCCACATTATTAATAACTCGTGCTGGCCTCCTCAAACTTGCAGTCCCTTTTTGAGGCAGGCTCGAATTGCACAAAGCGCTCAAGATGCGGAATGACTAAGTTCTCACTGCTGAGTAAGGATGTTAATTTTGGAGCTCAGCATTTAACACATAAAGCTAAAGACTGAGATTATTTTTTTCCCCACCTTCCCTACACAAATACAGTATTCTACAGCTATATAAACTGGACTTCAAAGGCTTTTCCTTTTATCTCACAGCTGCTAAGTTTTCTTTGGTGAAGAATTCTGTGAAAAGCCTTTTGGAAAATCCAACTTAGTTACACCAGCCAGACCACTCTTACTCATGTTTGCTTTGACAGATTCAGAGAACTCAGAGAGGAAGTCCTGTCTTATAATTTGTTGATAAACTCTGTTGACCTGTCAGATTTAATCATAATTACTCAAGTGACTACTAATTCTATCATTTACCATTCTGCTACTTTGCCCAGTATAAGCAAAAGGCTTACAAACCTGCAGCATAAAAAAAATCCTCACTGCAATCTTTTTGAAGAAACTTAGCACTTGGTGCCATGGTCTGGTTGACTGGCTAGGGCTGGGGGACAGGTTGGACTGGATGATCTTGGAGGTCTCTTCCAGCCTGACTGATTCTATGATTCTGTGATTCCACTAGTATCAAGCCAGTTTTAATTGACCTGAATTAGCAACTCTGTAATCTAACCTCAGGACTTTTAACAGTATTCAGGAATAAAACTGAGTGAGTTTCACCTTGCCCAAGTTCTATGTTTCAATCTATAACATATTCATCACAGTTTTACAGACCCCCAAGTTTCAGGCAGATCTTGTTCTGCCATCTAGAAGGGCTCTATCAGTGGAATTTCCTCTCTGTTAGTGAGGATTAATGCAACTAATTAAATTTAGCTCCTCTGTGATGACCTTGCTTTCTGTGATCATTTAATCTTCTCTGAACATTTTCCAATTACAAGTTTACCCAACTAAGAACCAGTTCATATACAGCTTAAGGGTCAATTTTCAAACCAACTCCTTTAATTAGATCTGTGCACTGATACTAGAAACTCAATTAGCTTCTAACACATTTACCTCTTTTTGGCTTCAAACACTTAACATTTTCAAACACAAACACATATATACACACACAAAAAATACTATTAATGTATCAATACAGGAGTTCTCAAACTATAGCATTCTATCCATGTTTGTACCCTTCCTACTCTGTACCTTTTTCTCCTGGTTTTTCAGACGTTCCTGAAGTTCCTTCTTTTCTTTTTCCAGCTGCTCAACTTGTTTAGCCATAATAAAATCAGGATCCAATTCTTCAAGATCCTACAACCAAATAAAGTTATCAATACAAAATAAAACACACTTTTGTTCGCTGCTGTTACAGATGTGGGTTTTGTATTTATTTAAGCTTCTCTGCAGCTTTCCCCTTGACTTTTAAACTAAATTTGCTTCAGAAACATTCTCAGTTTCTTCTCTCTTCTGGGTACCTTGAGTTTTGTTTTCAAATAACCCTCCAAAGCATTTCTATCTTCACAGATAATTGAGAGACAGTCCAAGTACTACATAATCTGATCTGCAGGTGTATTTTGTATTTCAGATAGTGTTTAAGCAACAAGGAAATGTTACAAAAATCAAATACTACTAACCATCAAATCCAGCTGCACTTAATTCTTCCAGGTAAAAAGACCTATGCAAACCCAGGTAAGAATAAAAAGACCTATGTAAACCCAGAATTTGGGTTTACTTACACTGTTAAGCAGTATTTAAGTGTCAAATTGTCTCGTTTTTTTAAGGGACACTAATTATAAGATCAGTTACAGTAAAAAAAAAGTAAGAGAATAATGGAATTGAGGCAGACAAGCAACATTAACACCAGAAAAACCCCTCCTAATTTCAGTGATGCTTTGCATACCTCAATGTCAATATCTTTAAATGCTTTGGCTCCCAGCTCAGTCTTCTTAATCTGCTCCAAGCGCTCACGAACAGTCTTCTTTTTGATCTGCTCATGCTCCTGCAGGATGCGCTCCTTCTCCCTCTCCTTTGCCTCCTGGCGCAGCCTCTCCTCTTCGGCTTTCCGGACCTTCTGTAACTCTGCCTCACGCTGCTCCAGCTCCTCTTTTTCCCGCTGGATGTTCAAGCTTTCCAGGCGTTCTTTTCTCTCCTCTATAGTTTGACGACGGGCAAGAATCCGCTGATGTTCCTTCCGTGAATTTTTGAGGAAGGCAGTGACCGCCAGCTGATGCTGTTCCTCCTTCTCTTGCTGAATGTGAATTAAGAATAAGGTGATGGATACAGCATCTCTTAAAACCAGCAGAAAGCACAGCAAATGCTCCTCAGAGAACTCAAGAGTTCAGTTTTCACAGCTGCACGGAAATGAAGCTGTGAATGGCAAATCTGCTCACTCATCCAAATGGCACACAAGGTACTATCGACCGACTAGAACCACGTGCATAAGGTGAAAGCTGTCTGTAGAAGGCAATACTTTGCAACATATCTTAAGTACAATGGTTTCAAACTTTTTTCTGTCCAAACCGCTGCACACCCATGTTACTGATAACTCAGGCTAATTGATAAGGGTGGAGGGGGAGTCAATTTTGTTTGCCTCTGCATGTGCTGGTAAGTATAGCACCACATGCTCTGTATTGAACCCAATCTCGCTTGTTTTTAAACTTTTTCATTTTCCCAAATGCACTAACCTAAGAGAAGAAAGATCCTTACTAACACAAATCACCTGTGAGATGATAAAAATATTATCAACAACTTAGGTACCGTGCTAGTTTGAAGCTAGCTAGAACGTTTTGGTGAGAAGAGCTAGATTACAGGCTGTGAAAGGGAAACAATGGTGGTGTCTACTTCACTCACAGGCTTGCTGAGAGGTGTAAGAGCAAGAATCCAAACACGGATAAGGGAGTCACTCTTTGTCCGGGCTGTGGGCTGCATTTCTCTCTAACCTCACTTTCCATCTGTCTGATTGATCCACTTGCTTCCTAATCCCCTGGCCAACCTCCATTCTTCCTTGGGGCACAAGGCAATGTCTGGGGTAAGGTAGGGGAGTGGGAGAAGGTGGAAGGGTGGTTGGGAGCCCCTCCTGGGGTCTCAGGTTTCTGGGAGGGGAGTTGTGTTTCTGTATTACCTTTTACTTTGTATATTTCTGTATAAAACTGTATATATATTGTAACTATCTGCTTGTCTACTGTGCTAAGCTGTAAGTATAAGCTTCATTCAAATTTCCAGAGCCGATCGAGTCTAGTCAGGGTGATTTCCCAAGTATGGGGGGGCTAGTAACACCCAAATCACCACAGGTACAAACATTGTATAACCCAATTCTAATTATAAAACCCACTAGATGTCCAGACACTAACATACAGATTGTTCTTGAAGCAGTGCCCCATCACTCTCCTCCAGAGTACCAACATGGTTCTTTGCAGAGTCTCATGCTGCACATATTGAGAAGTGCAGATGTGTGAGCTCATGGAGCTGCCCATTTCCATCCGCCCAGCAAGGAGCAAAGCACTGTAGCTAAACTGGCTCACTGCACTCCCTTAGTCATGCTCCCAAAACGTGCACCAGCTCTGAGGTATTTTCAGTCTTCTGTCACCTCTAGGGCATTTGACAAAACCATTGAAACATCCACACTTTGTTACAGATCCAGATAAAATGGAGGTGCCAGAAATACAAAACTTAAAAGCCTTAGATTAATCAAAGACTGTTGTGAGTCACAACAAATTCCACAGGAGTCACAAGTTTTAAGCACCTGTAAAATATGAAAAGTTTCGATCTGAATAGAGAAGGAAAAAATTGCTATAAACTTATTCTTGACTGATATTAACCTTGACACTGTAGTCCAATTTTACTAGCAAAATTACTACCACTTATGCCTTACTCAGCTAATTGTAGTAACATGTCAAGTGTAAGACATTTCTATCTATGAATGTGCAGAGAGAGAGCATGTTCTTTTCTCTCAAAGCAACAATCCACGTGTCTAATTCCAGCTAGCATTAGGTGTCACGACGCAGCTCTACTCTGTATTTTAAGAACATTACTATTTCAACATGTATAAAGTATCTGACACAGACATCTTGCTATCAGCTTTTTTCCCTATGGAAAAAAAAATATTTAGTATGTTTTCTATGAAATATTTCATAAACATGAAGCAAAAGAAAAAAATTATCACTGCTCTTTTAAGAGAAGGGAAAGTTTAACTTGCCACAACCAAAGAATGCACCGCAAGACAAGAGAGACGTGGAGGTGCTGAAGCAGTTCCAGAGGAGGACAACAAAGCTGGGGAAGGGCCTGGAGAATAAATCTGATGAGGAGAGACTGAGGGAGCTGGGGATGGTTAGTTTGAGGAAGAGGATGCTGAAGGGAGACGTCATTGCTGTCTACAACTACCTGAAGAAACATTGTGCAGAGGCTGCTGCTGGGCTCTTCTCGCAGGTCACTGGAGAGAGAACAAGGTGGAATGGCCTCAAGCTGAGGCTGGGGAGGTTTAGATTGGACATTAGGGAAAAATATTTCACAGAGTGGTCAGGGACTGGAATGAGCTGCCCAGGGAGGTAGTGGAGTCACCTACCCTGAATGTGTTTAAGGGTGGTTTGGATGTGTTGCTTAGGACTACGGTTTAAGGTGAATCTTGTAGAGTAGGGTTCTAGGTTTGACTGGGTGATCCTGAGGGGCTTTGCCAACCTGGATGTTTCTGTGATCCCAGACTGATTTACACCTTGCTCCTTCGCAGCTCTGGAGAACCTGAAATGTGAGCTCACTGGTGAGTCTGATCTTGAGTCCAACAGCCCCAGACTCCCTGAGGACAGGGAGTGACAAGGACAGCGAGTTGTGGGATGTTGTGATGGTGTTTTCAGATTCTCCTCAGAATCACAGAATCATCCAGGCTGGAAAAGACCTTCAAGATCATCCAGTCCAACCTATCACCTAACACCTTCTAATTAACTAACTCATGGCACTAAGTGCCTCATCCAGCCTCCTTTTAAACACCTCCCAGGATGAGGACTTCACTACCTCCTCAGGCAGCCCATTCCAATGCCAATCACTCTTGCTGGTAAGAACTTCTTCCTAATGTCCAACCTAAACCTGCCCTGGTGCATCTTGAGGCTGTGTCCTCTTGTTCTGTCCCTGGTTGCCTGGGAGAAGAGACCATCTCATCTGAGTACAATCTGCTTTCAGGTAATGGTAGAGAGCAAGTTACATTCCATGTTCTTTGCAACAGGAGTTTCTCCTGGAAGAACAAAGAAAACAGGCACTGGGATTTTCAGAAATGCATATAACATTTTAAACACAACCTGGCTCTGCAGACCCACCAATGGGAAGGTTATTATTTGGTATAGCCTAAACCTGATATATGCAGGATTGAGCATTTAAACTCAGTCCTCTTATGTATATTTTAACACAATTTTATTGTTATGACTATACACTAGCTGGTTAAGTTCATTTAAGAATTCCTCTTCACAGGCACCAATAGCTGACTACTGCCAGGCTGAAAAGCAATGAAGTTAAAAGTGCATCTCACCTGAAAAAATACACTAATTGAGATATAAATTTTGGTATGAAGTATCAATTAGCTTCTATTTAATCTGCAAGTCCATCGTTACTGTCTAATTACATTACCACAATGCTCTGAAAAAGAGACCAACACACTTCTGAAAAATAAACAAATCTTCCAAAGCACCAATCACTGCCCACTCAGATCCTTGCCATGTGATCTTAAATTAATCATTAGATAGCTCACAGCCTTTCCTAAGTTAAGGAAAGGTAAAACAAGTAACTCCTTCAAGGATGCTCTCATGACTTCAAAGTTTGCCTTGCTAAACCAGGAAATTAAGATCGATTAGAACAGGTGAGTATGGAACAGATGCCAAAAGATACTTTGTTATTAATAAGTATCTTAATACTTCCCTATTTTAGGATATATTTACCTCAAGGATGGGTTACTTGCACTGAAGGAAGAGGACAGCAGTAACAGTATCAATGAGTAAGAGTATCAGTGGGTGGAAGCTGAGGCATAGGAAGTTTCACTTAAACATGAGGAACTTTTTCCCTGAGAGAGTGACAGAACACTGGAACAGGCTGCTATGGGGAGTTGTAGAGTCTCCCTCTTTGGAGATATTAAAAACCTGCCTGGAACCCTTCCTGTGTGATCTGGTATAGGTGATTCAGCTCTGGCAAGGCGGGTGAACTAAATGATCCTTCAAAGTCTCTTCTATCCCCTGACACTCTGTGAGTCTGTGAATCACCACTGCACTAAGGACAGACTATTGTAAGGAGCAGCTGACCAGAAAGGGAAAAAAAAGGCAAAAACCAAACAAGAAGGCTGTCCAAGGTCCACAGAAAAACATCACACAATGCACACGAGGGCAACGTCAGCATGTGTCAGCATTCTCAGAAGGCTTAAAATGACTTACCATTAAGTGAGGAGGCTTGATGACTGCAAGGGCCTTGGCCAGAGCAGAGGACATGGCAGTCAACTGATTTCTGATTTGTTCAGAAGGCATGCTTTGCAGTTGAGGGCCCAGTGGAGCATCTTCTCTAGTACTGTAATTCAAATCTGAGCCAAAACTCAGCGTCCGAGTGGTATGGTCAAGGCGAACCTGCACAAAACAAACAGAAAAATGATTGTGTTGTTTATTAAACAATTTCTCTATTAGGGGTTGGAAGGGACCCCTGGAGATCAACGAACCCAACCCCCCTGCCAGAGCAGGACCATACAATTTAGCTCACAGAATCACATCCAGATGGGTCTTGACAGTGTCCAGAGAAGGAGACTCCACAACCTCTCTGGGCAGCCTGCTCCAGTGCTCTGTGACCCTTACAGTAAAGAATTTTCCCCTTGTGTTGAGGTGGAACCTTCTGTGCTGTAGTTTATACCTATTACCCCTTGTTCTTTCACAGGGCACAACTGAGAAGAGTTTGTCCCCTCCGTCTTGACCCCCAGCCCTCAAATATTTATAAACATTGATTAGATCCCCTCTAAGTCTTCTCTTCCCCAGACCAATATGCCCCAGGTCCCTCTGTTGCACTGCCTGTGACCAGCATGAGTAAAGAGAAAGCAGAAATAAGTTTTTAGCTACACCAGACTACAGGAAATGCCAACTTACAGAAGCAAAATAGCACTGTGAATAAAAGTTTATTGGACTCCCATGGTTTACACACAAAACCAAACAAAAACCTATTTAAACTGAAAACAAAACACTGAAAGAGGCTAAAGTTTCAATGATCCTTTGAAATGAGCACAGAAAACCACTCTTGCCTTTTCCTCCACATTAGCAATATGCAAAACAAGAATCCTAATGTAGACAGTTTTAACATTTTTAAAATATCAGCTGAATTTGTGTCTTAACATAAATTAATTAATTCAGCTTTATCTAAAAATCCTAAATGGATAATTATTAAGAACCTTGACTACAAATTACTTGTATCAACAGCTGAAACGTTTCATTCCAGGCTGTGGGACTTTCAATACAGGTAACTGCACTAACAACACTACCTTCACCAGCAGCTGAAATTGCCACCAGTGCACACTTCAGATGTTGGTGCTTCACTTCAGACACTTGGTTAGACAAGAAAAACAACATCAGCAACTACCCAGTCCTGCACAACTAACACAGCACAGTCAGAACTTCCTATCTCTGTGTTAGGCTTGCTACAGCATACACTGGACTAAATGACTTGGACCCACAGGGCAAGTTTCAGCAGATTTTATTACAACTTTCACTTCTACTGGACTCATTGGTTGTTGCAGACCTAAATCAAAAATGCACACCAGAATACAGGTAACTGCCAGTTGTTAATATTGTCACCCACATTTTTAGTCTAGCTTATCTCCATCCACCAGAATCAATTGTCTTCCTTGGGTACAACATCATCCCATGTAAAACAGCTGAATCTAACCAATCACAGAATTATTGTGGAATAGACGTCTGAGGTTCATCATGTCCAGCCTATGACCTAACATCACCACATCAATTAGACCATGTCACTTAGTGCAACATCCAAGCTTTCCTTAAAACACCTCCAGGAACGGTGACTCCACCACCTCCCTGGGCAGTCCATTCCAGTGTCTAATGCCCCTCTCTATCAGGAAGTGCTTCCTAACATCCATAGAATCATAGAATCAACCAGGTTGGAAGAGACCTCCAAGATCATCCAGTCCAACTTACCATCCAGCCCTATCCAGTCAAGTAGAACATGGCACTAAGTGCCTCATAGAGTCTTTTCTTGCCTGGGAGAAGAGGCCACCCCCCACCTGGCTACAAACTAACCCTCCCCTAGAACAGCTTCAGACTCTGCCCTCTCCTCTTGTCACAACGCTGGGAGAAGAGCCTGACCCCCACCTTACTACACCTTCCCTTCAGGTAGCTGTAAAGTGTCCTCCCTGAGCCTCCTCCACACATTTCACACAAACTTCCTTACAATACTTACTTGTAGGTCACAATGTCTGGCTGCATCAACAATACAACGCTCCAGCTGGAAAGCATCAACAAAAGGAACCAGGGAACACAGACGAGCAAATTCAATGCTTTGATAGATCTGGGCCACCTGTAAGTGAACAGAGGTATTTGAACTCATTCAAGAGATCAGTAATAAAAGCTGTTGCAGGAGCTATAAAGTTAACTTTTTCAATTGTTGCCAAATGAACATATACATATTAATACAACTGCAAATACTCTCTCAGGATTTCATTTCTCTGCTGTGTTCAAACCTAACCCAAGACCTAATGTCATTCTTGCCACAGCTGCATTGTATGAAGGAGACTGGCAGCAGTACTACAGAAAGCTATGCTGCTAATTAGCCTTCAACCATTTCTTTAGCACATCAGAAATAACACTGCTCATCACTTGTCAAGAAAGCAGGTCAATGAAATGTGCACTTTATAAAGCATCCAAACACACCAAAACATTACTCCAAGCAAAGTTTTAAGAAACAGCTGAATAAGACATCACAGATCTGGA
This sequence comes from Pogoniulus pusillus, assembly GCF_015220805.1. Classification (NCBI taxonomy): domain Eukaryota; kingdom Metazoa; phylum Chordata; class Aves; order Piciformes; family Lybiidae; genus Pogoniulus; species Pogoniulus pusillus. The sequence goes on along the minus strand of NC_087269.1, from coordinate 4,607,812 downwards.
ACAAAGAAGATCTAATCAAGAGGTCACACTGCTGTATGCAGCCACTATGAAGCTCCAATGGGCTGTACCTCACTGATGAAATAAACTTGAAGGTAGAGGCTATATGCTGGGAAAAAGCTTTTTAAAACCACAGTGGCTTTCTCTTTGATGGAGACAAAATTACTTCAGCTTAAGTTCCCAATTTAAGAGTTCTTCCAAAGCATTTTCTAGCTTACATACCCATGAACATACATTTTCTTTATTCATACCTGCTGCAGAAGGCGAAGAATGGTGTTGTTCTGCAGGTGAGGAACATACAGCTGCAGTTCAGGTTCCTTTTCAGCTTGATCTTTCACCCAGTTCAGAACCTATCAAAACGATGAGAAGTTACTCTGTCTGCATCAAGACTTAAAAACTTCAACATCAAAGTATGAAGGCAGAGCTCTTCAATGCTTCTGGTCTACAGCTCAGGAAACCACAGCACTCCTGTCTAGATACTTCATTTCACTCCAGTGCATGACTTTGATCAGAACACTTTCATATCAGGCAGGTAACATTTGTTGTATGAAGGCAACTGACAGTAATGGCAACATTTGCCACACTGCTAATTTACCTTCAAGTTCTTTTTAGCACCTCAAATATCTTTATTCCCACTATCAAAGAAAAAGATTATGATGTGCTTCATCAATTCACAACTTACATTCACCTGACACGTCTCATTATATTACCTCACAATACTCTACATTTCAATAGTAAAAACAGTCACTGGTGTATTTTGACACTCCTCACACAACCCACATGCATGCATGTGCAAAGTTTTCTCGTTCCTATTCCTACATTTTCAGTAAAGTTCAACTCAGTAACATCTCCACCAATAAGACTTTCTGATACATTCCCAAAACTCTGCACCTTTCCAGAGGCTTCTTTAAATAGCACCCTTGAGACCTGCCTAATTTTCATTCTACTTCAATGACATAGTCTGCTACAAGTAGCAGATGTTACATGCCACTCATGGCAATTGAGTTTGACAGAATCACAGAATGGTGGGGGCTGGAAGAGACTTCTGCAGATCATCTAGTCCAAGTCCCCTGCCAAAGCAGGTTCACCTAGGGGCAGGCCACACAGGAACACATTCAGGAGGGGTTTAAAAGTCTCCAGAGAAGAAGACTCCACAATCACTCTGGGCAGGCTGGTCCAATTTGTACTCACTGCTCCTCATCCCGTGGCTGGCCACCACAGAAAAGAGACTGGCCCATTCTCTTTAACTCTACCCTTTAAATATCGATAAACATCCACAAGATAGAATCACAGAATTGTTTAGGTTGGAAGGGACCTCTCAAAGGTCATTCAGTTCCAACCCTCCTGCCATATGCAGGGACACCTCCCACTAGAACAAGTTGCTCAAGGCCTCATCCAATCTGGCCTTGAACAAATCCAGGGAGGTAACATCCACAACCTCTCTGGGCAACCTATTCCAGTGTCTCACCACCCTCCCTGCAAAGAACTTCTTTCTAACATCTAGTTTAAATCTCCCCTTTGCCAGTTTAACCCTAAGATGCCTTCTCAGTCTTCTGCTCTGCAGGCTGAACAGCCCTAGGTCCCTCAGCCTTTCCTCTGATGCTCCAGTCCATACATCATCTTCACAGCCTTCCGCTGGACCCTCTCCAGCAGTTCCTTCTCTCTCGAACTGGGGAGCCCAGAGCCAGACACAATACTCCAGATGTGACCTCACTAAGGCAGAGGGGAAGGAGACCCTCCCTTGACCTTCTGGCCATATTTTTTTTGATGCACCCCAGGATACCATTGGCCTTCTTGAGCACAAAGGCATACTGCCGGCCAACTACTGAAAATCCTGGCAGCAGAAGCAGCTAGCTGCTATTTGCCACAAATCCATAGTCAAATAAGAAGACTACTACTCAAGACCAATTACCACACACAGAGAACTACAAAACTTACCTTGCTGACACGGCTGCATAATTTGAGTGGGTGAAAGTCTACTTCAAGCCAGTTGTAAAGTTCCTTCACTTCTGGAACAACGTACTGCACTACGTTGAACCTTACCTACGGTCAACACAAAAACCCCACAAAGACCTCAAAATAAATACAGTATTAACAAACAGTTATGCTTTAAGAATTTTACATTCAAGAAGTTAAATAAGCACCAGATGTATTTTTGATTACAGCATTTTTAATTGTAGAGGTAACGACTCTGCTGTGCTACTCAACTGTTTGTATTTGAAAAATGGAAAAGAAAATAAAACCCAAAGAAATAAGATAAATATTTTGGCTAGAGCACCACCTTCAACTTTTAGCTCTTTCTACTACACAGATGTAGGCCCACATTCAAATTAAAAACACACATGTCAGTTTGTTAGCAAACATCTAAAGTTCTAAATTATGGTCTTAGGGCAAAATGCAGAGGAGCCAGAAGAACTAATGTGAATTGAGAAGTGAATCCTGAATCTATGTTTTAGCCATATACGCAAGAAATTCAGAGATCCTCTGAAAATACTTAGCTCTGACTGAACACCTGACTTATTCATGAATAGCTGGGAAGCTCTGAGCATAGATACACCTCTCCTCCCTTCAAACTAAACACAAGTTCTCATAATCAGTTGTGTGCTTACAGTTCACTACTCAACATCTAACCTGCACTTATCCAAACCTCAGTTAAAACAGAAAAATAAACATTGTTCAGTTAATCTCACACCACAGAGGAGAGGGACAAAGAGCAAAGCTCTCATTCACACCTCTTTCCCAATCTCTCAGTTTCAAAATTAATTTGTTGCTGAGGTTCCATAAAGGACAACATTGCATCTGACTATTTAGGGCACACAAGCACTCAAGCCTCCCATTATTGCTGCCACTTCCAAACAGCCCTCCTTAGGAATGTTAAACTGTAACACTATAACACGAGTCACGCAATTAAATATAAACCTGTTTTAACTTTAACTGCTGCTCTAGAAGGGAAAGTCCAAAAAGAAGATTCTTAGATACTCAAAAACTGTTTATCTGAACACCATTACCTACCATATCATTAATGAGACTGGCACGTGTAGGTGGGGCCTGCAAGCCCAACAGGGTTGCCAGGCGCCGCTGCTTCTCAACAATAATGCCATCCATATCCAGAAGGCGAGCAATATCTGTTCTCTCAGGTGTTATAGGAATTGACAGAGTAGCCAAAAGGACTCGAGTAGACATCCTGTTGACAAAATACAACCACAAAAGCTGAACTCGAACAGAACACTGATTAACTCCTCTTATGTGCCAATTCAAGAGTAAGATCGAGTAGCATCTATGATGCAAAAACATCTGCACTAACAGGAAAGGCCCAGAACAGTACAAAATGTGGTGCACTTCAGTAACCAGGGTAAAGATTTTGATACTATCTTTTCATTACTTACACCTATGTGTATAGATATATACACCAAGCAATTCAAGTCACCTCTGTAAGTACCAAAATCCCAGAAAAGAATGAGAAGAGCAGAAAGCAGCAGCTTTTCACTTATTTTAGCTGCCATCCATGCCCTTTCCATGGCACTTATTTTTTTAAATGGTAACTGTGCAAGCCAGTTCTGATGGAACAATACAAATGATATTAAATACTTGAACTTTGACCTTAATACCCAGATGAAGAGTAATTTAAGAATTTCCAGAGTATTTAATTCCCACCAAATTCTGATTCTGCAAAGGCCTATAGATGAATTTCAGAGGTTAATGCAGTCAGTGGTTCTGCATGCCTCAAAAGCCTTACCAGCATCATACTTAGTACTAAAACATTACAGGCCATTTGACATCTATATATCAAGGAAAAGTTTAGAATATTATGGCATCCTGTGAAGTAAAAATTACCACTCAGAAGAGAAAAAGGAAGTGAAACACAGATACTTACTAACTTGCTTAGCTTCCCAGTCAGTAACAGAGAAGGAAGCTAAACTAAGGTGATCCTGATGTTTACATTATTCATGCTGCAGCTCTGTAAAACATCTCTCTTGCTCTGTTTCTTTTGAGGCAATTAGTACTGGCCACTTTAAGCAGAGTTGCTCATAGCCAGGCATCTGCTTCTTTTGGGGTACAATTTAGTTTAATTTTGAACCTATGGTTTTAAAAATGGAATTTTAAGATCACATTAAGTTATCTTTTCCCCACCTCTGCATCTCCTCTTGTGTGAGATTCTTTCGCATTTCTCTTGATAAGTGATAAAGTCGGTGAAGAGTTGAGGCATGGAAAAGAGCATTTCCTGATTTCCAGAAGACAGTTGAAACTTTGTGATAGTAATTTGCCATCAGTTGTGGTTTGGGTGGTTTCTTAGACAGCGCAAATAGCCCATGAATATCCTCCACTGCTTTGAAAGCTTCCTAAAAGAACAAATATGCTGCTCTTAGCAACTTGTTACGACACCCAAGAATAGACACACACGGCTGTAAGACAAATATATTTACTACCACTGAGGGCTGTGATCTTCAGCTATATGAAATTAAATACTTCTTTCCTAATATATTATTTGGACGTACTGTAAATCCATTAACCTTCTGCTTACAATTTGGTAGTTAACAATTAGTTAATGTTAATTGTCTCCAAATGGGTTTCTTTCAGATGCTCAAGCTACAAACCAAGGAGGAGGGGGAAAAAACCAAACCAGAGTAACAAAAAATTCTCTTATTTCACTATTATAACAATTTTAGTATTGACTGAATTTACCATTTTTTCACAAAAATCATTATTGTGATTAAAAAAATGAGGTTAGTTTCCCATAAAATAGCTGTAATATTGGTAATGTCTTACAGGTCATTACTTACATAAAAAGTAAACAACACAACAGAGAACATTTTACCAAAATCACAAAAATTAGTCTTGACTTTTTCAGGACTCCAATATTAGAAAGACTTTAAAGCATAGCTTTGAAAATTTAGTCTTCAGTGGCTAGATACTAACATAATTAAGCCAGTAATGCTGAGGTCTCAGGCTAACAGCAGGCATTAACCTTTATCAACCACTTCCCAGCGGTCTAGCTCCTGAAAATGCAAGATGGTAGAGCTGAAGGTGTCATTGACTTATCACTTTTCACAACTCAGTGACTCCAGCTACTTTAACATTTACTACCACCAGCAAAAGCTTGGTTTGAAATGCTCTGCAGGAACACCAGACTGAGTATTTAACATGCATGTAGTACCACATTCTAGATACTGGAACTTCATTCTTAAACTATTATCCTGTCTTTACCTTGGAGTATACAGCATGAAACAGGATCTGCGTGGAACAGATTCAGAAACGGCTGAAGACTACAGCATGATTACAGGAGCCCTGCTGCATACCTGCCACAGCTCCATGCTGATAGCACTGTCAAGTTGCACAAGCCTGGTCTCCAAGTGCATTGACTGGCTGTCAGGATTGTTGAGGTTGATTGCTGTGCTTTGGTTATGGTGACGCTGGATCTGCCCCAAATGCATCCGTAGGTTGTCACAGAGCTTACGGAACTCAGCTTTGCGGGTGTACTGCAGGCAGAACTTAAAGGCTGCAAAAATGAACACCACAAAGTCAGGAATGCTCACTTAATGGTTCTTCTACTAAATGCAATTCCAATATGTAAATCAGCACAGTTGAAGAGTCTTCATTCACACTGCAAAGACATTATCAAATGAGATGCAATTTAACTGTCACTCCTAATGAGTAAGTGACAGCGTAAACCACTTCCATCTTGACCTCAAAAAATTAAGATGCTTCTAACCATTACATTTAAGGAGCAAAGGGAATACTTTGAGTCTCCAAATATGTTCTAATTTGAGCAGTGATTGCAGCTTTTATTTTGAACCACATGCAAACTGAATGATGTAAATGGCAAGAATTCACATTTTGGCTTTGTAAAACATGGGAAAAATCCTGGAATCAGCGAAATACAGAGAAGTTAAACAAAGCTTTCAAACGGAAATTACACAGAAAAAAGTCTTAGATCCTGTATTTCCTCTCAAAAAACCTGTTTTGCCTTCCCCCTGTCAGTGAAAAGTGAAAAAGTACCTCCAGAAGTACCTAGAAACTAAAGGAAGACTTGAACCTGTATCTTGAAGACTTAAATACACTAAATACCTCAAACTCATCTGACAGTCACCTTTCCTGATGTGCTTACACAATCTGGATCCAGAGTTAACAGTGTAACATTTTCTTTCCTCAAAAACACAGGGCCCAAACTTCTACATACAAAGGAAAATATGTTTCTGCTCATCTCTTGCCTTTAAAAGAACACTAATTTGCAAGCATTCAATCATTAAAAGTCTATTTTTGCAGACTAACACTAGAAAGAACCAGACTGGACTTTCTCCTATTACTTCCTGCATAATATTTCTATAAGTTATGCCTGTGTCAGAATTGACATCATAACTTTACAAGACCCTTTTGTGTACACCAGTTTCTGAAGTTAGCTGGCACAGAACACATTAATGGAAGACACATTTACCATTTATAAATATGTAAAGGGTGAGTGCCAGGAGGTTGAAGCTAGGCTCTGCTGGGTGATGCCCAATGACAGGACAAGGGGCACTGGGTAGAAGCTGAGGCATAGGAAGTTTCATGCAAAAATGAGGAGGAATTTTTTCCCTGTGAGTGTGACAGAGCTCTGGAACAGGCTGCCCAAGGGGGCTGTGGAGTCTCTGGAGAGAGAATATCTCTGGAGATATTCAAAACCTGCCTGGACACTTTCTTGTGTAATCTGCTTTAGGTGATCTTGCTCTGGCAGGAGAGTTCAACTGGATGTGCTTTCAGGATCTCTTCCAGCCCCTGACATTCTGTGACTCTAAATAAAGTAAAAAAAGGACTAATTTAAATTCCTAAATTAGAAAAAAATAAAGGCATAGCACCAGGAATTCTCATATTCTCAGCATGTCCCAAAAAACATAATTTTCTCCTTTCAGGTTCTGCTACAAGAGAAGATCTGTGGCCAGAAAGCTCAGTAACATTAAGGAACCTCTGTGATTTTAAGAACAGTATTTTTGTGTACATACATCTGCTTAAGAAATTAACATATATTTAACTGAAGCAATATCCAAATAGAACCAACCTTTGTTTTTCTAGTTTTATGAGATGTAATGCAGAATTCCCAGATTTCATTGTCCTGTCATTTCCATCTTTATGGCTTACCTTGCTGTGCAATGTCATGGTACAGGCGTTCGACTCGAGAATTATTTCTCAGAAGATCCAAACACTGTCTATAGGATTCCCACAGAAACTTAACCCAGGGAGTCAAAAGCAGCCGGTCAGTACGATCCTGAGTGTCTTCTCCACTCACAGCACTCAAAAGAACACTGCAGTTGGGGCAGGGAGGCAAGGAGGAAAATAAAAAGAAAGTGTTTCATTCGCTGTGATTCTCACCAATTTTTCTTATCAAGTGCTAAATGAAAGTGGCCGTTTTTTGTTGACATATGGGACAAGCATTGGGTGCTGTATGATCTGCAGACATAGGAAAAGTGGAATATTTAAAGCATTACAAACTTTTCAAATTCTGACATGAAAAAGATGCTTAAAGTTGTCAGAAGTGAGATGTGGTAATCTGGCATTCAGTGGCTACAACTGCATTCCCTCCTTCGCAGAAATATAAGACTGGAAAAGACTCTTGAGGCAGACTCATAGAAACATCCAGCTTGGCAAAGCCCCTCAGCATCACCAAGTCCAACCTAGAACCCTACTCTACAACATTCACCTTAAGCTATAGTCCTAAGCAACACACCCAAACCACCCTTAAACATATCCAGGGTTAGTGACTCCACCACCTCCTTGGGCAGCCCATTCCAGTCCCTGACTACTCTCTCCATGAAAAAAATTTTCCTAATGTCCAATCTACACCTCTCCAGTCTCAGCTCAAGACCATTCCCCCTTGTTCTGTCTCCAATTACCTGGGAGAAGCGCAGCAGCCTCTCCACAATGTCCCTTCAGATAGCTGTAGACAGCAGTGAGGTCTCCCCTTAGCCTTCTCTTTTTCAAACTAACCATCTCCAGCTCCCACAGTTGCTCTTCATAAGAGTTATTCTCTAGGCCCTTCACCAGCTTCATTGCCCTCCTCTGGACCTGCTGCAGCACCTCCACAGCTCTCTTGTATGGTGGTGCCCAAAACTGAACACAATACTTGAGGTGTGGCCTCACCAAAGCCAAGTACAAATTCAGTATCATGGCTCGCATGATAAACACTACCCAGCAGGACAAACTTACAAAGAATCCTCTAAGCCTTTGTCTCTAAAATCCTGCTTCTAATATAAACTCTTAACTCTTGTAACTCTCTTCCCACTACAGTGTTTCCAGGTCTAACTTAGTTCCTTGAAGACTACATTCTACATACAATATTAAACATTTCACCAGTGCCTTCTCCAAGAGATCAAGCAGCAAAAAAAAAGGCATGAGAAGCCTAGAAAAGAGGACCTAAAAAACACTAAAGAAACTCTGGTTGTTCAGAAGAAATAGTATGACTGAAAAGACACATTTTCTAGTTCTGTTATATAAAAGAGAACAAGGCAAAGTGTGGTCAGCCACTCCTCAGTGCCCAACAGCAGGATTCACCTGTAATGAAGACTACTTCAGGCACTGGAAATAACAAAAATGGCACTGCCATCCTGGAACAACTAAACTACTGAAGACAGGTCTGTAACTTTGTCATTTTCTGCAGCTAGTGAGTTCCTAACTTCTGCCAGAGAGCTTTGCTGTTAACATCCATATCCATGGCCTTCTACTCCACGTGCGAGTATTGCTTGACTATTGTTAACTATTTCTCACAGTCGCCAACACAAGACAAAATGTTCTCTACTTTGGCAACTTCTTCCAATTTTCTATCATCAGAAGGTGTAGCTTTGCCATTTTTGGCTTCTGTTCCACGGTTTTAGTTGAAAGAAGTCCCAGCAATTTTAGCCTTGCTTCCTATCTCCTTTTGTCATTCCATGTCATCAGTTTCTCGTTGTGAAATGCCTTAGACCCCTTCCAACTCAACTGCAAACACCCTTTCTGGTGTGGTATCCACAGGTCTACTGTGCCTCAGGTGAGATGCTGCACATTTCTTGTACCTGAAAAACTAAATTACCAAATAGAATTCTAACATAATCACATGTCACCTAGCCTTCAGCAAGCCTGTGCTAAATTTTATCTGATTAACTTCATACACTACTTCCATCCTTCAAAACTTGTACTGAAGACCTGAATGCTATTACGAACAAGGTAACAACACAGCAGCAACTGTTCAGATCACCACTCACTCCCACAGATGGAGCAGCAAAGCTTTAGTATCCAAAATATCTCCCAGCATTTTTAAACCACTAGAACAAAAATGGTGATGACACCTAACATGAAGAGAAAGTTGACTTTTCCTTTTACCTCCATGCTCTAAAAAACTATCTCTTATTTCAGTATCTATGTTCTTACAAATATGACTAGAAAAGCATTGCTTTAATCTTCAGACCACACCCAGGATGGCTCATCTCAACCCACCTCCACAGAATTTCATCACCATTTTTCTTAGAATGCTCTACCTATAACTCAAAAGGTGCTTTGTTGTTTCTTTTGATATCCTCTGCAAGTTTTAATATGGTTTGACCTCTGGAAATTTTAATTTATTCCCTTATACTTTTAAATTTTTTTTTATGGGCAGCTGGAATGCTTTAAAATATCTCTTTAATGCTTACCAGGTCACTTTTCTTCCACAGATGTTGCCACATATAGGGCTACATTACAGGATTTAATATGAGTACTCTCCAAATCAATAGATATATATGAAGAACATAAAACCACAATCAGAGCTAACCTTGCTTTATCTGAAGAGATTAGGAAGGTCTTCAAGGAAATATTCTGACAACAGAATAGTGACTTCTCGGAGTTGAAGAGGAGTTTAATCCTAACCTGGCACTACTTGTCAGTGAAAGCAGATTATATTTACTGATCCTCTTCTCCATTCCTTCTCATTATCCACCCAATTAATTATAGCACACCGAGTTTACTTTTCATGTCTGTTCTTATCAGCTACCCAGGCAAGTACAACACAACATTTCCTTCTGTTTGTACATGCACAATATGGGCAGAAAGACTGGAGGTTATCACACACAGCCATTACATTGGTCTACATAGGAATTAAATTGTACACCCAACTGATAACAAGCAGCTTTCAATAATCAACTCTCCAATATTACTACAGACACAGGTATGAGTAGATCCTAGAAAGTGGTGGCTTGACTGGAGCCCCCGTTACAAGAAGGATGTGGACGTGCTAGAGCATGCTCAGAGAAGGGCCATGGGGATGGTCAGAGGGCTGGAGCACCTCTCCTGTGAGGACAGACTGAAAGAGTTGAGGCTGTTCAGTCTGGACAAGAGAAGGCTCCAAGGGGACCTCACTGTGGCCTTTCAATATCTGAAGGGGGCCTACAAAAAATTTGGGGAGGGACTTTTTAGGATCAGGTAGTGACAGGACTAGGGGGCGTGGAGCGAAGCTGGAGATGGGTAGGTTCAGGCTGGATGTGAGGAGGAAGTTGCTCAGCATGAGAGTGGTGAGAGCCTGGAGTGAGTTGCCCAGGAAGGCAGTTGAAGTCTCATCCCTGGAGGTGCATAAGGCCAGGCTGGATGAGGCTTTGGACAGCCTGATCCAGGGTAGGGTGTCTCTGCCCATGGCAGGACGCTTGGAACTAGATGATCCTTGTGGTCCCTTCCAACCTTAACTGATTCTGTGACTCCCAGAACTGCTCTAATTGTATCTCCATTTCCTATTCTTTACAACTTCCTTCTTTACTTATCTTTACTCAAGACTTAGGACTTAGTTCAATGAAAAATTCTTGTTTTTCCTTCCCACCATTAAAACCTCTCAAACACCTTTAGCATTCCATTTCTAATCCACCATCTCTGTATCTCGGTTCTCTGAACTGCTAACATCCTTCATGGCTATAAGGATACTTTACTACATTTTCATGAGAGGTGACCTACCTTTCTGGAGTTTGAATGTTATCCAAGTCTTCAATGTCCAGCACCATCTGCTGGGATTCTTCTTTAGCTGCTTCTGTTTTTTCTTCAGCTAATTTTAGATAGGCTCGAACAACATCCTCCAAAGATTTGATGTTCACCTACACCAAAGGCAGAAAATGGGAAGATGTTTCCACCCACAACAGGCAGCCAACATTTAAAATGTACAAACATCTAAAGGGCAGATTAATTCTAACTCAAGACCAATTGGTTACTTTTAGACCATACCAGCTGACACCACGTTTGCTAAAAATAGATACCACCAAATGGAAAAGCCATACCTGCTGGCAAATATTCTTGTATTGGTACAATCCTTCTTTTGCCAGGTGACTCTTGCGGAGATCCACACAGAGTTCCAGGTACTTCAGCATAATAGGCTCGTGGATTTTCTGCCATGTTCGGTGTTTCTTACTTTTCATAACATCATAGAGAACATCAAGGGCTGGCTGCTTCTTGCCGACCTCAAGGAATTCTGAAAGTAAAATCCAATTAGCAAAAGGCTTGAAAAACAGAAGGTGTCTGGTTCATGCTTTTAGAATTTAACCAGAGCTCACTGCTGGCCATATCAAAATGCTGGCAAATGCAAATGCAGTGGTAATCTTTCAAGGACATAGCCAGCCAACAAACACAGTCCTCTCCATTAACATTGACATTTCAGGACAGCAGAGATGTCTCTCCACCCACCACTGCATGACTGGGCTCTTCACACATATTAAAACACATACATCCCATTTTAAAGCTAGCTCATCAAGAAGGCAAATGAAAACACACAGGCCTTGTAATACAGCACCTACCAACGGCATTCAACAAGACAAACCCTTCAGTGAATATGACTTAGAAAAAAAAATCCTGCCCCAAGCAAAGAAAAATTTCAGTCAGGAAAGTTGTTTGGATGGTTTTTGAAGTCAAGTGATGTACAGAACAGTTATACTAAAAGCTGCCAGTCCAACTGAAGGGTCAGATACTTTCTGCATCAGCCTTGCTGCTGAAACCAAGGTCCCATTTATTCACTCCCTAAGCAGCTGATGTTCCTAACAGGATCTCTCAGCATCACAGCAACTCCCATCTATGATGCACCACACATTCTGCTCAGTATAAAACACAGGAACCTCCACAAGCAGGCAGCACAACCATTATCAGCATACACACAGGCCCTACAACAGACCTACTTCTAACTGCAGAAAGGCAAGCAAAAAGAATGCTGGGAACGAGAAGCAAACAGGTTTAAAAGATAAAGTCAAGTAGAGCTACAAGGAAATGTGTTTTTCTCAAAGGCTGAGGGGTGGAGCAGAAATTCCCCATGAAGTACTTTGGAAACCACCTCATTCCTAAAGAAGTGATGGCAGAAAGGACTTAAGTAGATGCTTGCTCAAAGTGTTCATACATTAGAGAGAGTTTCTAAGCTTTGGAGTATTAGAATCAAAATTAAACATGGCTAAAAAATGTATTTTGGAAGCAGGAGTGTGGTTTTAGTTTAAAGACCACAAGACCATGTATCCAGGGCTTAGTTTATGTAAATAATGAGCTTGCATAAGATGAGCAAATTCCTTTCTAGAAAACACAGTTACATTTAAAGATAATGAAGGTTACAGCATGACAATATTCAGCAGTGTTTTTTTACTCACCAAGGGAATTTTACTAAAGCTATCCTCCACCCCACAATTTACACTGCTACTCTATCTCAGTGTGGGTTTTGAGACAGCTACTGCCCAGCTTGACATTTTTGGTATGTGAAATTCAATTTGAAAGGCAAGTTTAATCCTGAATCAAGGCCAGTGGTCGATAACCAACTGGACAAAGCACAAAATTCATTCATATGGTTTTGAAACTTTTAATTAAGTCTGGTCAAGCAAGTTCTAAGAAGCAGGTCAAATAATGAAGGCTGATTTCCCAGACAAAGCATATACAAAGTGACCCTGAATAGTCAAATGCAGCACACATGTCTTGCAGTAGCAATTGTTAAATTATGGAAACAAAATGTAAAGTTGTGGCCTTTGAAAAGCTGCCAGAATTACATTTTTTAAAACCATTTCTTCTGTCATACCCCTTAAGACTCTAAAAGGTATCCAAAATGACAACTAAAGGTCTGCATGGAAAAGAACTAGCTGATACATATTATAAAGTGATATACTGCTAACCCAAACCACAAATTAAGCTGTGTTTTCCAGCTGAGAAACTGTACAAAGATGTCATGAGTTACCCAGTTATGTAACAGAGGGCAACTTCAGCACCTGCGACAATAAAACATTCCTGAAAGTTGCATTACATCCTCAAGTGCAAAATAATGGCAGATCTTAAAAATAGCTAAAGGGTTGGATTTGACCTACATTTATCAATTATAAGGGAAAGCAAGCTTTCCAACAGATTTGTAGATATAGCCTAGCTCTTATTTCCATACATCTCCAATGTATGTAAAGGTCACTGAGAACCTGAAGCATAAAATGTCCCTACATGACCACTTAAGCTTTAGCCAATAAAATGTGAACACTGCAATTCTGAAAGCCACTCAACATTACAGGATCACAGGATGTCAGGGGTTGTAAGTGCCCCAAAGAGGCCATCGAGTTCCACCTCCCTGCCACAGCAGGACCATACAATCTAGCTCAGCTCACACAGGAACACATCCAGACAGGCCTTGAAAGGTTCCAGAGAAGGAGACATCACAACCTCTCTGGGCAGCCTGTGCCAGTGCTCTGGGATCCTTACAGTCAAGAAGTTCCCCATTGTGTTGAGCTGGAACCTCCTGTGTTGCAGCTTATATCCATTGCTCCTTGTCCTATCACAGAGAGCAAGTGAGCAGAGTCTGTCCTCGCTCTCCTGACCCCCAGCCCTCAGATATTTATATTTATTAAATCCCCTCTCAGTCTTCTCTTCTCCAGACTAAGCAGCCCCAGGTCCCTCAGCCTCTCCTCATCAGGCAGTGCTCCAGTCCCCTAATCATCCTCATAGTCCTCCATTTGTTCCTCTCAATCAGATCTCTGTCCCTCTTAAACTTCTTACGTGTCCAAAACTCAAACAATCAGTTTAGCATTGAACTGCTTCCTGCAACATGTAACTGTCTTAGGTACAACTTTTCACCCTTTATGGTACTTGGCCATGGTGAGACTGAAACCCTGCAGCTTGCAAGACGCTTGTAATGTCCACCTAGATTGAGAATTACTAGCATTTGTCTACAGAACATTCCCTTCCTTTCCTATCCTTCCATTATCTCCTCTCCTTCAGCTCATCAGAATTTAGTAGACTTGCAGCATTGCAAGATATGAATTTAAAACTGCTTCCTCAATATCAAGAAACAGTCAAATATCAGATCCAAACAGTTTAAGATCAATATGCCAGCAATGTAATCAATGTAATTCACTCACCACTGAAGTGCAACTTGTTCTACCTACAAATTCTGAAGACAAAGTAAACAGCACTATGTTATATGTATCTTTTAAAAGACTGCTAAAAATGCAATTTCATCTTCAGTAGTTGATGGAAGTTGAATTTATCTTTCCACTTTTAGTCTTTGGGGGAGTTATTTTTACCATCACTTTTAGATTAGAAATCCTGAGGACGTACAACACTTTAACATCTTCTAGTTAAAACACCACAGACTGGAATTATGCACTGCCTCCAGAATGGCCTCTTCAGCTGCCACTTCAAGACCTGCATATCACGTGTGATTTTTGGATGTCATTTATGTGTCATCCTGCGGTCAGCTCTGCAACAATGAAGGGTCTAAATGGTCGTGGTAAGTGCTTAGAAAAAGATGCTATCAAAAAATAAGTGCCAAAAGAATACGGCTGATAAATATAAGCAGTCCAACTTCGTTTGTGGCCATCAGTAAAAGACAGCTACAGCACAGCCCTCTTTGGTTTCTATTCCATACTATTTATGCATCAGACTGTGCAACGTCTAAGGCATATAATCATTCACCTTGTCAACAGTCACATGAAGGATGGGACTACTGAATATGAAGCCCAGGTGGAAAAACTGCATCCGAGATCCCACCGGCGTTGAAATCATCGCGGAGTGGGATGACAGGCCAGATTGCCCTCGGACTCCTCTCCCCAAGCCGCCGGTCGGCGGACAGCCCATTCCCGGCGGCTGCACGACGCCGACTTTACCGTGGCTCCCGCGGTCGCAGGGCCGCAAACTGAGAAGCCGCGGGACCCGGGCCATGCTGTCCTCAGCACAACAGGCCCTCACATCCACGACCCCCCTTTCACCCAGAGCCTGCCCAACGCCTCCGCCCCTCGGGCGGCTGGGGGCCCCGACAGGGAGAGGGAGGCGGAGCCGGGATGGGCCCGCTCCCCGCGGCCGCCCGGGCCTCGCCTCCGCCATGCGGCGCGGCCAGCGCCGGTAGGCCTCGGCCATTTCCTCGCGGCAAGGCAGCGCTGCGCCGCTCCCGGGCAGCCTCTCCTCAGCTCCAGGGAAACGCCGGTCACGGCCCCGCACCGAGGGGCTGGCGATGGAGCTCTGGAGGCCGGCACAACTGATCCGACCAGGGACAGAGGAGCGGCGCACGCTGCCCGCCGCAGCGGGAGCAGGGGGAGGCGAACCGGCGGCAAGGGGAAGGTGGCCCGCACTGACCGTTCGCCCTTTTGAGGGCATTCTCGGGCCGCTGGAAGTACACCGGCATGGTGGCGGCGGCCTCTCCTCACGGGGCGGGGGGCGGCGGCGGCGGCGGCTCGCTCCGTGCTCCAGCCAGGCAGCCTGCGAGGCCGGAAAGAGAGCGCGGCCGTCACCCGCGCGCGCTGACGCCGGCGGAAGCGGAAGCCCCTCCCGGCGCGGGCGCGGGGCGGTGTCGGAGCCGTCCCGGCGGTGTCAGGCGAGCCCAGCCGGGAGGGCGCCGGCCGAGCGCTGCCGCTGGGCAGTTCCCGGCAGTGAGCCCTCCGCCGAGAGCCACGCTTCAGGCTGACGGCGAGGCTGGTTTCCGCTGTCGGTGTCCCAAGTGACACCCCGCGCTGTGCCCTCCGGCCTAGCGGAGACTCCAGGGCGAACAGATGCCACAGAGGCAGGGACCGCGGCCACCGCGGGCTGCCCGGGGGTGGCTTCACAGGGCAGCGGCTCTCCAGATGGACGAGCCACCTTGTGGAGCTTCACGAAGCTGTTTGGCCAACTTAGGGTTGAGCCTTTCGATTCATTCCTTAGAAAGCAGGCTGTGGAAAAGTAACGACTTCGCTCTCTTCTCCCCAGTAACAATAGGAGAGAGGAGATGGCCTCAGTTTGCAGTAGGGGAGGTTTAGGTTGGATATTAGAAGAAATCTCTTCACAGAAAGAATCATTGAACACTGTAATAGGCTCTCCAAGGAGGTGGATGAATGACCATCAACAGCAGTGTTTAAAATACACATAGATGAAGTGCTAGGGGACATGGTTTAGCTCCAGACATTAGATAAGGGTTGGACTCGATGATCTTAGAGATCTTTTAAAATCAAAGTTATTCTATGAATCTCATGCAGAATAACATCCTGGCAAAGAAGGTGTCGTGTGTGCTGAGCCTTTGCTCCTCACAACTTGTTTGGCCGCTTCATAAATCAGAGTTCAGCCACTTGACTTGCAGAAAGGCCCTTCCATGTGCACGTGGGCATCCTCTGCTACAGATTTCATCCCTAATCTTAGAAAAATAAGCCAAACTATTTCAGAGCAACTCAGCTGTTCCTCTTAAGAGCAAGACTAGTAGCAATAAAGTAGTGTACTACTGATGTGAAAACATCTCTTGGTATGTGGTGAGTCAGTGGAAGCTGCATGAAGGTGTGTGAACTGCACATAGAAGTCCCATAGCAGCAACAGCAAAAGCAGTAAAACAGCAAGTGAATGTGTGACTAATAAGGAATTTGGGGTGAGTAAACACCAGAATGCTGTGCCCCTGTGTGGGGCATTGAACTCAATGTGCTTTCCAGTCTTGCCAGCAGAAATGCATACCTCTACAGCTGGACCATCAACGACATCATGACTGAGCTGTCACCCTCTGCACACCCAGCTGTCTGTTTCTAAATAGTTTTTCAACACATACATAGTAGATGGAGAAGTCTGTTGAGAATCACAGAATCACAGAAAGTTGGAGGTTGGAAGAGACCCCCAGTGGTCACGTTATAGAACCGTAGAATCAGTCAGAGTTGGAAGGGACCACAAGGATCATTCACTTCCAACACCCTCCTCACATTAGATCAGGCTGTGCAGAGCCTCATCCAGCCTGGCCTTAAACACCTCCAGGGATGAGGCTTCCACCATCTCCCTAGGAAATCCATTCCAGGCTTTCAATACCCTCATGCTGAAGAACTTCTTCCTAACATCCAGTCTAAATCTACCCATTTTTAGCTTTGTTCGATTCCCCTCAGTCCTATCACTCCCTGACATCTTAAAAAGTCCCTCTCCAGCTTTCTTGTAGGCCCCTTAATCATAGAATCATGGAATCAACCAGGTTGGAAGAGACCTCCAAGATCATCCAGTCCAACCTAGCACCCAGCCCTATCCAGTCAACTAGACCATGGCACTAAGTGCTTCATCCAGTCTTTTCTTGAACACCTCCAGGGACGGTGCCTCCACCACCTCCCTGGGCAGCCCATTCCAATGGCAAATCACTCTCTCTGTGAACACCTTCCTCCTAACATCCAGCCTATGCTTTACCTGGCACAATACTGACACTGAAAGGCCTCAATAAGGTCACCTGGGAGCCTCCTCCTCTCCAGACTGAACAGCCTCAACTCCCTCAGTCTCTCCTCATAGCAGAGCTGCTGCAGCCCTTTGATCATCCTCGTGGCCCTTCTCTGGACACACTCCAGCATCTCCACATCCCTCTTGTAATGGAGGCTCCAGCACTGGATGCAGTACTCCAGGTGGGGTCTCACCAGTGTGGAGCAGAGGAGGAGGATCACTTCCCTCACTCTGATGCCCACACTCCTCTTGATCCCCCACACTCCTCTTGATCCAACCCCCCTGCCAAAAGGATAATCAGCAAAGACAGCCTGTCTTGTCTTTCACATTTCTGTTTTGCTGTGTTATAAGCTTGCATGGCCACCAGAAGGCTTCATAAACATTTTAGAGATTTAAAAAAATCCTGTTTCGTGTTGGCTTGTGATCAGAGTTTATTGCTGGCTTGTAATCAGAGTTTATTGCTAAACAGACAAATATTGCAGACTAAGAAACAGTCACTGTATGGAAGCTTTAGCACCATCAGTGGATCTCTTTCCACTCTGTTATATGACACTCCATTCTAGAAAGAAAAAAAAAGATGGGGGAAGTCAACTTTGCTTTCTTAAGGTCCCTTCAATTGTGACTTTCTCCATGTCCTTGTGCCCTTGGTCTCTCTGAGTTCCAGTGACATTGTATAGTGTTCTCTCCATCAGGCCACACTATTGATTCATGTGGCAGTGTTTTAGTACAGTCTGTGTCCTGAACTGCTTTGGCAGCCTGCTCTTTTCTGTTTCAAACCACAGGAATACATTCAGTAGTCTTCATTAAGCTATTTATAATGCTGAACAAGTCCTTTTCTTGTCTTTATAAAACTAATTGAGATTCTGTCAGATGAGTACCAGAGACACCACCCAGGTCCAGACAGCATCCACAGGCTGGTTGTGCCACACCACTGGAACCAGTGCCTGTCTTGAGGCCTTGCAGCCTTTTCTGTGGGGGCAGCTGTGTGCTGGCAGGGGCCAGCAGATGTGCTGCCTGGTATTCATTGACACTTTATAGCATCATTTGCTGTTCAAGAGCCCACTCTTCTGCTTTGGATCTCTGAAGTTCCTGAAAGCCCTCCAGGCTTGAATCGGGAGCACCATTTATGGTCTGACTCCTCATGTCTCTACACGGCAGCTAAGCATATTAAACACCTGTGCTTTAATTTTATGACTTTGTGAAAATCTACTTTATGACTCTCTGGAATCATAGACTTACAGAACTGTTTTGGTGGAAAACACCTATAAGGTTATGCATGGAGCGTGACCATTAACCCAGCACTGCTAAGTCCACCACTAAACCACTGTGTCTCAGCACCACACCTACACACCTGCTAAATGCCCCCAGGGATGGTGACTGTAGCATTTCCCTGAAACCTGTTCTAGTGCCTGACAACCCTTTTTGGTGAAGAAACTTTTCCTAATATTCAACCTAAACCTCCCCTGGCATGACCTGAGGGCATTTCCTCTCATCCTATTGCTTGTTACTAGAGAGAAAAGACCAATCCCCACCTTGCAACAAGTTGTAGAGCAAGTTTAAGAGGGACAGAGATCTGCTGGAGAAGGTGCAGTGGAGGGCTACGAGGATGATTAGGGGACTGGAGCACTGCCTGATGAGAGGCTGAGGGACCTGGGGCTGTTTAGTCTGGAGAAGACTGAGAGGGGATTTAATATGTGTTTATAAATATATGAGGGCTGGGGGTCAGGAGGAGGGGGACAGGCTCTGCTCACTTGCTCTCTGGGATAGGACAAGGAGCAATGGATGGAAGCTGCAGCACAGGAGGTTCCAGCTCAACACAAGGGGGAACTTCTTGGCTGTAAGAGCCCCAGAGCACCGGCACAGGCTGCCCAGAGAGGTTGTGATGTCTCCTTCTCTGGAGCCTTTCAAGGCCTGTCTGGATGTGTTCCTGTGTGAGCTGAGCTAGATTGTGTGGTCCTGCTGTGGCAGGGAGGTGGAACTCGATGGCCTCTTTGGGGCACTTACAACCCCTGACATCCTGCGATCCTATACTGCAGCCAGTGGGGGAAAAAAAAACCAACAACCATCAAACACAAATTTTTTTTAAGCCTTTTTTTTTCCATACAATTTTCGTATCATTTGTGTTGAAAGGGACCTTTAAAGGCCATGCAGTCCAAGCTCCCTGCAGCAAGCAGGGAGTAGATCAAGATGCTCGGAGTCCTGTCCAACTCGAGCTTGAATGTTTCCAGGAATGGGGCATTTACCATAGAATCACAGAATCATAGAATCAACCAGGTCAGAAGAGACCTCCAAGATCATCCAGTCCAACCTATCCCCCATCCCTAGCCAGTCAACTAGACCATGGCATCAACTAGACCATGGCATCTCTCTGGGCAGCCTGTGTCAGTGTTTCACTGCCCTCACTGCCAATCATTTCAGCCTTGTACCTAGTCTGAATCGCCTCACTTTCAGTTTTAAACCATCACCCCTTCTGTCACGACCAGCCCTGCTATCCTACAGGGCCCTTCTGAGAGAACACAGGGAGGTCTCCCGGAAGCCTTCTCTGAGCCGAAGGAGCTCTGCTCACTCCGCCTGCCCTCACAGTAGAGGGGCTCCAGCCCCGGCTACGCTGGGAAACAGGCAGCAGGTGCCAAAGAAACACACAAAACAATCCTCTCTTCTCTCAGGCGGCCAGCGCCAGAACGAGAGGACACAGCCTCAGGCTGTGCCAGGGGAGATTTAGGCTGGAGGTGAGGAGAAAGTTCTTCACTGAGAGAGTCATTGGACACTGGAATGGGCTGCCCGGGGAGGTGGTGGAGTCGTCGTCCCTGAAGCTGTTGAAGGCAGGACTGGACGTGGCACTTGGTGCCATGGTCTGGCCTTGAGCTCTGTGCTAAAGGGTTGGACTTGATGATCTGTGAGGTCTCTTCCAACCTTGGTGACAGTGAGAAACCCACGCCACGCAGGCCAAGGCAGCGCGAAGTAAATGGCTGCCGGCGGCGAGCGGGACAGAGCGGCGGGAGGGGCCGCGGCGAGCGGGGCGGGGCGGGGCCGGGCCGGCGGCGGGCGGAAGGCGGCGGGGCGGGGGTCGGAAGATGGCAGAGCCGGAGGCTCAGCTGCTCTTGTCTGTGGGGCTGATCGGTGAGGGCTTTGCCGGCTCTGGAGAAGGGCTGGGGCTCGGGAGGGCCGCCGGGAGGGCCGGGCCGGGCTGGGGACTGGCGGATGGGGGTGCGGTTAGCAGTGCCCCGCCGAGCTGCGGCCGCGGGGCCTGTGCCGGCCGGGCGCTTGCCAGCCTCCGGTTGTGCCGTGGGATGCCCACTTGCGGAGACCGGCGGCTCGATCTGCCTGTTGCAGAATGAACCGGGTACAACTCGGCCAGAGCGTCATAAATTTGCGGCTTGTGAGCTTTCTGTTATGAAATCAACATTAGGAGTATTGGGGACAATCCTTAAGTGAGCTGTCTGCGTGCTTCTTGGTCAGTGTCTTGCTCTTACGAGTGCATCTTCAAATTCTTGCTGCTTTTATCACCTCCTGAAGCAGACCGAGAATGGATATTTATTAACGTTTGAAGAATAAAACCTGTAGCACGAGTGCTGCCCTGCAGCCTAAACCTTAGTGTCAGAACTGTGTTGTGTAAGGTCAGGGTAAAGTGGAATTTTAATCTGATTCCAGGAAACAAACCTGATTAACCCATCAATTTACTTCCTTACTGCTGTTTGGCATTCTCACAGTGAACATCTTTCCACCATAGAAAAAGACACCAACGGAGATGCTTTGTGGGTTTGGTGTTATCCGTCCGTAACAGCTGAACTGAGGAGTCTGTTGCTGCGAAAGTGCTGCCTTACAGATGAAAATAAATTGCTTCATACATTCGTGTTTGGCCAATATAAAAGGTCATGGTTCTACATCACAACTGTGGAAGTTCAGGATTCTCCAGCCTTGAAAAAGGTAAGACTTGAATGGCTGAATGTACAGGGAAGGCTTCTGCGGAGCTTCCTCTAGTAGATCAAGCAGCGTTTGCCTCTTGTGTGCTATGAGGAAGGGGTTGGAGGTTTTAGTGTGCTCACAGATGCAGCTGGTACCCAGTAGTCTTAACAGTCCACATGTTTTGTTTTTTCACCAAGCCATATATTAGGTGGGATTGCAGAGGGCTTGCAGTACTCATTACCCAATGTAGATTCTTTGTATTAAAATGGAAATGCTATTTCTTGCCGTTCTTTGTAGTCACTTTGCATTTCACCTTCAGCAATTGTTTTTGGTTTGTTTTTCTGAGAGAGATGCTCTATAACTTTGGTAGTGTCAAAAATCATGGCATCAGTCAGGGTTGGAAGAGACCTAGTTCCAAACCCCCTGCCATGGGCAGAGGCACCTCACACTACATCAGGCTGTCTACAGCCTCATCCAGCCTGACCTTAAAACACCCCCAGGCATGAGGCATCCACCACCTCCCTGGGCAACCCCTTCCAGGCTCTCACCACCCTCATGCTGAACAACTTCTTCCTAACATCCAGTCTGAATCTACCCATTTCTAGCTTTGTGCCGTCCCCCCCAGTCCTTTCACTCCCTGACATCCTCAAAAGTCCCTCCCCAGCTTTTTTGTAGGCCCCCTTCAGATACTGAAAGGTCACAATAAGGTCATCTCTTGTTCTTGTTCTTGTAGAGCTTGATGTTTGGTGATTTTTTTTTCCCAAAGAGTTGAGTTATATAGGGACCTGCTTTTCTGATGTACCCATGACTGCAAGGCTGCAAATAGCATCATCTTTTGTAATTTCCCTCTTATTATGTTCTTTAAATTGTCAATTACATTTATGGAGATTTCATATTTCATGCTATATTATTAAGAAGAAAGTTACTGTGGTGATTTGAATGTGCACAGCAATGTTGCTTGCCTTTCCTCATAGGAGTTTACATCTCCTATGAACCTTAAAGGTGTAAGTTAAAAAAGAAAAGAAATAGTGTGTTCCAGTGCTGAAAGTGTTCATGGAAGATGCTATTTAAGGTGAACACGTGAGCCTAGTCATCATCTGCAGGCTTTTAGTCTCATCCTGTTCCAGCTCACAATCATTAAATTAAGGAAGTTACAGAGTGTCTCTGTTTGTGGGCCTGCTATTGGTGTCTGGATTTCCCTCCCCCCATCCCTTTCTAAATACGTTGTGGCTGTCTACTTCTACAGCCTCCTTTGGCAGCAAATTCTGGAAGTTTCCTACCTGCTGTGGGGAAGAATTATGCTTTTCTGTGGTTTAAAAGACACTTGTGAGCTGAGAGGGAAGCAACTCTTACAGAGCAGATTAAGGAAAAGATAATGTGTACTGGAGCTGACTCGGTGGAATTCTGTTAACCAGGCCTTTTCTGTAGCTGGTAGCTTCATCTTGCTACTTCTGCTTACTTTTCCCTTTTTCCCCAGGCAAAGCCCCTTTTTAAGAGTACTGCAATAAGTTCAATAAGGTGAAAAAGACTGTTCATATGTGTTTTTTTTTCCTGTGTCTTATGCAGGTGACCCACTTCTCCATTGTTCTGATGGCCAAAGACTTCAACCCAGAGAAATATGCAGCTTTCACTAGGATTCTCTGTAGGTCTGTATAAAAGCAGCTTTGAGGTGTTGCTGGGTGTACATTGAATTCTTGACAAGGCAAAAAAGTTACATTTCATTGTGTTGTGTTTGCATTTGGGCTGCTGGAAACTCAAGTCCTACCAATTGAATCAGAGTATTTAAATCTTTGATTTGAGCTTATCATGAGTTCATGCAGCAAGTGCTGGGTGAATAGCAGGTACCCAGGTTGGTTTTAATGTTTTCTCCAGACACATATCACCACCACCCACTCACATACTTGTTTTCTCTAAGAACTTGGGGGTTTGAAGTTAGACATTTGGAAGAAGTCAGTGCTGTGTAGTCAAAAGATCACCATCTGTATGGTGGACAACTTGCATCCCTCCACAAGATGTGTACTACAGGTGATTCTTGCAGCTCTTCTGAAATAAGCACAGCACCCAGGGGCAGTTTTGCTTCCTTTAGGAAAATGAGAGCCCTCAACTTCTCAAGGTGTGTGGCTCTTTCTTCTGCCTTCTTCCACCCATCTGCCATCTTCTCCTTCCCACGTCATATTTACTGACTTTCCTCCACATCTCCATTCTTGTTCTCTCTGTATCTTTCTTTGCTTTTCCTTCAGTTCCCAAATAAATTTGGTCCCAGTTTGTGATACTAAGAGTATTCTTTGAGATTTTGCATCTAATTGGATGTGATTATGAGGCTGTTGTATCACAGACTCCACAGAGTGTTGAAAAACTGTGATTGTTCTTTTTCACTGATACGTGAAATACTAAATTCACTGTGGATTGATTCTATGATTCTATGATCAGCCCTGATTTACCTGCTACAAATCCTGGATTGATTTCTCTAAAGATAATAATTGAGCTTCCAGTGTCACAGCTTTGTACTATAACTAATGTGGAAAAGAGTTGAGCCTCACTGCTATTCCTGAACTGCCTTAATGTTTAAAATGGCTCTGTGTGTCTCTGAGTTTTGTTGGTGTGAGGTTGTTTAGTGTTGGGGCTGTGGGGTTTTTTTTTAATGGATAGCAAGGACCTATGTTTATAATTTTTCTTTTACCATTTAACAAAACCCAAATAATCTGTTCATTAACAGGAGTCACTGTAGCAGTTGCTTTTTCATAAAGCAGGTATTGTACAAGTGTGCAAAGCATCCTTAACCTGCACACCTCCTTGCACCTTTGTGCTGTGTTTCTGTTAGTAAATGTCAGTCCTTTCAGAAAAAAAGAAAGCTGAAAAGTAAAAGGTAGGTTTTTATCACCAAAGACAGGCTGTTTTTTGTGTGCATGTGAAAAGACTTTCAGTTTAGTCTTGAAAACCTCAACCAGATGTCCAGAATAATAATTCCTGCCAATAATGTTGCTGTTGCCATATGGTGATTATTTGTTTTTTTCACCTGTCTGCTGGCACTGATGGCAGCCAAAATAGTGATTCTTTTCTTTTCACACAGGATCTACCTGAAGCATGGAAGTCCAGTTAAAATGATGGAGAGCTACATTGCAGTCCTCACAAAGGGGATCTGTCAAAGTGAAGAAAATGGATCTTTCCTCAGCAAGGATTTTGATGCTCGGAAGGCTTATCTTGCTGGCTCCATCAAAGGTTAATTAATAGCAGAAGTCTCTTCTGATTTCTTCTGTACAATAGAAAATACAATCCAGTTTTCATGCTTAACTTAGAGTAAATAGAATCATACAATCCTGGAGTGGTTTGGGTTGGAAAGGACCTTACAGACTATTTATTTCCAACTCCCTTGTCATGGGCAGGGATACTTCCTGTTAGGCTAAGTTGCTCAAGGCCTCATCCAGTCTGGTGTTGAAAACTTCCAGGGCCAGACCTTCCACAGCTTCTCTGAGCAACCTCTTCTAGTGCCTTGCCACTCTCATGGTGAATAATTTCTTCCTAATGTCTAGTATAAATCTAGCTACTTCCAATTTGAATCTGATAGCGATAACATTATTATCTGTGCTGTTATGTTTTGAAGAAGCTTAATAACATTTTTTAATACCAGCATATATATCTTATCTAAATTCCATCCCCTCCTTCTTTTCTAGATATAGTATCTCAATTTGGAATGGAAACAGTGATCTTATATACAGCACTGATGTTGAAGAAGAGAATTGTAGTGTACCACCCTAAAATAGAAGCTGTCCAGGAGTTTACCAGGTACTGAGTCAATCTCTACGTCCCCACACATCTCAAAAGCCCAGCAAGTCTTGATCTTCTATTAAAGGTCCATATTTTAGGGAAAACATATCTTTATTAAAAACAAACAAATAAATGTTTAATATTTGTTAATATTAATTAACAGTTAATGAACTGGCTGGATGGCAGAGCCCAGAGAGTGGTGGTGAATGGTGCCACATCCAGTTGGCAGCTGTCACTAGTGGTGTTCCCCAAGGATAAGTGCTGGGCCCAGTCCTGTTCAGTATAGTTATTGATGATCTGGACTAGGGGATTGAGTCCAGCATCAGTAAGTTTGCAGATGACACCAAGCTAGGAGCAGGTGTGGAGCTGTTGGAAGGTAGGAGAGCCCTGCAGAGGGACCTGGACAGGCTGGATGGGTGGGCAGAGGCCAACAGGATGAGATTGAACAAGGCCAAGTGCAGGGTTCTGCACTTTGGCCACAACAACCCCAAGCAGTGCTACAGGCTGGGGACAGAGTGGCTGGAAAGCAGCCAGGAGGAAAGGGACCTGGAGGTACTGATAGATAGTAGGCTGAAGATGAGCCAGCAGTGTGCCCAGGTGGCCAAGGGAGCCAATGGCATCCTGGCCTGGATCAGGAACAGTGTGGCCAGTAGGATGAGGGAGGTTATTCTTCCCCTGTACTCAGCACTGCTCAGGCCACACCTTGAGTGCTGTGTCCAGTTCTGGGCTCCTTAATTCAAGAGAGATGTTGAGGTGCTGGAAAGTGTCCAGAGAAGGGCAACAAAGCTGGTGAAAGGCCTGGAACACAAACCCTGTGAGGAGAGGCTGAGGGAGCTGGGGGTGTTTAGCGTAGAGAAGAGGAGGCTCAGAGCAGACCTCATTGCTATCTACAACTACCTGAAGGGAGGTTGTAGCCAGGTGGGGGGTGGCCTCTTCTGCCAGGCAGCCACCAACAGAACAAGGGGACACAGTCTCAAGTTGTGCCAGGGGAAGTATAGGCTGGATGTTAGGAGGAAGTTCTTCCCAGAGAGAGTGATTGGCATTGGAATGGGCTGCCCAGGGAGGTGGTGGAGGCACTGTCCCTGGAGGTCTTCAAGAAAAGACTCTATGAGGCACTTAGTGCCATGGTCTAGTTAACTGGATAGGGCTGGGTGCTAGGTTGGACTGGATGATCTTGGAGGTCTCTTCCAACCTGGTTGATTCTATGATTCTATGAATTGCCTTTATTGAAACTCTGCTTTAACCATGTGTTTGTCAGCTCAGAAAGATTTAACTCTAGAACGAATGATAAACTGCTTCCATTGGTAGTAGTTCATGTTGAGACCTCATCAGACTAGTTGTTTCTTAGGACACACATTTCATGCTCTGAAACTTTAGTGCAGGTAAAACCTTACTGTTTCAAGTTCTGATCTCATTTCTTTAGGACGTTGCCTGCTTTAGTGTGGCATCGACAAGACTGGTCAATTCTTCATTCATATGTACATCTAAATGAGGAGGAAGTGGAAGCCTTAAAAGCCTGCACAGGTAACAATAATTTATTAATAGAAGCTGAAACAAAATTTTGTTGGTGTTTTGTATTCCTGCAATGTCTTGTTCTTTGAGTGGGGGGAAAAGGTTATTTTGCTATCATTTCTCAGAGTTCACAGGATGTTAGGGGTTGGGAAGCTGAACCACATCATTTTCTTTAGAAGAGGCAAATTGACTGAACAGGTATGCTAGAAGGTGGCTGGGTCCAGCTGGTGCTTCTGGATGCACTCACATCAGTTTTACCCCTAACTGCAGGTACAAAGCAGCTTGGAGACTTTTTTGATGTTGTATTCAGAGAGATTGAGTCTCACCACTGTGCAGAAGCCATTGTGCAGAAGCAGTTCACTTTAGCTTGTCTACTTGTTCTTCAGTTTCTACACAGAGCTAGAGGACTTCCTTTGTAGATTCCCCCACCACCACCTTTATTAGTATTTTTGGTTCCTAACTCAGAAGTTCCAGATTTTTATTCCTTTACCTGTGATGTCTCTGGCTTCTAGTCACAGGCAGAACTTCACCAGCTCTGCAGGAGTTGGATCTGTGACACGTTGCTGTCTCTGTGTGGTACTTACCACGTAATCCAGGATGAGGCCTGTTTATGCACAGGTTAGCATGACACATAATGCAGCAATTAAGAGTCTTCTCTACACAGAATAATGAGCATGAAGATTACTCATCTTCCATATTTTTTCTGCATTACCAGCAGTGATTGTTTCAGGTCACTGAACATCTTCCAGAGAGAAAAGCTGCTCTAAGTTTGCTCACTTGAAACACTATAAGTAAAAAAAAACCTCCTGGTTTTATTCCTCTGCTCTGCTCTAATACTGACTTGATGACAAGTGGCTCTGAAGTGGAGATTCTTTTAAAGAGGAGATTGAGTGGCTTTTCTCACTTGCAAATGAATCATTTTAGTGGCAAGGTAGGGAGAGAGTGTAAAATTTCATGTCTGTAAGGTTTTAATGTTGCCTGTGGAGTCAGTAGTTCAATTTTAGAAGCCCATTTTTAGCAGGCCAGTTCTAGGAGTTGATTTTGAAGCTCCCTGTCAGTGAAGGATTCTGCTGGACAAGCTTGTTGACTGACCACATCAAGAGAGCAACCTCCTGGATCCAATGAATACTGTGTTAAACACTCTTAGAACAGACTTTAGGACTGTGATTTTCTTCAGTACAGAATCACAGAATGTCAGGGGCTGGAATGAACCTCCAAAGCTCATCCAGTCCAACTCCTGCCAGAGTAGGATCACCTAGACCAGAACACAGGAATGCAACCAGGCAGGTCCTGAATACCTCCAAAGAGAGAGACTCCACAACCCCCCTGGGTTCCTGTTCCAGTGTTCTGGCACCTTCCCAGGGAAAAAAAAATCTTCCTATGCTTCAGCTTCCACTCATTGCCCCATGTCCTATCATTGAACCAGCAAAGCCTGGCTCAATCCTCCTGGCACTCACCTTTTTACATACTTATAAACATTAATGAGGTCACCTCTCAGTCTCATTCTCTCCAAGCAGCACAGCCCCAGCTCCCTCAGGCTCTCCTCATAAGAGAGATGCTCCATTCCCTTCATCATCTTTGTGGCTCTGTGCTGGACTCTCTCAAGCAGCTCTATGTCCCTCTTGAACTGGTAGGGGGCAGAACTGGGTTTGTTTATGAAGCTCCTCATCTTGCCAAAATTCTGCTCCCTAGGTTACATTGCTGGATTTACAGATTCTGAAGTCAGCAGTAGACCAGACCTCTACGATGTGTACGTGAATTTGGCAGATACTGAGATCACAGTTTCCCCTCTAGTAAAAGGTTGGTTGGTTTTTTTTGGATTTAGAGGCCCCTTGTTCCAGGGTTGATAGTAATTGCTGAACCTCACCAGATCACAGGATGTTAAAGGTTTGAAAGGACCAAAAGAGATCATCAAATACAAGCCCCCTGCCCAAGCGGGACCATACAGTCTAGCTCAGGTCACACAGGAATGCACCCAGACAGGCCTTGAAAGGCTCCAGAGAAGGAGACTCCACAACCTTCCTGGGGAGACTGTGCCAGTGCTCTGGGACCCTTACAGTAAAGAAGTTCCCTCTTATGTTGAGCTGGAACCTCCTGTGCTGCAGGTTCCATCCATTGCTCCTTGTCCTATCACAGAGAGCAAGTGAGCAGAGCCTGTCCCCCACCTCCTGACATCCAGCCCTCAGATATTTTTAAGCATTTATTAGATCCCATCTCAGTTTTCTCCATAATAAACAGCCTCAAGTCCCTCAGCTTCTCCTCATCAGGCAGTGGTCCAGTCCCCTGATCCCCTCGTAGTCCTCTGCTGGACTGTCTTGAACAGACCCCGTCTGTCTTAAACTGTAGGTCAGGAAGTCCTGATCCTATTTCTAACTGGGTCCTGCAAAGTTTTTGCTCCTATCTTTCAGTTTCATTGAGATCCTGGAGAACTGGTGGAGGTTGAAGTTTGAGAAGACATGTTTTGTCTTCCAGTAAATGTACAATGGAGATTTCAGTGTTAGAGAGGTACATGGAAGAGGCTTTCACCTGAATGCAGAGACACCAGATGAGGAAAGTACTGCAGTAAATACCTAAAGACAGGGGGCTGTTTGAAAGGAAATGTGGTTTTTGTTTGACATCTTGCTGCTCCTTATTATCTGCTTGGGGCCACTTTAGAAGTAGTCAGTTGGGCTGTGTTAGCATGGCTTTTGATACATCAGCTTACTGCCTTTTGCCAGTAGATTTCAAGTGACTGTGACGAAGAGGATTCCTGGGTTTGGTTTGTTACTCCTGAGCACTTCTGCATGTCTCAGAAGCACTCATTTGATATGAACTTGTCTTTTTGTTGTTTTATGTTCAGAGGCAATGACCATGGGAAAACTTCACAAAGAAATTGGGCAGCTAATTGTTCAATCTGCAGAAGATCCAGATAAGTCAGATAGCCAAGTCATTAAGGTTAGTACTTTTCTTGTCTTTTTAAAAGACTGAAATTGCTCCTACCACTAAATCTTGTTGGAGTTAGGGGCGTAGAAGGAAGAGCATCCCTAAGAATCAGTCTCTTCTACACTCAGTGTTTCCACAAGTGAGCATTTTTACTCTTCCTACAGGTTTTTAAGGATGAGATACTTGGTTGATATTATCTCTTGGGTTATCATATGGCTGAAGAAACTTCAAAAAATGTATTGATTGGAAGACTTCCAGGAAAATCAATTCCCCAGTTTTATTCTACAAATGTGTTTTGCTCAGTACTTTGGCAACAGGGTTGTCAGTACCTTGAGGGAGATCCAGCTGAGAAATGAATTCTCACCCTTAAAGCCTGATTTTTATGTTGATGGGTTGTTTTTTTTTCCACTTCCCTATCTAATAAATTATTTGACACTTCATAACTGAGCAGCTTAATCAAGAAGACCTCAGTTAAGCTATTGAGAGGAGCCTGTGGAGTGGTTGTGCTCCCTTCATTCAACATCACCCAAGAGCAGACTGTTCCAAAGTTGCCTTATGAAAATGGGGTCTGTCTTTAAAATTAACTATGTATTTATCATTATTATGTTGGGATGCGTTTTTGGTTGAGGATTGATTAAATCTATATGTATTTTGCCTTAAAGTAAATGGGGTCTTCATTTAAAATTAACTCTATATTTGTCACTATTATGGGTTGGGGATTGTTTTTATATATATATATATATTTGCCTTAAAGTTAATGGGGTCTTTATTTAAAATTAACTATATATTTATTATGAGTTGGGGTTTTGTTAGAGGATTTATATATATATATTGCCTTAAAGTTAAATGGGATCTTTATTCAAAATGAACTATATATTTATCACTATTATGGGTTGGGTTTTTGGTTGAGGATTTTATATGTGTGTATATATATATATATGTGTGGGTATGTATACATATAGTCTTAAAGTTAATGTGATCTTCATTCAAAATTAACTACATATTTATCACTATTATGTGTTGGGGTTTTGGTTGAGGATTTTGTATGTGTGTATATGTATGTGTGTGTCTGTGTCTGTGTATACATATAGCCTTAAAGTAAATGTGACCTCCTTCATTCAAAATTAACTATATATATTTATCAGTATTATGGGTTGGGTTTTTTGGTTGAGGATTTTATATGTGTGTATATATATATGTGTGTGTATGTATACATATAGCTTTAAAGTTAATATGACCTCCATTCAAAATTAAGTATATATTTATCACTATTATGTGGTGGGGTTTTGTTGAGGATTTTATATATATATATATCACAGTATCACCAAGGTTGGAAGAGACCTCACAGATCAAGTCCAACCCTATATATGTGTGTGTGTGTGTGTGTATATATACATATAGCCTTAAAGTTAATGGGACCTTTATTCAAAATTAACTATACATTTATCACTATTATGGTTTGGGGTTTTTGGTTAAGGATATTTGATATATATATACTTTTTATATATTTTTTTTCTCTTAAAGTTAATGTCACCTTCATTCAGAATTAACTATATATTTATCACTATTATGGGTTGGGTTTTTGGTTGAGGATTTTATATGTGTGTGTATATATATGTGTGTGTGTGTATATACACATATAGTCTTGAAGTTAATGTCACCTTCATTCAGAATTAACTATATATTTATCACTATTATGGGTTGGGTTTTTGGTTGAGGATTATATATATATACATACATGTAGCCTTGAGGTTAATGTGAGCTTCATTCAAAATTATCTATACATTTATCATTATTATGGGTTGAGTTTTTGATTGAGGATTTTGTATATATATATCTCCTTAATGTGATCTTTATTCAAAATTAACTATATATTTATAACTATTATGAGTTGAGTTTTTGGTTGAGGATTTTATATATATCTCCTTAATGTGATCTTTATTCAAAATTAACTATATATTTATCACTATTATGAGTTGAGTTTTTGGTTGAGGATTTTATATATATCTCCTTAATGTGATCTTTATTCAAAATTAACTATATATTTATCACTATTATGGGTTGAGTTTTTGGTTGAGGATTTCATGTATATATATATATATCCTTAATGTGATCTTTATTCAAAATTAACTATATATTTATCACTATTATGGGTTGAGTTTTTGGTTGAGGATTTCATGTATATATATATATATATATCCTTAATGTGATCTTTATTCAAAATTAACTATATATTTATCACTATTATGGGTTGAGTTTTTGGTTGAGGATTTCATGTATATATATATATATATATATATATATATATATATATATATATATATATCTTTAATGTGATCTTTATTCAAAATTAACTATATATGTATCACTATTATGGGTTGAGTTTTTGGTTGAGGATTTTATATATATCCTTAATGTGATCTTTATTCAAAGTTAACTGTATATTTATCACTATTATGAGTTGAGTTTTTGTTTGAGGATTTCATGTATATATATATATATCCTTAATGTAATGTTTATTCAAAATTAACAATATATTTATCACTATTATGGGTTGAGTTTTTGGTTGAGGATTTCATGTATATATATATATATCCTTAATGTGATCTTTATTCAAAATTAACTATATATTTATCACTATTATGGGTTGAGTTTTTGTTTGAGGATTTCATGTGTATATATATATATATATCCTTAATGTGATGTTTATTCAAAATTAACAATATATTTATCACTATTATGGGTTGGGGTTTTGTTTGAGTATTTTTATGTAAGCATATATTGCCTTAAAGTAAATGTTGTCTTTATTCAAATTTAACTGTGTATTTATTATTTTATATATTTTTAATTTATTATTATTAATAATAATAACAAGAATAATTGTATATAATTATTATGGGTCTTCATTTAAAATTAACTATTTGTTTGTCACTATTATGGGTTGGGTTTTTGGTTGAGGATTTTATATATATGGCCTTAAAGTCAATGAAGTCTTTATTAAAAATCAACTATATATTTATCACTATTATGGATTGGGTTTTTGGTTGAGGATTTTATATATATGGCCTTAAAGTTAATGTAATCTCTATTAAAAATCAACTATATATTTATCATTATTATGGATTGGGTTTTTGGTTGAGGATTTTATTATATGGCCTTAAAGTTAATCGAATCTCTATTAAAAATCAACTATATATTTATCATTATTATGGGTTGGGCTTTTGGTTGGGAATTTTATACATATATATATATATAACCTTAAAGTTAATGGGGTCTTTGTTCAAAATTAACTACATATTTATCATTATTAATGGGTTGGGGTTTTGGTTGAGGGTTTTAAAATAATTTTATATATATATATACATACATTTTGTCTTTATTCAAAATTAACTCTATATTTATCATTATTATGGGTTGGATTTTTGGTTGTGGATTATTCTTTTTTTTTAAATATATATATTTTTTTAATCAGTGTATGTTAAAGCATTTGCAATGCCTGACAGTTTGCTTGTTTTTCTGCCCTTCAAGGATCTCTCTCTGAAGACAAAAGAAGTCTTGGCCACTTTAGCCTCACTTACTGAAGTTTCTGATGGCCATGATAGACCAACCCTTAACGCTGAGGCCCTGAAGCAAAAACGATTTCCACCAGCTACAGAAAACTTCCTTTTTCATTTAGCAGCTGCTGAACAAATGCTCAAAATCTGATTTTTGAAGCACTGCAGCGTTGTGGACCAATTCAGAAACACTTTTCTTTGCCATACAGATAGGTATACCTGGCTTTTTTATATGGAAAAATTAAAGGTATAAGAGTAAGTGTCATATTTACCCTGATGGAATGCAGAATATTGGAGCTTGATGTGGAACATCTGGAGGCATATTTGGGAACGTTCCTGGTAGTGTTGTCTTCCTTAGCTATCATTTCTATGTAGGGCTCCTGTATTTCATATCACAGCCTGAGTGCATACACAAGTAGCATGTGCCTGTGTGTTCAGGCTGTGCCAGACATCATTACAGCAGCTGTTTGTCCTGCAGGTCCCAGGTGACAGACAGCTTTTATTCTTGTTCTGACCTGTCTTCCTGGTCTCTGGAACATGGGCTGCAGCACACAGGTTGTGTAAACCCAGCACATTTTGGATGTGCTAGTCTCTCTGCACAGGGATGCGCTGAACACGTAGCTGGTCTGAGTGCTCGTTCTGGGCTTCCAGGTATGTCAGCCTGTCAGAAAGTGCTCTTGCTCTGCACTGCCTGATACCTGCAAATCCCAAATAAATGGAGAAGTTTGCTTTTGGAAGTGTCTAGGTTTGGGGGAAAAAAAAAAGGGGGCAAATCTGACATGGTAGCCCTGGTATATAAAGGAAGAGGTATTTTAAAGCTCAGGTGGGAGTTGAGCACCTCTTTTGGACTCTTGCCTTAGAGGTTTTCTCTCCTTTCACTCCATCCCATGCCTCTGGTGGAAGAAAGAGAGGACAGGATTGCTACATTTAAGATGAGACTTCCTTGGTGAGGGGGGGGGGGGGTCACAGACAAACGCTGCTTTGCAGCTACAGTGACTTAAAAACATCGTTAGATATCTGAGAACTCCTTCCTGATCCATGTGACAGAAAAATCAGCTGTGTTAAAGCCTGCTGACCTAGATAGGTTCAAACATCCAGGTACCACAGTTAGAGAGCAGCAGCCTCGTGATGGGCTTGAGCTGTAACACAGGTACTAGCTGATGGTGCTCTGTAGACTAAATCTAGATGGAAACTTTTGAAGTAATAAGTGACCTCTTGGAAATAGTTTAGACAAAAGGAAAGTTTGCCTACTTGTTTGGTTGCAGAGCCATAACTTGAGAGATTATTTTTTTTCTTTATGGAGCAGCCTGAAACTTAACTGCTTTGTAATCTTCTGAGAAGAATTTAGTGTCTTTGTTAGGAAAATACTCTGAGCCAAACTATCTTTCTTCAGATATGTCCACAGCAAATCAGTTCTGCAGTAAGCACTTTGTTATAAGATTAAAAACCTTTTTTTCTTGGCCTTTGTACAGCTAGGCTGTAGCATGTGATTTTACATAGAGATTTTATACTGATGATTAAAACTTTAGGAAATGGATATTTATATTGTGAAATAATGGGATGCTTGCTGTTCTGAGACTGGTAGAGCTCAGCAGGAAGTAGGTGCAAGCACTGTTAGTGGGAAAAAGGGCTGTCCTGCTAGGGATCACACATTGGACAAATCCATTTTAAGAACCAGGATAAGGATTTGGCATCTGTGTCTGAGATGGGTCATTATTACAGTCAGGAAATGGAAGGGCTTCAGAATAATCCCCTATTTTCAGGGGTGGAAAATGCTCCTTTAAACACTTAGTCTGCAGTTTGAACACAGAAGCCAGTGCTTTATTTGTTTGTTTTAAACACATTGCAATTGCCTTTGTTTCCCTGCAAGTGCTCTGCAGCTTTTGTTGTGGTTTTTCGGTTGGTTGGTTGATTTTGGTGGTGTTTCTTCCCCTCCTCCATTTGCCCATTAATGTTTTTTTCATATGCTCCTTTAGTATTGTTGTTTCTGGTTTGGGATTTCTACAACAGTGGGAACAGCAGAACTGTAAACTTAGGCTGAAAATTCCATGCCTGACCTACTGTAACAAAAGCCTTTCACCAAGACAAACCTGGAACATGCTTTCAATCATCTGTCTTAGCACCACATTGTAACTGGGAGGCAATTCCCATAGGTTGTCATTAACAAAAAGCCTTAAGGTGTTGGAATGGGTGTTGGAGGCAGCCCTGAAAAGCAGAGGCCTGAGCACTGAATGCTTCACTTTGCTTTCTGTTTTGGAACCGGTTTCAGTTGAAAGCCTTTGGTGTTGTGTTAGATCTTCTATTCTGATGTTTGTGTGAAACAAACCCAATTTTGCACTTAAGGAACTGGACTCATAGCATGTTTATGCCTATTAAAAAAAAATCCTGAACAGCCTACCCTTGAATTTATGGAAATTTGTCCTTGAATAGTTAGTTGTGACCACTGAGTCACAGACTTTGGCACCCAGTTGCACAACGCTGGGATTAAGCTGCAGCTTGACGTTTAGGTTGGAAATGTGACACCACACATTCAAACAGTTCCCTCATCCCTGCTGAGTGTTTTTTGGTCTGAACTGTGAAAGGAGTCTCAGACTCCCTCAGCTTCAGTGCTTTCAGAGGTTTGTCCCAATATGTTTGCACTTTCCCAATGTCTTTTGACATTATTTCCTCTCAAAAAGGTTTGCAGTAAAATACAGTTAAAAAATCTGGGAGGTCAGGACAGAGAAAGATTTCTGCTTGTTTTTCACTTCCCTTTCCCCAGGATGTGTACAAGCAGATACTCTGTGGTGTGTGTGCAGTTGCTGCTTTTGCAGAGTCAGATGCCTCCTTTCTTCCTCCTAGAAGCTAAGAGGCTGTAAAATCACACTGCCATTCCTACCTTCTCATCTTACTGCCCCTTGGGTGAATGCAAACAGGTGAAGGATGGGTCCTGGTGATGTGCTAAGGCATGGCTCCAGAAGTTCTGCAGCAGGCTTGCAGGAATTACAAGGTAGATGGTGAAGAAAGCACAGGATTGCAAAGGGCAGCAGGATAAACAGTGAGTCCCTTCAGCTGTGATTTTGCTGAGTACATTAAGCTCATCCCTTAAGGCTAACTCTTGTGTTTTTAATGCTGTTATCCCTGGATTTTTAGTCAGGTACCAGCCTGCCTTGTTTCTACTCTAGGCAAGTAGGGAGGAGAGTGATGAGCCTGAGAGCAACGGTGCTGTGTGACCTGGGAAAAACTGATGCAGGACATCTGATAGCATCCATCTTCAAACTGTGAGCTGCTCTTCCTTTCAGCCTCTGACTGTTGTAATTCCCCACCTACCAAAGGATTTGTTAATGGTCTGTTGTGAGATGATGTGTGAAACAGCTACATTTCTAGATAAACCCAAACCATAAAGCTTGGTGTAGGAAGCTCACAGCTGCCTTGTGCTGCCTTACAGACTTCCCTAGGCAGCTGTCTGGCTGGAGTCTGACTCAGAGGGCTCTGTAGTCAGGTGAGGTCATTCCTTGTAGTTGCCAAAAGATGTGAGACTCCAAAGGAGTTGCAGGCTGAGCACCAGCTCCTTCCTGAGCAAGACTGCAGCACGTGGTGTGGTGTTGGCTGTCCATGGGGAAGGAGCTGCAGTGCAGGAATCCCCTCCCCTGCAACCTTCCTTCCTTCCTCCAGCCCTGTGGCCTGCTGGCTGTGTTACAGGCCTGGGGGTACCACGGGACACAAGCTCCAGCTGAGGAAGTGCTTTGATCTCAGTGCTTCCTAACGTGGGAGTGGCTGATTTTTAATTTTTTTTTTGTGTGGTTCTACCTGAAAGACACAGGGAAGCCTCAGTGCATGCTCCTAAAATCCACATGCCAAGCTAGGTAGGCAGGGAACTGCTCCCATACTGTGCTGCTCTGAGAGTTGTGTTTGCCTTGATGTTCAAAGCTTTCATCTCTTGTAGTTTACCACACCTTGAACTGGTTCCACCACTAGTACACAGTCACTTAAGTCACAGGCAGGTGCTAAAGGCAGGAGACAGCTCTGCCTGGGGCAGGTAGGTTGTTCATCTATTCCAGGTTACAAAGGGGAAGGCTTTTGCTGACTTTTATGTCCTTCCAGCATGCTGCCTTTTGGCTTGTCTGGTCTTGTTCCTCTCACAGAATGGTTTAAGTTGGAAAGGACCTCAAAGATCATCCAGTTCCAACCCCTTGACATAGGCAGGGACACCTCCCACTAGAACAGGTTCCTCAAGGCCTCATCCAGCCTGGCCTTGAACACCTCCAGGGAGGGAGCAGCCACAACCTCCCTGGGCAACCTGTGCCAGTGTCTCACCACCCTCACTGCAAACAACTTCTTCGTAATGTCCAGTTTCAATCTCTCCTCTGCTACTTTAAACCCATTCCTCCTCATCCTGTCATTACAAGACCTTGTCAGTAGCCCCTCTCCAGCCCTTCTGTAGCCTCCTTCAGATACTGGAAGACCACTTCAAGGTCTCCTCAAATCCTTCTTTTCTCCAGGCTGCTGAGCCCCAGGTCTCATAGCCTGTCCTCATAACAGAGCTGCTCCAGCCCTCTGAGCATCTTACCCCTCTGGACTGCCAGGTGTCTGTCTGGTCCTGGTGGCCTAGTTTTAGTCTCATCATGATTTTATTTCAAGAGCAAGGATGCCCAAAGCCTTTTTAGCAATTTATATTCTCTACCCTGATTTGGGAAGCAGCTGAATCACCCAGGCTGACAATTTACATAGCAGGTGTCTGCCCTCCTCTTCTGGAAAATTCTGGTTAGGGCAATTAGAAACATTTCTGAGAATGGGAGAATGGAAAAAGATATTTAATAACCCTAAGGGGGCTTTGCTTAATATGACAAATTTCAACTGGAGTGCTCAGTGAGAAGTTTGATAGTGGGCAGCTGTAATAACAGACACCATTACCAGACCTATTCCATGAGCCTTACTCAGAATTATTATGACATCAGTTTGCTTAAAACACCCAAGTGAGGTGCCAGAGAATTTATAGCTTGTCTAGTTACCATGACAATTCAAAGCCCACAGATGTGTTCTCTTCAATCTGTTGGCTTTTCTCTCCTGTTGGGCTTTTCTTGTTTGTTAGTTTTTGCTACCACTGTGGTTCATGTCACTTGCATTTACTTTAGCTCTTCTTAAATCATAGAATCATAGAATGGTTTAGGTTGGAAGGGACCTCAAAGATCATCCAGTTCCAGCCCCCTGCCATAGGCAGGGACACCTCCCACCAGCACAGCTTGCTCGAGGCCTCATCCAGCTTGGCCTTGAACACGTCCAGGAAGGGAGCAGACACAACCTCCCTGGGCAACCTGTGCCAGTGTCTCACCACCCTCACTGCAAACAACTTCTTCCTAATGTCCAGTTTCAACGTCTCCTTTGCCACTTTAGACCCATTCCTCCTCATCCTGTCATTACAAGACCTTGTCAATAGTCCCTCCCCAGCCCTCCTGTAGCCCCCTTGAGATACTGGAAGGCCATTCCAACGTCTCCTCAAAGCCTTCTCTTCTCCAGGCTGCAGAGCCCCAACTCTCTCAGCCTGTTCTCAGAGCAGAGCTGCTGCAGCCCTCGGAGCAACTTCATGGCCTCCTCTGGACTCAATCCAACAGTTTCATGTCCTTCTTGTGCTGGAGGCTCCAGAATGGCACACAATACTCCAAGTGAGGTCTCAGAAGAGCAGAGCAAAGGGACAGAAACCCCTCCCTTGCCCTGCTGGCCACACTGCTCTTGCTGCAACCCAGCACATGGTTGCTATCTGGGCTGCGTGTACACACTGCCAGCTCACATTGAGCTTTTCATCAACCCAGACCCTCAGGTTTTGATGCTTGAAAAAGGAGTGGGGAGAAGTGGGCCACCTAAGGTTTACTGGGAGTGGAATTAGACTCCACATGAGTTTGTTATTGAAATAGAATTAATAGAGACACAGGATTTTGGAGGACATGATTGCAGGATGTAAGCTGTGCCACTGTTATTACAGATTTGGGAGGAGAAAAATGCTTCACTGAAAGAGGCAGGCTGAGAGCATAAGCCTGTTCCACCTGATCCTGGTATCTAAGGAAAAAGCAGTGCAAGCTAAGTGCCCCTAGTGTCCTCTCATCTCAGGAAGGCTGAGCCTTACATGTTTCTTGTAGTGTCTCCTTTTGGCTGCTGTTGGAATAGCATTTGGTCAGGCAAACCTTTAGCCTGACAGTAGAATTGCTTTTATAGGATTTTACTGTGTACTCAAGAACATGACCCACAGACTTGAGGCTAAGGATGCAGAGAGACTGTTCACAAAGGCCTGCAGTGACAGGACAGGGGCAATGGCTTTAGAGCAGATTTAGATTGGATGTTAGGAACAAGTTCTGCACCATAACAGTAGTGGAACATTGGAACAGGTTGCCCAGGGAGGTAGTTGAGGCCCCATCCCTGGAGATATTAAAGGTGAGGCTCATCAGGGCTCTGGGCAGCCTGATCTGGTTGAGGATATCCCTGCTGACTCCAGAGGGGCTTGGACTGGATGACTTTTGGAGGTCTCTTCCAACTCAGACCATTCCATAACTCTAAATGATCCTTTACCTCCAGGGGAGTAGTGCAAACCCTTTGCCACTTACAGATAGAATCCACACTGCCTCCCTGGAACAGCTCTACAGCATGCTCCCAACTTATTGCTCCTTAAGGTGGGCTGCTTGCTCCCCTGTCCTCTTGCCATGTCTGTTCCTTCTAACCCAGACTGTTTCTGATTCCCTGCGGTGAGTTGTTAGAGGGAGGCTCAAAAAAGGCAGAACTCAGAAAGCTAAACTCAACTTCCCTGCTTCCTGCTTTTATTCAATGTCAAAAGCACAGCAGGAGCTGGTTGCCTGCTGCAAAAGCCAGCCTGGCTTTGCTCTGTGCTGTTGCCTTCCTGTAGGGATAGAGTGGATTGGGAAAACCATTGGTTCCTCATGCTACAGAAAGGAACCTAATCCTCCAGCAGTGACCTGTGTATTGTGCTCTAAGGAAGTTGGATTTTGGCAGAGCTTGGAGGCTGTGCTTGTGAAACTGTGTGGAAGTGATTGTTACATTATATAGTGTCTATTCACACTTGGCATACAGAGCAGCACCTATGACCCCAGCCTATCACTGTCAAAACCACAGGGGCTCCTACCCCACTTGTGGAGCTTCTTTCTACCTTGTTCCACAGAAGAAGGCCTAATCTTGATCTTGTTGGCAGATCAGCAAACCATAGGGAAGCAGCTGTATCAGGTTGCACAAAAGTATCTGCTCAGAAAGGCTGGGGAGGGACTATTGACAAGGTCTTGTAATGACAGTGTGAGGAGGAATGGGTTTAAACTGAAGAGGAGAGATGCAAACTAGATGTCAGGAAAGGGTTCTTTCCAGTGAGGGTGCTGAGACACTGGGAGCCCAGGGAGGTTGTGGCTACTCCTTCCCTGGAGGTGTTCAAGGTCAGGTTGGATGAGGCTTTGAGCAACCTATTCCAGTGGGAGGTGTCCCTGCCTATGGCAGGGGATCTGAACTGGATCATCTTTGAGGTCTCTTCCAACCTAAACCATTCTATGTGCTAAACAACTCAATTGAACTAATATTGCTGCCCTGTCTGGTATCACTTTAATGGCTGCCTCACCCCTGTCTCACCCTTGCAATGGGTGTTACTAACTACAGTGGAACACACAAAGCCATCACTGCCAGAAAAACCAGCCTGACTGGACCCATGGGACTATGCTGTGAATGCCTTTCCCAGGTCTGTTCCTGGAGAGCAGCACATCAAAAGCTGTGGCCACAGCAGCAACAGAATAAACTTTTGCATTCAACAGTCTTTTAATGAAGAGATCAATCAGAGGAGGGAGCACACAGAGCCCAGTTTGTGCAAAACGCTCTGCTGTGGTGCTTCCCACTACAAACTGTGTACAGCAAGAGATTAGTCACAGATAACCAGACTGTAGGCACCTCCAAAATCCATGATTCAGCCCAGTGTGTTGCTGCTTTCAGAGTTCCCCTCCATTACAGCATGTGTCTAGGGCAAAGCCAACCTCTAAATTCCCCTGTTGTAGAATAACTCCGATTCTTCCGTCGACGACAGAATTTCTGCTTCCAGGTCTGCTCGTTTGATCTGCAGTGCAGAGGGAAAAGAAAATCAGCCTCACCAAATCATAGAATCACACAATGGTTTAGGTTGGAAGGGACCTCAAAGATCATCCAGTTCCAAACCCCTGCCATAGGCAGGGACACCTCCCACTAGAACAGG
Organism: Pogoniulus pusillus; assembly: GCF_015220805.1. Taxonomy (NCBI): domain Eukaryota; kingdom Metazoa; phylum Chordata; class Aves; order Piciformes; family Lybiidae; genus Pogoniulus; species Pogoniulus pusillus. Next base: position 4,566,352 of record NC_087269.1, on the reverse strand, counting down.
TTGCTCAAGACCTCATCCAATCTGGCTTTGAACACCTCCAGGGAGGGAGCAGCCACAACCTCCCTGGGCAACCTGTGCCAGTGTCTCACCACCCTCACTGCAAACAACTTCTTCCTAATGTCCAGTTTCAATCTCTCCTCTACCACTTTAAACCCATTCCTCCTCATCCTGTCATTACAAGACCTTGTCAATAGTCCCTTCCCAGCCCTCCTGTAGCCCCCTTCAGATACTGAAAGGCCACTCCAGGGTCTCCTGGAAGCCTTCTCTTCTCCAGGCTGAAGAGCCCCAACTCTCTCAGCCTGTCCTCATAGCAGAGCTGCTGCAGGCCTCTGATCATCAGCCCTCAGATCCTGCAAAGAATGTCCTAAGCCTTCACTGAACTGTGCACAACTTGGATCCCTGTACTCAGAAGCAAGGCTTTATGGGGTTTGGGATTCTTTGGCTGGGAGTGTGAGGATTTTTCTTGATTTGGGGTTGCTGGGTTTTTTGGATGATTTTTTTTTCTTCTTTAGCACTTCCTACAGCTGCACACACAAGGGAAGAAATACATTTTCATTTAAAATTAGAGGTCTGAGCTCTGAACAGAGCATTAGGGACATGATCTCTGTTCACTACAGAAACACAGAGTTTTTTAGGTTATTAAAGACCTTTAAGACCATCAAGTCCAACTTTTAAGTATATTTGGGTGACTCATCCAGAAGAATTTCTGCTGTGGGCTGAGCAATTAGGAAGCTCAAAGGGACTGAGGGAGTTGGGGCTGTTTAGTCTGAAGAAGAGGAGGCTGAGGGGAGATCTCATGGCTGTACACAGCTACCTGAAAGAGCCTTGTGGAGGGGCTGCTGCTGGTCTCTTCTCACAGGTAAATAGCAATAGAACAAGAGGGAATGACCTCAAGCTGCCACTGGGTAGGTTTAGACTGGACATTAGGAAACATTTTTTTCCCAGCACGAGTGGTCAGACACTGGAATGAGCTGCCCAGGGAGGTGGTGGAGTCATCAACCCTGGATGTGTTTAAGGGTTGGTTGGATGTGGCGCTTGGGGAAATAGTTTAAAGGTGATCTTTGTAGAGTAGGGATAAAATGGTTGGACTTGGTGATCCTGAGGGGCTTTTCCAACTGGGATGTTTCTGTGATTCTGAACCTATCAGCCCTGCCCTCAGTACATAATTTGTCACAAGTCCCTCATTTCTGTTCAGCTTACCCCTGTTGCTGTAAGAGATTAAGAAACCTAAGAGAGTACAATGCCAGAAGGTTTAGGCAAATAAAATAAGCCACTGAAAATTGCAGGAGTCCAGCCTGTGATTTTTCTGAGAAATCACACAGTGCTGATACGAAAGAGGAAATAAATGCAGAAGGGAACCCTGGGCTCCTCTCTCACTTGGCTTTCTTCAAAGCCCCAGGTTCAAGTGGTACTTCTCCACTTAAAACCTGCCAGTTTGGAGTTCCTGGCCAGTGAACAGGTTACACTTTGCAGCTCAATGAGGAGATGTCACATATGAGTTGCTTTAGCTCCCCTGTGAGCTCATGCAGACTTTGCACAAACAAATTCTCATTTACATCCCTCCTTCCTCCAGCAGGACTGAAAACAGCACTGGTGGAGCCTGAGTTTTAACCTTTAAGACAGCTCTCCTGACCTTGCATGCTTCAGACTTGTGCAAATCTGATACATCTACATTGAGAAGTGTACAGGTAAATACCACACCTTCTAACTTAGACATAGCAAGTCCTAGCAAAGCCTTCACAAGCAGCCTCTGCTGCCCCATTGCACATGCACAACCACATTACTCCTATCAGTTTTCTTCTATATTACCTCAAGACTGCTGGCCACAGGTCCAGAAGATCTATCTAGGAGATAGGTAACACTAATCCTAAATCAGCTGCTGTGAAAGAACTTACCACCCCACACTGTGGGTACAGGCTGAGGGAAACTGGCAGCATCGCTGTTAGCACAGAGGTGATAAGAAGCATTCTCACTGAAGCCAGAGCACGGGGAGTTTTTGCAAGTTTTGTTCTGTCCAAGACATCAAAAAGGCAAAACAACATCAGTTTGGGCTTGAAAAACCATCTGATGGTGAGACAAAGAGCATTAGCTACTACTGTAGTGGTTGAAACCGCACTGAAATGAGTAATACCCTAGGCTTACAAATCCTGAAGAGGTTTCCTTCCTTTATTTCCTCTGTTCTTACTCCTGACATCCTGCTCTTCCCTTTTATTTTGCACTTAGCTGCAGCATTTCCCCAAGCCCAGACTGTCAAGACAAGATGGAGAAAATAAGAAGTGAGATCAAAGTGTCAAAAGCAAAGGAGGTGCAGTAGTGCTTTAAGCTGTCTCAGTTCTTTGACTTTCCATTTTTCTTGCTTTACCCCCTTCCCTTTCAGACTTAGTTCCTCTTGGCATTCCTGCTTTGCTCTGTGCAAAAACAAGGGTATTACTCAATAGAAATTTACAATTTTCTCTGACATCTGCATTTATGTCTTCAGTAACAGAAGTCCCTTAAGCTAAAAAAAGACAAACCAGGGGGTAACGAAATGACTTAGGCAATACCAAATTGCAGGACACCCATGATCCCTACCTGTGTTACTGACATAGATGATCTCTACCAAACACCCAGGGCAGGCTAACAACTCTCTCACAAAGCATACAGCAAATTCTTGTTGTGCTGCAAGGGCTTCCAAAGGTTGCAAAAGCAAGGACATGTTTTACGGTATCATGGAATCACAGATTGGCTTGAGTTGAAAAGGATCTTAAAGATCATCTAGTTTTACCCTCCCCCCCCCCCCCCACCATGCACAGGGACACTTTCCACTAGACTATGTTGCTGAAGGCCTCATCCAGCCTGGTCTTATAGAATCATATCATAGAATCGAGCAGGTTGGAAGAGACCTCCAAGGTCATCCAGTCCAACCTATCACGCAGCCCTACCCAGTCAACTAGACCATGGCACTAAGTGCCTCATCCAGGCTTTTCTTGAGAACCTCCAGGGATGAAGTTGCTCACAACGTCTCTGGGCAACCCATTCCAGTGTCTCACCACCCTCACAGTAAAGAACCTCTTCCTAATGTCCAATCTAAATCTACCCTGCTCTAGTTTAAAATCATTGCCCCTTGTCCTATCACCACAGCCTCACTCCAGCTTTCCTGGAGGTCCCCTTCAGGTAACCACTGTAAGGTGTCCCTGGAACCTTCTCTTCTGTGAACTGAAAAACTCCTTCAGCCTGTCCTCATAGGAGGAGTGCTTCAGCCCTCTGATCATCTTTGTGGCCCTCCTCTGGATTCTCTCCAACAGATCCATATATATATATACATGGGAAACCATTTGGAAGCTGGGATCCAGCTTTAGCTGGAGATTCAAGTGCCATATTACCTCTTTAGAAATAACACGGCTAAGCTGAGAACAACTTTGACACTGAGACTCAAATCAAGTTAGGGACTGCAGGTGCTGGAAACCAGAACACAAACATGTTTCCTGCATGGCAGTAGAGAGGAAATCCTCACAGTTTTACACAGCCTCCTGCAAGCCCTCAATGCATGGAGGTGGAGATAACCAGATTCATTTACTGATCTAAATGGACTCCTACCTTTCCACAAAGTACATCAGCAGACTTGGCAGGAAGAATGTTGTCCCAAACAAGGCTGCTCTTGACAGTGCTGTTTCTCTAACGGCCTGCAGAGAGAGAGGAAAAGAAACGTTGTTAAAGCAGTACTCTGTGCAACCTCCCCACCTGTGTTGCTCTGAGCACTTCTCTGCCTTAATCTCTGCAGTTTTAAACATAGGGATAAAGCATTTGTTAAAGGAATTCTTTCTTAAATGGGAACTCAACTCCTACAAGAGGCAAATATTCCCCTTGTGACTAATATCTTAAAAGAGAGATGAAAATGCTGAGGCCACATCAATTTTTCCTACCATGATAATCATTTTGCTGAGGCTTGGTTTTCTTGTGCTGAACTTGTTCCAAGTGGTTGTACCTTCTGGGCACTGGAATCTGAGCTTCTCTCTCCAGCTGTCCACAACACTTTTTGCTCCTCTAGCTGTTTCCTTCCCTCTGAACAGCAGCACAGGAAGGGAGGGTCACTGATACCACCTAAAATTGTGCCTCCTTGCCCTAGTTCCTGTGGCAGGCTCTATACTGGATGTTGATGAGCAAAGCAAGGAGCAAATAGAGAGACAGCAACTGAAGCCCAAGGATAAAATGCGGTAGCACACTACAGATCAGGGCACTACTCTCTGGGAGCCACAGGCTTTAAGCAACATTCCCTCTGTAGAAGGTGCATCTGATATGTACAACACAGGAAGTTTCTCTGAGGTACAGAGAAGCACCAGAAGAAGGAGCAAGAATTTCCTTCTGAGGTGACCAGGGAAAGCAGAAATGCCTGCAGTAGTCTCTGTAACTGAACTCTGGCACTTGGTATATTGAGCTGGTGAGGCTGCCAAGCCTTGAAAACACAGTCCTGACAGTGCCAACCTGGTTCCAAAGACCTTCCCCAAGCCTTCCCAAAGATTCAGCATCTGACCTGGGGTTCTTTCTTCCAACACATCTAAGTCTTATTTACTCTCAGCATCACATCCAGCTCTTTGGAGAGAACGAAAGGCAAGTCAAGAGAGGCTTCCACCCCCTCACTTACCTTCTCACCGGCTGCCTTTGACACTCCCACAACCTTGCCATTCCTATCCATCACTTCAATCCCATTCTCAAATTCTGGGCTTCTCACTGCTGCCACAGTAAATGCACTCAACAAGCCTGCAGAGTTAAAGAGGATTTTGCTTTAAAAAGATCCAAAAGGACTATCTCAGTAGTAACATTGGTCATGATGTGCATTTTACATATCCAGTTCAATTTAACCTTGACAGCTTAAGAAGAGACTGTCCCATAAAAATATGCTTGGGCTTTGAAGTTCTGTTCCAGAAGTTTGAGTGAGATTTTAAGGGCCAAACTTAAAAGGTGCTTTATCATTACAGCCTTGCAGCTTTCAATCCCTACCATCCAGCTCAAACCAAGAGTTCTTAGGAGAAAAGAGAAGGGGTTGTGCCATGGAGAGGTTTTGTACTGGTCAGTGCAAAATCCAGCACAGAAGAGAATACCCTGAAGGGAACAACCTTGAAGCAGAGACTGCATCCCTGATCTAAAAAGGAGGGTGTCAGGGGAAGCCATGGTGTCAGGAGCTGCCCAGGGAGCTGGTGGAGTCACCAACCCTGGATGTGATGCTTGGGGATATGTTTTAGAGTGAACCTTGTAGAGTTGGGATATGGGTTCAAGGCAGGATTGGACGTGGCACTTGGTGCCATGGTCTAGCCTTGAGCTCTGTGGTAACAGGTTGGACTTGATGATCTGTGAGGTCTCTTCCAACCTTGGTGATACTGTGATACTGTGGTTGGACTTGGTGATCCTGAGGGGCTTCTCCAACTGGAATGTTTCTGTGCCTGTGTGAAACACAGGGCAGCTGCAGGGAGCAGTGAGCGCTGACCCTCACACAGAACTGCCAGTAGCCAGCAAAGTGACTAGGAAGCAGTCAGACCCCATCTGAGACCCATGCAAGAGAACTGTGCAGTCAGACTGGGGCAGCACACCGCCCTCAGAGCAGCTGCAGGAGGCAGTTTGGTTGTACTTACCGAGCAGAGGAGCATAGAGGAGTTTTTTGATGATGAGTTGTGCTAAGGGATTCGTCAGCGTGTAACGATTCATGAAATAAAGAGGAAAAGCCTAAGGCATGGAGAGGAGACAGGCACCTTCCATTAACAACATGTGCACAGCAACAGCTCAGGAAGCCAATCTCTGATTTAGTACAGAATTAACCATCTATAAAAGCAGACAGATGCCTTGGTCTAACAACCCAGCAAATGACAGGTGCTTAGTGACTGAAGCTATCTGTAATCACTCTTTTAGGTAAGAATGCAAACTAGTATGGTTAAAACAGCATTCAACTTAAAAAAGCATCTCTCTTCCCTGTGAGGAGAGACTGAGGGAGTTGGGGCTGTTCAGTCTGGAGAGGAGAAGGCTCCCAGGTGGCCTTATTGTGGTCTTTCAGTATCTTAAGAGAGCCTACAAGAAAGCTGGGGAGGGACTTTTTAGGCTGTCAGGGAGAAATAGGACCTGGGGGAACGAACCAAGCTAGAAATGGGTAGATTCAGACTGGATGTTAGGAAGAAGTTGTTCAGCATGAGGGTGGTGAGAGCCTGGAATGGGTTGCCCAGGGAGGTGGTGGAAGCCTCACCCCTGGAGGTGTTTAAGGCCAGGCTGGATGAGGCTCTAGACAGCCTGATGTAGTGTGAGGTGTCCCTGCCCATGGCAGGAGGGTTGGAACTGGATGATCCTTGTGGTCCCTTCCCACCCTGACTGAATCTATGATTGTAAACATTATGATGTAGAGGGAACAGCAGTAGGAATGCAGAGGAATAAAAAGGAAAACAACCTCTCTGACTAATATTCCTTGGACATCTTTTCCAACTGTCTTGTGACACCTCCTGCTCTCTCCCCAACAGGACACCTGATGTATTTGTCCCTGATTCTCTCCACTTTCAGGTCAGTTCTATATTTCTGTAACACCTTTTGATTTAGGAATCAAACAGCCAGGACACAAGCTAGTACTCAGAGTCCTCTTTGGAGGATGAAGGGCAAAAAAATCCCACTTTCACCACAGGCATAGCTGCCTCCCCAGACCCTAAGTGCTGCTGAGTTTTGTCTGGGGAACAGAGGTGAAAGACCCTCTAATCAAAGTAGGAACAGTTGTATTTTCCTGCCAGGAGGCTTCTAAAATTCACTGCTTGCTGTGGAGAGTGAGGAAATGCTCCACAGGGCCACCTACACTCACAATCATGAGGACAGCAGAGCTCATCCTGGTGTAGCAAACTCCAGAAACCACAAATTCCTATTCCAGCAGAGCACAGAGTTGGCCAAGTAGCCCTTGGCTACTTAGCCCTCCTGGGAGGCAAATTTAACTGCATGCAGGGCAGGGTTTTAATAGGTCTGCTGTTTCTGGGAATCTGAGCTAGCTATGCAGTGCAGATTGCTGCAGACCTCACCACTTGTTTAGAGCAAGACAGAGCTCTTCCACAGCAGCACATCAAAAATCAGCTAGAATAACCCAGTGAGTCACTCTGTGTTTGTAAACCCTGCTCATTTCCTCTCATCACACATCTTTTTGAGCTTGCAGAATAATAAATCACTGACAGGATTGTCAGGGTTGTAATATACCTAGACTTCAGCAAGGCCTTTGACACTGTCTGCCATAGCAATCTCCTGGCCAAACTGGCAGCCCATGGCTTGGACAGGGGCACTCTGTGCTGGGTTAGGAACTGGCTGGGTGGCCAAGCCCAGTGAGTGGTGGTGAGTGGAGCCACATCCAGTTGGCAGCTGTCACTACCACACCACTACCACACACAGTGGTGTGCCCCAGGGATCAGTGCTGGGCACAATCCTGTTTAGTATCTTTGTTAATGATCTGGATGAGGAGATTGAGTCCTCCATCACTGAGTTTGCAGATGACACCAAGTTGGGAGCAAGTGTGGATCTGTTGGAGGGCAGGAGGGCTCTGCAGAGAGACCTGGACAGATGGGCACAGTCTAGTGCCATGAGTCTGAACAAGGGCCAGGTTCTCCACAATACAGTGCTACAGCCTGGGGACAGAGTGGCTGGAGAGCAGCCAGGCAGAAAAGGGCCTGTGGGTGCTGACAGAGAGTAGCTGAAGATGAGCCAGCAGTGTGCCCAGGTGGCCAAAAAGGCCAATAGCATCCTGGCCTGGATCAGGAACAGTGTGGCCAGCAGGACAAGGGAGGTTATACTCAACACCGGTTAGGCCACACCTTGAGTCCTGTGTCCAGTTCTGGGCTCCTCAATTCAAGACAGATATTGAGGTGCTTGAAGGTGTCCAGAGAAGGGCACCAGGGCTGGTGAGGAGGCTGGAGCACAGCCCTGTGAGGAGAGGCTGAGGGAGCTGGGGGTGTGCAGCCTGGAAAGGAGGAGGCTCAGAGGGGACCTCATTGCTCTCTACATCTACCTGAAGGGAGGTTGTAGCCAGGTGGGGTTGGTCTCTCCTGACAGACACCCAGGGACAGAACAAGAGGACACAGCCTCAAGCTGCACCAGGTTAGGAAGAAGTTCTTCCCAGCAAGAGTGATTGGCATTGGAATGGGCTGCCCGGAGAGGTGGTGGAGTTCCCATCCCTGGAGGTGTTTAAGAGGAGGCTGGATGAGGCACTTAGTGCCATGGGTTAGTTAATTAGAAGGTGTTAGGTGATAGGTTGGTCTCTTTCAACGTGGTTAATTCTGTGATTCTGTGGAAGGGACCTCAAAGATCGTCCAGTTCCAGGGACACCTCACACTAGACCAAATAAAGAGAAAGACAAAAGAAGACACAGCAGAGGAAGCCAATTAAGGTATTGGCCAACACATGATCAGGAAAATGATCTTACTCTGAACAGATCTGGGGCAAAATAGCAGAGCATCAGCACAATCCTGAAGGGTTTCTGGCAGTGTGATTATCTCAGTGCCTGCTCCTTCTCAGCAGAAATTACTAAGAAAGCAATCACTGAGCAAATACTCACACCAACACCTGATGCATAGGTAATGACTCCCAAGCCGAGGAAGACCTGTTTTTCTTGAACTGAGTACTCCTAAGAAAGACAGAAGAAAACACACTACATAAGCATTTGTAAAGCACTTGTAAATCATGCTCAACAGAGTCAGAATGGAGGGTTACAAGGATGAGGAAGGGACTGGAGCACTGCCTGATGAGGAAGGGCTGAGAGCCCTGGGGCTGGTTAGTCTGGAGAGGAAAAGGCTGAGATAGGATCTGATAAATGTAAATATCTAAGGGATGGGGGTCAGGAAGGAAGGGACAGAGACAGCCTCTGCTCACTCGTGCCCTGCCATAGGACAAGGGGCAAGGGATGCAAACTGCAGCACAGATGAAAAAACTTCTTTACTGTAAGGGTGACAGAGCACTGAACAGCCTCCCAAGAGAGGTCGCAGAGACTTCCAAGCCTTGTCTGGATGTGTTCCTGTACGACCTGCGCTAGATTCTATGGTCCTGCTCTTACAGGGAGGTTGGGTTTGGTCTCCAGAGGTCACTTCCAACCCCTAACATCCTGTGGCCCAGTGAAAATAGTCTTGCACGATGAAGCTGCTTTCTAAACCAAAAACTCAACACATACCTCATCCTTTACAGTATGGTTTCCATTCAGCAGGGTGAACACCGTGGTGTACGTGTGAAACGCGAACTGCAGGAACGAGAGGTTAGAAACAAACAGACATCTGGGATCCAGACTGGAAGACTTGTAAATGGAGCTCAAAAGAAAGAGGCAATTACCTGACCAAAGAAATTTTGCTTTGGTTGGAGCTGCATAGATGAAAATATAACCTAAAAAGGAAAATTGCCACGTTACTGTTTGCAGCAGCAAGGGCTCCAGTCAGCATCTGAGGCTGTTTGCCTTGGTTCTAGGATACACGCTTGCTACAGATGGGACATGCTCACTTCTATCAAACACAAAACACAGAAACAAGGTGATTAAAACATTGTGGGCAAGAATATTTGAGAAAGATGCTTTCCCATCCAAAATTAAAAGCTTTTGTACCTGTGAAGCTTAAACAGATGCATCTAAAACAACTAAGTAAAAATGTCATTAAAGAAGCAAACCAGAAAGGGTCAGATAGTTTTGCCTAGAGGGGTATAAATAGTAGATTGAACTGATGAGATCAAAGATTTTGCAAGTTGCTTCCCAACTCCTCCTTAAATTCAGACACCAAATCACAGCCTTGAGGTCTGACCTACCAAGTTCAAGGCGTGGAGCACTCTGAGAGTCAGAGAATCAAGCAGGTGGGAAGAGACCTCCAAGATCATCCAGTCCAACCTAGCATCCCAGCCCTGTCCAGTCAACTAGAGCATGGTACTAAGTGCCTCATCCAGGCTTTTCTGGAACACCTCCAGGGATGGTGACTCCACCACCTCCCTGGGCAGCCCATTCCAATGCCAATCACTCTCTCTGCCAACAACTTCCTCCTAACATCCAGCCTAGACCTCCCCTGGCACAACTTGAGACTGTGTCCCCTTGTTCTATTGCTGGGTGCTAGGTTGGACTGGATGATCTTGGAGGTCTCTTCCAACCTGGTTGATTCTATGATTCTAAGTTTGATGGAGCACAACAGTGCCACTTTTGAGCGCTACGACAAGAGTTTTATCTTCTGTAATTTCTTGACAGCTTCATTTCTCACTTAAAAATTCACAGTCTATATAAAAGAAAAAAAAATAATACTCTGATACACAGAACACAAAGCTCTGACACCTTCCTTCTGCAGGTACAGTTCTCTGAGGTCAAACAGATCAAGACCAGGCCTTGTTCTCAGTGCTGCGCAAATGTCACCTGGCAGCAGAAAGCTGACTTTCACACATGAACATCTCTTTCAGTACTGCTGGTGGCAGATTTGGGCTTCCTATGAGATTCCTTAAGGGCTCACTATCTAGGTTACTCAGTAGTTGCCATAGAACAGGTGTTCTTTTCAAAGCTTGTGTTGAAAATACAACTAAGCAGCCTAAACTCTTCTGTTCCTGGCTTTGGGAGGATGTAAGCTGTGTGGCATCTTTCATGATTACTCACCAATGGAAGAGATAAAGGCAGGAAGGCTAAAAAGAAAGAAAACTTTATTTCAGTAAAAAAAAATATAGCTGTTGTGAGTCTAGATGGATGCTTTTGAGCAGAAAATTCCCCTAACCTTCTCCCCCTCTAGTTTCAGCTCTGAGTAAAACACTGCCCACAGAAAAACCACCATCATCAAGGACTCAATTTCTAACCTTTGTCTCTCCTTGCTCATTCAAGAAGCCAGAATACCTGGTCAGGGCTTATAGCCAAAAGGAGCCTTTGTGAACTCCACCCAACATGGCCTCTTGGAAACTGTGCAACTGAGCTCTGAACTGAAATTCAACTTTCTGTTCACAAAGAGGTCAGGTGGCAACAACAGCTGCCTCAGCTGAGAGTGCTCAGAGGAGATAATGAGTAAATGGCCTAAGCATGGTTGTATCTGATTAATAACCTGTGCCTGTCTTGGCTCCCTGAACAACTCAAGCAGAATTTATCTGCCACTACAGCAAGTAAATTCACACAAGCAGTCACATCCATCAAGTGGAAACTTAGAGTAGACTTTTTCACATCAAGGGATTTGGGAGCTCATTCTGCAGTGACAAGAAACCAAGACTGGTCAAAGCATTTCCATCTAGCTGAGCAGGTAAACTGGGGAAAAATCCTCAAGAGGAAAGTAGAAATAAATAAATCCCCAATAGACATGACAATAGCACTAACAGAAGAGTCTGCTTGATTTTCTGTATGGAGAATCACAGAATCACCAAGTCCAATCCATATCCCTACTCTACAAGGTTCATCCTAAACCATATCCCCAAGCACCACATCCAAATGACTTTTAAACACATCCAGGGTTGATAACTCCACCACCTCCCTGGGCAGCTCATTCCAGTCCACGAAAAGCAGCCCATTCCAATGCCTGACCACTCTTCCTGGGCAAAAAAAGAAGCTGTAGTATCACAGTGACTATTTACTATGAACTAATCCCCTTTGATGCTTCAGTCATGCACAAAACTTCTCCTAAGAGAACTTACCTGGAGGTCTACACAAAACAGGTGTTATTTGGTTTGTATCAGGATGTGCACTGGACTTAAAAGACAAGGGGGGGTGGGGGAGGGAAAGGCAAATTAGACCACCTTTGTCATGTGGTCCTTTCTTTTCCAAGAAAGGAAAATACAACATAGCTATATTTCTAAGTACTTGGTAAACTTACCAGGCTTAGCAGGAAGGCTTGTCTGACCTATAAACAATTAGTTAATCAGTTAGTAATCAAGTTTCAGAAGGGACTGGCTTAAAAAGTCTAATAAACTTAGCAATAAGATTTTTGTTTTACAATAACTGGAAGCATTCTTTTCCAGTGACTCCATATGTGGAGTGTCACATAGGTATTACAACCCTTTGGTTATTTTCTTCCCTACAATTTCTCTCCACATGCTCATTGTTGAATGTAGCTTACATCTCCTGTGCTGTGCTGCAGCATCAAAGCAGACACAGTGGCAGAACAGGAAGATGACTTTCCACTAAGTTAAGCTAGCAGGTATTTGAAAGCAGAAACCAACAAGTCTTACACATGGCTGAAAACCTAAAAGCTTATGTTAAGACTTCAGCTTCTCTGGAATCCCACACACTGTTATCTCTCCTTTCAGGCTTTGACACAGAAGGTACTAAATGCCATGTGGAAAGAGCAAAGCCCACAAGGAATCAAAAGACTCTTCCTAAGGAAGCAAGGGCTGAGCACTACTTTCCAGCAATTCCACAAGGAAGTTTCCTCCTCGAAGTGCTGCTAATGCTCCTCTTTGTGAAATCTGAAACTAAACCAACCTGATGCAACATCTGAGATTCCAAATGTAAGCACTTTAACTATTAATCACCTACCTCCATCACCATCCCAGCTAACAAGAGATAAGCTTAGAGCAGGGATTCCTAGAGTGAGCTGAGTGCAGGTTTTCAACTCAGCTTTGGGCTACACAACCTAGCACTCTCCAGGGTGATGATAGTGCCATTTGGCACCAGTAGTCACCCAAAGCAGTACTGCCATTTGGCACCAGTAGCCCTCCAAAGCCATTTCTACCAGATTCAGAGATGAGAAAAATCTCTGTGGCAATGAGGTTCTTCTTGTGTTGTCTCTACTACCTGAATCTCAGCAGCATTCTTGCCTGCTACATCTTCTAATAGCAACAACTATTTCAGCCATGGAAAAAAAAAAGAGACATTTTTATTTTCTATGAACTGCATTTCCAAATACCTGATCATTCTGTATAGGCTCACTTGGTGTCTTTACACTCTCCTCTAGCAACTGCCTGCTGCTTCTTATTTCATCCTATGTTTGAGGGAGAAAAAAAAGTTAATGAGGAACACACAGAATATAGAATAAGGCTGCATCAGGAACAGTGTGGCCAGTAGGTCAAGGGAGGTTATTCTTCCCCTGTACTCAGCACTGGTCAGACCACACCTTGAGTATTGTGTCCAGTTCTGGGCCCCACAATTCAAGAAGGATGTTGAGGTGCTGGAACATGTCCAGAGAAGGGCAACAAAGCTGGTGAGGGGGCTGGAGCACAAATCCTATGAGGAGAGGTTGAGGGAGCTGGGCCTGTTTAGCCTGGAGGAGGCTCAGGGGTGATCTTATTACTGTCTACAACTACCTGAAGGGGCATTGTAGCCAGGTGGGGGGTGGCCTCTTCTCCCAGGTAACCAGCAAAAGAACAACGGGACACAGTCTCAAGTTGTGCCAGGGTAGGTCTAGGCTGGATATTAGGAAGAAGTTCTTCACAGAGAGAGTGATTGGCATTGGAATGGGCTGCCCAGGGAGGTGGTGGAGGCACCGTCCCTGGTGGTGTTCAAGCAAAGCCTGGATGAGGCATTTAGTGCCATGGTCTAGTTGACTGGATAGGGCTGGGTGATAGGTTGGAGTGGATGATCTTGGAGGTCTCTTCCAACCTGGTTGATTCTATGATTCTATGATTCTAATTAGAATCACAGAATCATTAGAATCATGAGAATCATTAGAATCACTGAATCAGTCAGAGTTGGAATGGACCACAAGGATCATCTAGTTCCAGCCTCCCTGCCATGGGCAGCGACACCTCACGCTACATCATACTGACCAGCCAGCTGGCTCTCATACAATGTGCTGTGCTTTTTCCTCTGGCACCAGAAGTGGAATGACCCCAAAAAAGAGCACATTTTCCCCAGAATTTTGCTGTCATGACAGTTTCAGAAATTGAGAAGCTACCCTTCAGGAACAATGCTGTGTTTAGTGGCACACTTGTAGAATCATAGAATGGTTCAGGTTGGAAGGGACCTCAAAGATCATCTAGGTCCAACCCCTTGCCATAGGCAGGGACAACTCCCACTAGAACAGGTCGCTCAAGGCCTTATCCAACCTGGCCTTGAACACCTCCAGGGAGGGAGCAGCCACAACCTCCCTGGGCAACCTGTGCCAGTGTCTCACCACCCTCACTGCAAACAACTTCTTCCTAATGTCCAGTTTCAATCTCTCCTCTGCTACTTTAAACCCATTCCTCCTCATCCTGTCATTACAAGACCTTGTCAATAGTCCCTCCCCAGCCCTCCTGGAGCCTCCTTCAGATTCTGGAAGGCCACTCTGAGGTCTCCTCAAAGCCTTCTCTTCTCCAGGCTACAGAGCCCAAACTCTCTTAGCCTATTATCAGAGCAGAGCTGCTGCAGCCCTCTGAGCAACTTCATGGCCTCTGGACTGGCTCCAACAGTTCCATGTCCTTCTTGTGTTGGGGGCTCCAGAACTGCACACAGGACTGCAGGTGGGGTTTGAGGAGAGCAGAGCAAAGGAGCAGAATCCCCTCCCTTGCCCTGCTGCTGACGCTGCTCTTGCTGCAGCCCAGCACACAGCTGCTGCCTGGGCTGCACTCACACTGCCCTATCCTCTCTGAAGCTGTGGCAGTTCCCCACCAGGAGCCCTCCAGCAACTGACTGTATTTAAAAGCAGCCTGTCCAGTGGCTTACTTCATCTGCCAACTCTCGACTGGGTTAATTTAAAGGTTGGTACCACAGCCATGGCCTCAGGAGTTTCTAGCTTTGTTCCATTCCCCTGACAACCTAAAATCTCCCTCCCCAGCTTTCCTGTAGCCCCCTTACAATACTGAAAGGCCACAATAAGCTTCACCTCAGAGCCTTCTCCTCTCCAGACTGCACAGCCCCAACTCCCTCAGTCTCTCCTCACAGCAGCTCTCTGATCATCCTCATGGCCCTTCTCTGGACACCTTCAAGCACATTCATAGCCCTCTTGTCCCAGGGGTCCAGAACTGGATGCAGTACTCCAGGTGGGGTCTCACCAGTGCAGAGCAGAGGGGCAGGATCACTTCCCTCACCCTGCTGCCCTCACTGCTCTTGCTGCAGCCCAGGCTCTGGTTGCTCTCTGGGCTGCAAAAGCTCACTGACAGCTCCTGTTGAGCTTCTCATCCACAGTCTTAGAAGCCTTCTAAGAGTATTGTTCTGTCCATTAGCAGGGTGAACTGCAAGATTAAACTCAAAGAGGCTCGGTCTGAACTGGACATTAGGAGGAAATTCTTCTGTGTGAGGGTGGTGAGGCACTGGAACAGGTTGCCCAGAGAGGCTGTGGATGCCTCATCCCTGGAAGTGCTCAAGGCCAGGCTGCATGGGGCACTGAGCAACCTGATCTGGTGGAAGGTGTCCCTGCCCACGGCATGGGGTCGGAACTAGATGACATTGAATGTCCCTTCCAACACCAGCCACGCTACAATTGATAACCTTCTGACTCCCAGGCCCTGGTTGGAGCAGCAGGCTGCTGGCCCCGAGGGGATGCTGCCCGCATCGGCTCGGAGCGACGTCCCAGCGCCAAGGGCCGGGCGGGGACAGTGCCCTCCCTCCCCACAACGCCCGTCCCGCTGTCACCCCTGCCACCAGCCGCCGTCTGGGACAGAGGGCGACCGGGGCAAGCCGCGCTACTCACGGAGGACTTCAGGAGCAGCAGGGGATCCAAGGCGTCCACCCAGAGCAGAAACCTCTGGAAAAAAGACTGAGGACAGACACGATTCAGAGAGATGGTATTTGGCAGCAGCCCGCCCGAGCTGCGCTGCGCTGTCCTGCCCTCCCTGGCCCCTCCGCTCGCCCCAGCCCCCGACCTGGCCCTCCGCCCGCCAGAACCGCAGGTTGGCGTCCATTGAGCCGCGGCACCGGAAAGCACCCTCCGCGGGAGGGTCCGGCAGCTGCACGCTCCGCCCGGGAACGGTGCCGCCGCGCTACGGTACCCCCCGCCCGCCCGGCCCGGCCGCGCTCCCCGCGGGGTGGGCTCGGCGCCCCGGAGGCGGCTGCGCCCGGAGGCGTCGCTGCCCTGCGGCGGAGGAGAGAGCGAGGGCGGAGGGAGGCGGCAGCAGGGCGCGGGGGCGCTCAGCTCGCAGCGAGGAGAAGCGGATCGCCATCAGGAAAGGTCCCACCGCTTTGTCCCCTTCTCCTCGCCCGGCGCCAGCCGGCACGGCAGAGCCAAGGCGTGGGGCTGCGAGGAGACCCCCGCGACCTCCGCTTTGCCTTACAGCGGCTGAGGTGAGATAGAGCCAGGGGAGCAGAGCGTGGCAGGAGGGTTGGAAGTAGATGAGGGCCACGAAGATGCTCAGAGGGCTGCAGCAGCTCTGCTATGAGCACAGGCTGAGTTGGGACTCCTCAGCCTGGAGGAGAGAAGGCTTCCAGAGACCTTGTAGTGGCCTTCCAGTATCTGAAGGGAGCTGCAGGAAGGCTGGGGAGGGACTATTGACAAGGTCTTACAATGACAGGACGAGGAGGAATGGGTTTAAACTGGCAGAGGGGAGATTGAAACTGGACGTTAGGAAGTTGTTTGCAGTGAGGGTGGTGAGACACTGGCACAGGTTGCCCAGGGAGGCTGTGGCTGCTCCTTCCCCGGAGGTGTGCAAGGCCAGGTTGGATGAGGTTTTGAGGGACCTGTTCTAGTGGGAGGTGTCCCTGCCTATGGCAGGGGGTTGGAACTGGATGACCCCAGTTTAGAAGGGACATTGAGATGCTTGAGCATGTCCAGAGAAGGGCGACGAGGCTGGGGAGAGGCCTTGAGCACAGCCCTACAGGGGGAGAGGCTGAGGGAGCTGGGATTGGTTAGCCTGGAGAAGAGGAGGCTCAGGGGTGACCTTATTGCTGTCTACAACTACCTGAGGGGTGGTTGTGGCCAGGAGGAGGTTGCTCTCTTCTCTCAGGTGGCCAGCACCAGAACAAGAGGACACAGCCTCAAGCTGCACCAGGGGAGATTTAGGCTGGAGGTGAGGAGAAAGTTCTTCACTGAGAGAGTCATTGGACACTGGAATGGGCTGCCCGGGGAGGTGGTGGAGTCGCCGTCCCTGGGGCTGTTCAAGGCAAGGTTGGACGTGGCACTTAGTGCCATGGTCTAGCCTTGAGCTGTGTGGTAAAGGGTTGGACTTGATGATCTGTCAGGTCTCTTCCAACCTTGGTGATACTGTGATACTGTGATACTGTGACCTTTGAGGTCCCTTCCAACCTAAACCATTCTGTGATTCTATGATTCTTTCAGGTCCCTTCCAACCCATACTAGTGTGAGCCTGTAGTCAGTGTCACTGCCCTGCAGTTTCTTGGGTACAGCTGCCACCAACAGCCCTAGTGTGTCATTGTGCATTACTGAGCTGTGCAGGGGATAACTCCACATCTTTGTAGGTCCAGGGGATGGGGTGCACAGGAAGAATTGCATGGATACTGGTGGGACTACACAAAACAATACCTGAGCTGAAAAGAGATTTGCAAGTACTGAAACATGGAGCATCACCAGGCACCACACAGCAGGCTTATGGAATCATAGAATCAACCAAGTTGGAAAAGACCTCCAAGATCATCCAGTCCAACTTAGCACCCAGCCCTAGCCAGTCAACTACACCATGGCACTGAGTGCCCCCTCCAGACTTTTCTTGAACACTTTCAGGGATGGCAACTCCACCACCCCCCTGGGCAGCCCATTCCAACGTCAATCACTCCCTCCGGCAACAACTCCCTCCTAACACCCAGCCTATACCTCCCCTGATACAACTTTTCATCCTTTCACTTACATTATAGCATACTTGTTAAGCTAATTTATGACACAGCAGCTACTTTGCCAGGTGGTTCCCTTAGGCATCTCTTCAAGTCCTGTTCCCAGGTCCAAAAGGCAGGAGGTGAAAAACACAACTCCATCCAGTGTGGTGTAGATTTAGCCAGCCCTCAGCAGCACACCTGCTACTTACTGGGTACTTCCCACTCACCACAGCACACACTCAAAAGCAATGGCAGTGGTTAAGAAAAGGTATGGAAGATAGTTTCTAATGCAATGCAACTTATCCAACTTCTTCAGAATGCAGATAACAAGATCCTGTTAGGGGTTTAGAAGTGGCCTCCAGAGATCCTTGAGTCCGATTTCACTGCCAAAGCAGGACCATAGAATCTAGCTCAGGTTGCACAGGAACACATCCAGACAGGGCTGGAAAGTGTCCAAAGAGGACAACTCCACAACCTCTCTGGGCAGCCTGTTCCAGTGCTTGTGATCCTTGCAGTAAAGAAGTCCTTCCTCGTGTTGAGGTGGAACTTCCTGTGCTGCAGTTTATCCTCATTGCCCCTTGTCCTATCACAGGGCACGAATGAGGAGAGGTTTTTCACTCCCTCTTGTCCCCCAGCCCTCAGATATTTACAAACATTGAATAGATCCCCTCTAAGTCTTCTTCAGACCAAACAACCCTACGTTCCTCATAGGGCAGTGCTCCAACCCCTTAATCATCTTCAGAGCCCTCCCACGGACTCTTTCGAGTAGATCCCTGTCCCTTCTGAACTGGAGATCCCAAAACTGAAGGCAATATTCCAGGTGAGATCTCAGCAGAATGAAAACAGAATGTTTAGGGGGAAAGTGAAAAGAAAAGCAACACAGCTGCTGCCAGTCAATGTTAAGATTTATTATGATAGCTACAGACATTGTTTTCAGACAGTTCAACACTTCACCTTCAGTTCTTCCTGGAGACAAAGCATTATTTATTTGCTTGACTCTAAGTGACAGAAGGTTGTCATTAAGCTCCAGAAGCACAGTGGTGAGATTCAGTATTTTTACCATCTCCCAAGCAGAATGCATAATCTTCATGGGTTGTTAATGCTCCTGCATAGCTGCACTACATCTTTAACTACATGCAGGATTAAAATGGCACATGGCATTCATTTCAAGTCATAGTGCATTTACACACTAAAGCTGAGTGCCTTTTTTTGTTACATTCATCTCTTCTTTTGCAAAACTGATTAAAATTACAAATGCTGCATCCAAATTCTATTTTCTGTATTGCTTCCATTGTCTCAAAGGCTTGGTAGGGAATGTCTTTTTTTTTCATGTGAGAAAACACAGGACACTGGTCCAAAGCTAGTAAGGGAAAATGGAACAACCCAGTGTAAGACAACTGTATTTTATGTACTTGTGCTAGTCAGGAAGAGAAACCACACAAATCCATTAAGCTGGCAAAAGCAAGGAGGAAAAGCCTTATTTTCAACCCTTCTTTTTAAAACAAGACAAGGGAGTCAGTAAATATTTCAGTGTTTAATTTTTTTTAAGCATCAGAACATAAGAACTTTTGATTTAATTTTCTTTTTAATTTTCACAATCACAGCTTCTTCCCTAATGTCTTCAACTTTACAGTGCCTACATTTTGTCCACATCATTTGACTGTTTATTTATGCACTTTCTCAAAATATTCTTTAGAACCTTCTGGGTTTGGTTTGATCTGTCAAGAAAAAAAAAGAAATTAGTTACTATATGCTATAATTAAGGTTTAAAAAGTTACAGATTTGATACTTTATCCAAGAAAATCCATGCATGCCTTATAGAAGTAATAGATCAGTTTTATTTCTACACTTGCTTGATGTATTGGGATTGGAAGTAGATGATCTTTGAAGTGACTCCCAACCTAAACCCTTCCATGAAAGCCTCAATGATGTAGAAACTCCTACCTGCAAATTTCAAGTATCTAACACATTTTTCTCTGCAAGGCATTAAATAATTAGGAACTCTTAAGATAACTGGTGGAGAACTATGGGCTGGTGGAGAATTATGGGCTGCCCAGGGATGTGGTGGAGTCTCCATCCCTGGAGGTGTTTAAAAGGAGGCTGGATGAGGCACTTAGTGCCATGGGTTAGTTAATTAGAAGGGTTAGGTGACAGGTTGGACTCAATGATCTTAGAGGTCTTTTCCAACCTGGTTAATTCTGTGATTCTGAGAATGCAAGTCAAATTTAGCTACACTTTGTGTCTCCTAAACCTCTGGCTTCCATCACAGAAATCACACATTTAGTATCAGACTGATCTGATCCAAGCACTTAAAGCCTCAGATTTAGACAAAAGGCAAAGATTCAGTCAAGCAGTCCCCATTAAAGTGGTTCTCAGCCCTTCAGCCAGGCAGCAGTATGCCAGTGTCTATATTTAGAGACGTGGTATTTAGCAGATGCTTACTGTAGGGGAGTCTGGAGTCCAGTTTGCTGGGCAAACCTCTCCATGTGTTTCCACATACTGGAATGCTTTCACCAAGCGGAGAGTCTCTTCCACGCTGCGACCCACAGGGAGATCATTGACACTTAGATGCTTGATGATCCCGTTTGGATCAATGATGAACAGACCTCTGTAATTGAACAAAGAATTTAGGGAATGCACATCACATTCCAAGACCAAAGGCAAGGAATTGGATGAACTGTTTCAGCAGAGTATTCTGAGATGTACATATCAGAGTTGGGAGGAGCAGTGTTTGATGTATTGTTACTGAAGATGACCAGGGAGTAAGGAAAGGGACAAGGTTCCAAGGTGACCATGTAGTAACCTTCCAGTACTTCAAGGGGGCCTGCAGGAAAGATAGGATGTGTACTGGCAGGACAAGGGGTAGCAGTTTTAAACTGAAAGGGTAGATTCAGATTAGACATTACAAAGAAATGCTTTACTGTGAGGGTGGTGAGGCACTGGAACAGGTTGTCCAGAGAAGTTATGGATGCTCCCCTCCCTTGAAGGTGTTCAAGGCCAGGCTGAATAAGGCCTTGAGCAACCTGGTCTAGTGGAAGGTGTCCCCAGCCATGGCATGGGGGTTGGAATTAGATGATCTTTAAGATCCCTTCCAGCTCAAGCCATGCTATGATTCTGTGGCCAGATGTCCTTTTGCTAAGGTAGAATCCATTAGGAAAAAAAACCTAACAACTTCCCAGACTTTACAGAATTCTTGTGCAGTCTCCCCTGCATGTTTCATATCAGACTGTGTCATAGCAGAGTTGTCAGCAGTCTTTTGTTACCTTAGTGCTATGCCAGGTCCTTCTAGCAGCACACCGTAGTCACGAGAGATCTGTTTTGTGAGGTCCGACAGCACTGGAATATTCATTTTACCCAAACCACCACTCTGCAGAACAGAGCAAGATTGCCTTTTGTTACAGAGCATCTTTCAGGCTTATCCTTCTCCAGCAGCTGAGGGTGTGCCAGCAGCAAAAGACAGCCATGCCATTTGCTCCATGAAAGGAACCACAGCGGGGGTGGGAGGTTGTTGGTTGGTAGGTTTTGGTTTGGTTTGGTTTGGTTTAAAGCAGTCAGGAACATCAGATTTCTCTGGAACATGAAAACTTACTTTTGCACTCAGCATCTTAGACCTGCTTATTTCGCTGGTGAAAGGCTACCTATGACAACCACCACAAGTTTTCAGGCAATCTCCCTTGTGCTCCATTCAGGAGCTTTGAAAACCTAAATTCCTACCGTTTAGGTGTTCAAAGTTAAACGAGATGAACACAGTGGGGAGGGAAGGGAAAACAAACCTGCACACTGCAACCAGACAAGTCACAAGGCTTCTAAGAGCAAGGTAGGTCAGAGTTCTGCTCCTCTGTCTGTGTTGTGCATGCATTACCTTTTTTCTCCCCCAGATCAATTGAAATAGTATTTGGAGAGTCAACCAACATGTTTTTTTCAGTTCTGCAACATAGTGAAACTGAGGAAGAGATAAGTTCTCTGTCCTTGAAACAAGCCCAGAGTTTGTTAGCTTTTCTATTCCTGGCATTGTCAGTGCATCATTGTGCAACGTCAGTCACTGAGTCCCTGACCATGCAAATGCTCCTCTGCTCTGAGCACAGATACAGGAGAAGCCTCTGGGTGTCAGCTTCATCTGTGCCACCGTGGAATTCCTTCCACCCTTTGCAGGGTGTTTTGCTGCCGGTGCCCCAAGCAGTGCCCAACTTGCACACACCGAACAGCTTTCACGGGAGGCAGTAGAGTCAGTCCAGAGTCACACCCTGGAGCACTGAACAAAGCCTGCAGAAAATGAAATCCTCCTGCTG
Source organism: Pogoniulus pusillus (assembly GCF_015220805.1). Classification (NCBI taxonomy): domain Eukaryota; kingdom Metazoa; phylum Chordata; class Aves; order Piciformes; family Lybiidae; genus Pogoniulus; species Pogoniulus pusillus. The sequence goes on along the minus strand of NC_087269.1, from coordinate 4,544,479 downwards.
GGCTCAGCCAAGCTGTATCACATCTTGCAAACTCTCCTACCTGACTTGTTTGTCACAGCAGCAGAGCTGGGCAGCTTAGAGCACCCATCACACTGTAGCCTGCTGTTCACATGGGCAATGACTGATGGCATGGGATACTTGCACACCTTTCTGTGACACCTCAGATGCTTTACAACTAGCCACACCCCAGTGAGATGCTTTGTGTGGCCAAAAGCATGCATTTTATACGTATCTTAAAGAGCCTCCTATCCAGTAGGAGGGCATCTTTATTACCATGAAGGAATCTAAGGAGCTTCATTTGTACTGCAAAAGTGGAACCACTTCAGCAAGTAAGAGTTCATAATACAAGCACTCCAGTGGTGGTTCTGCTTCTGTCCTGAAGACCCCACCATTAGGTACTGGTTAATAACAACTAAAGACCTGCTGTTCATCTTCTGTCATGATGCAGACATCAGCTGTAACAAGCAGTTCAAGACAGGGACATGCATACTATTTGTCTTTGTTGGTGATCACACAAGGTGTGCTAGTTTGAAGCAAGCTGGAATGTTTTGGTAACAGAACTAGATAACGGGCAGTGAAATGAAAACAACTGATGTCAACTTCTCTCACAGTCTCGCTGAGAGCTCTGGGAAGAAGAGAGACTTCTTCTCCATTTTGTCTCTCACTCTTGCTTTGGCCTTAGACCTGGTCACATCTCATTAACCCTGCTCCTACTAACCCTGCTCCCTAACCTCTTGGCTGCACCTCTTTTCTTCCTGAGGACTGGGGTAAGGTTGAGAGAGCTGGGGGAGGCGTTGGGGTGGTTTGAGAGCCCCTCTTGGGGACTCAGGTTTCTGGGAGGGGAGTTGTGCTTTTGTATTGTTTATCCTTTGTATATTTCTGTATATAATTGTATATAGCTGTATATATTGTAAATAGCTGCTTGTAAATTCTGCTAGCTGTAAATAAATTGCTTCATCTATATTCCCAGGGTCCATCTGAGTTAGCTGGGGCAAATACAAAGTGTGGGAGGGGCGGGGTAACCCCCAAACCATCACACAAGGGTATCACCTAACTGTAAGACTATCAAGAGAGCACAATAAAGATGAAAAAACACTCCTAAATCATTAAGGAAAACACGAAGAAAACGGACATTGAGGACAGAATTATGCCATCAAATGAAGAAGCTAAACCATTCTGCGTATCTCTGCAGGCAGCCCATTGACATCAGTGTTTGCACAATTGTTCATTCAACTCTTCTTCTCAGGAGCTCTGGTGAAAAGCAAGCAAACAAAACAGCGTAAGCCCCAAACAGCTGCTCAGGTCATACCTTTCGTGGAGTATTTATCCAGGCCAGATGACAAAAATGGGAATCCACAGAAACTGCCACCACGTCACAGTTCACATCACGGAATTCATTTGCTTTGTTGCTGAAAGCCACAATTTCTGTGGGGCAGACAAAGGTGCTGGGTGGGAAGAGAGAGCAGGCTGTCACAATTCTGCAGGCTGTTCAGAGACAGCTCTTGCATCTGTTCCTAGGCACTGACGGCAGCACAGCTTTTTCTTTAGCATGATAATTGTGAACACGTTTCCTGCTCTGTGTTAGTGTCAGCCAGACTCAAAAGCAACAGCCATAGCCACAGCCACCAGGCTGAGATACCCATTTTCAACTCTCAGTTCCAGACATGTTGCAGAGATGGACAAACTGCCTGCTAGGCACTCTCTAGACAGAGGTTTGGGGACTGCAGCAGCAAGGACTGCAGGTTAAATCCTTCCCCACATGTCTATATATACCAGGATAATCTGGGTGATTCAAGTTTCCTGGACAGGTTCAACCCCATCTTTCCACCTTCTGGAACTTTCTACTTCCAGTTCTGACGGCCGTGCTGCTCACAAGGAGCCTCCAGTGCAGCCCTGAACTACAAGGGCATTGAGTCAATCATCAGCAAGTTTGCAGATGACGCCAAGCTGGGGGCAGATGTGGCTGGGTTGGAGGGCAGAAGGGCTCTGCAGCGGGACCGTGACCGCCTGGACAGATGGGCAGAGTCCAGTGGGATGGCATTCAACAGCTCCAAGTGCAGGGTGCTGCACTTTGGCCACAACAACCCCATGCACAGATACAGGCTGGGGTCGGAGTGGCTGAGAGCAGCCAGACAGAGAGGGATCTGGGGGTACTGATCGATACTCGCCTGAACATGAGCCAGAAGTGTGCCCAGGTGGCCAAGAGAGCCAGTGGCATCCTGGCCTGCATCAGGGATGGTGTGGTCAGCAGGAGCAGGGAGGTCATTCTGCCCCTGTACTCTGCACTGGTTAGACCACACCTTGAGTACTGTGTTCAGTTCTGGGCCCCCCAGTTTAGGAGGGACATTGAGATGCTTGAGTGTATCCAGAGAAGGGCGACGAGGCTGGGGAGAGGCCTTGAGCACAGCCCTACAAGGAGAGGCTGAGGGAGCTGGGATTGGTTAGCCTGGAGAAGAGGAAGCTCAGGGGTGACCTTATTGCTGTCTACAACTACCTGAGGGGTGGTTGTGGCCAGGAGGAGGTTGCTCTCTTCTCTCAGGTGGCCAGCACCAGAACAAGAGGACACAGCCTCAGGCTGCGCCAGGGGAGGTTTAGGCTGGAGGTGAGGAGAAAGTTCTTCACTGAGAGAGTCATTGGACACTGGAATGGGCTGCCCGGGGAGGTGGTGGAGTCGCCGTCCCTGGAGCTGTTCAAGGCAGGACTGGACGTGGCACTTGGTGCCATGGTGTAGCCTTGAGCTCTGTGGTAAAGGGTTGGACTTGATGATCTGTGAGGTCTCTTCCAACCTTGGTGATACTGTGACACTGTGATACTGTGATAACCCTCACCTCTGGGATCTGAGTGCAAGCAGAACCATGCTTGCAAGGCCATGTCTACTTCCTGAAGCACTCCTGGCAGCTAGAAGATGCTCTTCAGCCGCCAGATCCACTGCTTTAAAACAGAGTGGCTGTCTGCACCCAAGTCTGACCGCACATGCTCTAGGCACAGCCACATCTGCCCTGCAAACCTCACCGCTTCAGTAAGCAATGATCTGCAGCACTTCTGATGACCTTCAGCACGGCAGGAGGCCCATCTAAAAGGAAGGAAACCTGCACTCACAAGTCCAGGGGGTAGAAGAAGAGGACCAGGTATTTCCCCTTGAAGTCGTCCAGGCTCAGCTCCTTGAACTCTCCGTTAACGACAGCCGTTCCCTTAAAAAACGGGGCATGCTGCGTGACCGCTGGAGCAAACCGCGAGCAGCCTGCGGGGCAGAAAATGGAGCTGCAGGCAGCGCCGGGCCGCCCACAGCCGTTCCGCCGAGCGGCCTTCTTCCTCCCCCTCCCGAACGCCGACCGCCCGGCCCGGGACATGGCCAGAGGCGACTGCGTCCCCGCCGCACTTACCGAGGCTGAAGTGGCGGCAGGCACAGGGCAGGGGCCGCGCCGTCAGCCTCTTCCCGGCGGTGGCGGCAACGGTGGGGGCCTGCGGGGACATAGAGCGGGTTAGAGCCGCCGGGAGTGGGGCAGAAGAGACAGCAGCAGAGGTCGTTCTCTCACTCACCGCGGCCCGCAGGAGCCTGCCCAGCGCAGCAGCCATGTTGCGAGCGGCAGCGGCGGGGGAAGGCGGGCCCTGCGGGCGCGGGGACGGACGGGACGGGAGCCGCGGGGCGGGACTGGCTCCGCGGCGCTGCACGCCGGTGCCGTGCCCGACCCCGCGGCGCTGCTCGGCCGCGCGGTGCCCGACCCCGCGGCGCTGCTCGCCGGTGCGGTGCCCGGCCCCGCGGCGCTGCTCGGCCGCGCTGTGCCCGACCCCGCGGCGCTGCTCGCCGGTGCGGTGCCCGACCCCGCGGCGCTGCTCGCCGGTGCGGTGCCCGACCCCGCGGCGCTGCTCGCCGGTGCGGTGCCCGACCCCGCGGCGCTGCACGCCGGTGCGTTGCCCGACCCCGCGGCGCTGCACGCCGGTGCGGTGCCCGGCCCCGCGGCGCTGCTCGGCCGCGCTGTGCCCGGCCCCTCGGCCCTGGCCCGTTCGCGCTCCGGGTGACGGGGCGGTGAGAGGGAGCTGCGCTGCGCTGCGCTGCGAGTCGCTGTCCTCGGCTGTGTGCTGCGAGGTTTTGCCGGTGCGCTGTGGGCGCTGCCTGCGGGACCTGGCTGTGGTGTGCGGTGACGCCGACTGAACCGCAACGAACAGCGTGGCTTGTGCTCAGAAACCTTCCGGATAGAGGCTTCTGCGCTGCAGTTGGCTCTGGCTCGATTGAACTCGCTTAGGTGATAGGTTTTTTTGCTCACCATGTGTACTGATTTGTGCGTTACCCTTCCCCCCCCACTCCCCACCAAGCATTCACCCAGGCTGAACTCCACCGGCTGGGAGTTAAGGAATGAAGCCTTATATATTTACAGCTTAGCACCACTTACAAGCATATATATACACATATATATACACACATGCGCTACTTTACAGGTATGTACAACGATATACAGTTATATACAAGTTAAAAGCAATACAGAAATACAAGACCCCTCCCTCAGAATGCCCAGGAAGGGCTCCCAACCACCCTCCCATCTCCTTCCCCCTCCATCCCTTGTCTAAGAATCTCCTTTATGTGCAAGGTGAGCTGGAAAGGTCAGCAAGGGGTGTTAGAAGCAGAATGATTAGTCGGGAAATGTGCAGGTTCAGGCAGAAGAGTTACTAGGGCAAGAGCCAGGCAGAGACTGACTGGTCTGTGCTTGTGTCCTCATATTTATATGTCCCAGCAGAACAAGTGGGTAATTTAGACATCACTATATTTTCCTTTCACAGCCAATAATCTAATTTCTCTCATTAAAATATTCCAGTTGGCCTCAAACCAGCACATAATGGAACAACTAGGGCACATTAGCCATGTGTCTGCTTAACTCCTGTCACCTGGAAGCTGGTGCAAATCTCAGTCATTGCCCAGTTTCCCACACAGGCACTTCTGCACATCGTCAGCGCCTCCCTCAAGCCTAATGAGTGCCTGTGGCTTGTTTCTACCCTGGAAGTTTGTCCCAGGGCTGTTGTCTGCATGCAGCATCACTGGGGACCCACGCTGGTCCAGCCCTAGGAAGAGCAGTTAGGATGTGCATTAGCTCTGGCAGAGGCAGGAGAATTAAAAGCAAAACAAAAGACAGCAAACCCCAACACATTGAAGGCCTTCTGGTGGATGAAGCAGCACAGGAAAGGTGTACAGCTTGCAGAAGAGACCACACCTGATATATGTGTTTGTTTCCTTGAAGCTGAGGTCTTAAGAGAGTCTACTGCTGAAGCCCAGGTGCCCAGAACTCAAACTAAAGGAGGTATTTTAACAGCCAGGTACTACAAGGTTTCATCAGGCTGTTTATGATGAACACCTGATGCTGTCAGCAACAGAAATTACCTTCATCAAGAGGTGACAGCTGCCTGCCCTGATTAAGACCATGTGCTTGGAAGCAGCATCAGCTGTGTGCACAACACAGTACTGAAAAACAAATGTTTTCTAACACTCTTTGCTTCCCTTTGTTTCTTTATCTAAGTAGTCAAATTGAGTTGGAGCCAGTTTCACTTCTTGGTTTTGGTAATTTCTGGTTTAATATTCATATTTATAAAATCCCACAGCCTTTTACAAAGGGGACACCCTGCCTTGTGGACTAGAGAGAAGTCTGGTTTCCCTGGCAGGATAAGCTCAGCCCCCAGTTTCTGAGGCTAAAGGCAAAGACAAGCAGAGCAATGTCGTTTGGACTGAGCCCAGTGGATGCTGAATCTACATTTCTGAACAAATTAGCAAAGTTATTCCTGGTCTGGATCTGACTGGGATGGTCTGGTCACACCTGGAGGTTGTGTATAGCATGCCTGTTTGGGTTGGTCACTAGCTGATAGTAACTCTTTATTATGCCCAGAAACTCTTTGGGGCAGTGTTAGTGTTGTCCAAATTTATGCTGAGTCCTCTCTAAGCATCAGGACATCAAACGGTTTCAGTTACTGGTACCTTTGTGTGGTGCTCCTGAGTTTATTAGTCCAGATGTAGCCACTGACAGCTGGAAATGTGGCCCTGATCATCCAAAACTGTAGCACTTATCAGAGCAGCCAGAATAATGTTACCTACTCATATGTGCACAGAGATAACGTGTGGCTGGCTGGGCTTGTGACAAACACAGTGGTGCCCAAAAGGAGCTGGTGAAGATGGGGATGTTCTGCACAAGGGTGCAGGAGATGGACTGCTCTCATAGCCGTGGTAAGATGATGAGGAAGAAAATGTTGACACCCAGTTCCAAGCAGCCAGAACAGCTTGGTGACTGCCACTGGTAGTCCTGACCTTGCCTGGATGAAGCACAAGGAGCTGCACATAGGACACAGGGATCTGCATGCTTGAAACCAGCAGCAAAGCTCCACTATGCTGCTCACACACTGTAGGTAGTCCTTAAATCCATGTAACGTTCTACTAAAGCAGTGCTTCCTCTTTGTTCCCCACTGGAGAAAGTATCCTTTGAGCTAGCTAGGCTTCAAAGCTCTCTACTCCTCACTGCAAGCAGAGCTAAGTACATTGGGATGCAAGAAGTTAATCACTTAAGACAACTATTCTGAGTTTAGTAGGAAATATTCTTCCCACCCCACACTCTGAAGAGGAGGGTGGCTGCTAAACACAGATACCTCAATATGGGGCCCACCCATGTAGTCCAACTGCTTCCTGCATCCACTGCTTTCTTTAAACTCAGACATGGGAATTGCTTTTCGTTTTGGAGCTGTTCCCTTCAGGCTTAACCTGCCCCGGCAAGCTCTGAGTGTGCATTTCAAGCCTGCGTGCAAGCACAGTGCTGGGTCAGTGAGCTAGCAGTTCCGAGTTAAGGAACCTTATGTACCCCCCAGCTTTTCATTAGCACTTCTTTAAGGGAAGTCTGAAAGTGTGCGAGTTCAGTTTGGACTGTTGCTGATGAACCAGAGCTGCTGGAAAAGTGTGAGCTGGACAGGGACTCTGCTGGGAAGGTCACTGTGCGAGGGGGGTCGGCTAGCTGAGCTGCTTAGCTTATTTGCATGTCTGCTGCCTGAAAGTTAGGGACATTCTTGCTTCAAACCCCCTCAAAGCCTAAAAGTGGAAGCGAGTAAACTGTTTGTATGTTACAAATACGTCAGACAGAGCGTGGGTGAGCTGTGCTGCATCTCGCAGCTCTGCAAATGCAGAGGGAAGGAGCGGCTGCTGAGAGCCATGTGCGCGGTAGAGCTCTGGGAGCCCTTGGTGCCACAGCTGAGGACCGCCAGCGGTGCAGCGAGCGGCACAGCGCAGCCTGGGACACTGGCAGAGCGGTGACCATCGGTGCTGAGCGGCAAAGAAACCTCAGCCGTTACTAGGGGCAGATTCCCCGTGTGTAGCAGTGCAGAGTGGCACGTCTGCTGCGTTCAGCTCTGCCACACCAGCGCATCCCCCGCAACGATCTGCTCACCCGGGCAAGTCCCCCGTGGCTGGACAGCAGACTGTGTGCCCAGCGACGGCTGGGTCACAGCAGTTCCTTTCCCTCAGCTGTGGAAGCTGCATTGTGGCAGCAAGAAAAGGGCTATTGCTAGGATTTCCTGAGGATGGTTGTCTCACCCACAGATGATTATTTACAACTTCTAAGTTGATGTATTCTGAAGCAGCCTCCTTTCCCCCCTCCCCGGACAATGATATTTGTTTAAAACTCTTTGTTTAAACTCTTGGCTTGCAGGTGGGGAAATATTGCTCATGCTTTGTTATGAATGCAGAATAATTCAGCTTCTCAGGCTTCTGGGCAAAAGCTTGAACTACTGCCATTTAACAGGCAGTTTGTTTTCCATTTTGCTTTTTAATGGGCATCCCTACAATTTGAGGATGGACCTTGTCACTGCTAAAAAGCACCTGGCAAAAGTGTGCACCTTCTTCCTTGTGTCTGCCTCTGGCACAGGTTAGAGCATCTCCTAAACCTGTTTCTTCTTGCCATCCAATGATTAAAATAAATCTACCAAGTGACACCAAGTGTGCATCTTCTTCCTAATCTTTTTGGCTGACTGCTTTGCTGTCTACCACAGGCTTATGCCTGGTCAGACAGGTCCCAGTCTCACACCTTCTCCAGCAGTAAGTCCTGGTTCGTAGTGGTGCACAGACACAATTGCATGCAAAGGATTAAAGTCTTAAAGGCTAATTCAAATTGGGACATCTGTAGTGGGTGAAAGTTCTTCAGGGATTTCAGCAGGCTTTAGGGAGAAGTTTGTATTGTTGTAAGGGGCAGAGGAGTGGACAAGGCTCTTGAATGGATAATGGGAGATGTAAGTGTGGGGGCTGGTTAGGATACATATGTGCCTGCTTTCACTTCATGCCTCTTTATTCCAGCCTGGGAATAATTAAATAATGCCTTCCTGGTGAAAAACTTTGGAATCTGTTCATAAGAAGCACTATATAATGCTTGTGTGCTGTTGCCATCCTTGATGTGTCAGAGTCAGGTCTTAAAGAGCTCTTAGAAGATCATCAGATAACACACCAAAATATTAAATAAATAATCTAATGAGAATTGACTGAGGGAGCTGGGGATGGTTAGTCTGAAAAAGAGGAGGATGAGGGGGGGCCTCATTGCTCTCTACATCTACCTGAAGGGACATTGTGGAGAAGCTGCTGCTGGTCTCTTCTCACAGGTGATTGAATCATAGAATCATAGAGTCAATCAACCAGGTTGGAAGAGAACTCCAAGATCATCCAGTCCAACCTAGCATCAAGCCCTAGCCAAGCAACTAGACCATGGCACTAAGTGCCTCATCCAGGCTTTTCTTTAGCACCTCCAGGGACAGTGACTCCACCACCTCCCTGGGCAGCCCATTCCAATGGCAAATCACTCTCTCTGTGAGGAACTTCCTCCTGACATCCAGCCTATACTTCCCAGAATGGCCTTATTCTGAGGCAGGGGAGGTTTAGATTGGGTATTAGAGAAAGGTTTTTCCTGGAGAGAGTGGTCAGGGACTGGAATGAGCTGCCCAGGGAGGTGGAGTCACCCACCCTGGATGTGTTTAAGGGTGTTTTGGATGTGGTGCTTAGAGCTATGGTGAATGTTGTAGAGCAGGATTCTAGGTTGGACTTGGTGATGCTGAGGGGCTTTGCCAGCCTGCATGTTTCTGTGATTAGTGAAGATGTAGCTGCTTCTCTCTAAACTTGATGAAAGGAGTCAGCAAATCCCAGACCAAGTATGCTGCTGTGGGTCACCAAATGGCAGATTCTGTGCAGAACATGAGATGCTAAACCTGCTTGTTTATCACAGAAAATCTCCACATCCTCTAGAAGGTTGTTTGAATGGATGTGCTTGTGCCCTAACAATCACTTGTCCTCTGCCGTGGAGAAACAGACAACTGGAAACAAAAGGGTTGGAAGTGGAAATAAACAGCAGAGGCAGAAACGTTTTTGTTTATAGCAAATCAGAAAGTTTGTTTCAGACAACACGATGCATCACCCCTCGGCTCTTGGTAGATGGCAGCCTCTGTCCTCATGCGGAGCTGCTCTGCAGAAGGTTGCAGCTGCCTGCGAAGACTCACAGGTCTGCGTGCTCCCACCTGCTGATAGCCAAGCTCGGCAGAGGGCAAAAGAATTGCCCGTTTGTGGAACTGTCAGAAGCAATTCCAAACGTAGTCTAGCTTAGAGATTAGAATCATAGAGTCAACCAGGTTGGAAGAGACCTCCAAGATCATCCAGTCCAACCTAGCACCCAGCCCTATCCAATCAACCAGACCATGGCACTAAGTGCCTCATCCAGGCTTTCCTTGAACACCTCCAGGGATGGGGACTCCACCACCTCCCTGGGCAGCCCATTCCAATGGCAAATCACTCTCTCTGCCAACAACTCCCTCCTAACACCCAGCCTACACCTCCCCTGGCACAACTTGAGGCTGTGTCCCCTTGTTCTTTTGCTGGGTGCCTGGGAGAAGAGACCAACCCCACCTGACTACAGCCTCCCTTCAGAGCTAATAATGAAGGGGCTTTAGTGCCTTAGGTGCATATCATAAGGTGGATGTGGGAGATAGCTGCTGTTGGGGCATGTTTCCAATCGATAAGCACTGGCAAAAAAAACCCTTTTGGAGATGTGCTTCCCTGCGGGGTCTTATCCTGACATTTCAAGCAGGCTGTGCTGAGGCCAAGTGTTTTTCTTCTTCTCTTGGTGGCAGGATAAAGCTGGGTGTGTTGCTGCTGTGTTTCTGGCTGGAGAGCTGCATGAGCCCACCCTGTGATGACTCATCCTTCGAGTGGCTCAGAATATCACACTCTGCCTTGCTGCCTTCCCAGTCTTATTACACTGATGCATTTGGGTCTCGCACGGTGCTGGCGTTTCATTTACAAACCTCTCTTTTCCCATCAGTAGAAGATGGCTGCCAGCCCTGCTTTACCGTCATCTTCAGTGCTCAAAAAGGGGCTTGTTCTGAGCCTTCAGGTGAAGGTGTTCTATAGAAAAGCAGAAAACCCACACACATTAAGCACCTTAGCATGTTTTTCAGACTTTTCATTGTTTTTAGTAGCCTCTCTTGCCTTCCCCCCCCCCTCCCCCCCCCCCTTCTTCCAATTTTGGCTTCTTCTGTGTATGACTCAGACTCAGTTTTCCCTTTTCTCCCAGCAAGAATTGAACCAGGGTGTTTAGGCCAGCAACAAAGAGCCACCCTCTCTTTGAGTCCCTGCTTGAGTGTATCAGCACCAGCATTTAAAACAGTGAACAGAATGAGATAAGCAGTGGAAGAGACTCGCAGTCTGCTGATTCTTTCTCCCTCACTCACGGGGAACCTGACTGCTCCATTAAATCAGGTGAGGACATACCTGGAAATGAAAGGACTGTGTTTGGCACAAGAGGGGATGGCTGTACATAAATCTACCTCTTTGTGATGGCTTTTTTTTTTTTTTTTGGTTGGTTTTGTGAGGTGTTCCAGCTGCCACAGAAATGAAGATACCAGCAGCTCTGCAGCTGTCATGACATAAGACTCCAGATGCTGCAGGGGTTTTTGCAAAGACCAACTGATGGATTTTAAGGCAAAGAGGTCTGTGCAGTGGCACTTGCTCAGGCAACCCGTGGGGAGCCATTTTCATGAAAGGGGCCATCCATCTGAGGCCTGTGCTGAAGCAGACCTTTGTCATGTATTAATGATACGTCCAGGCTTAACAAACTGTAGCAGCAAAGAGAGACGCAGTGAGGGCTGATTATCCTGATTTTGCTTTGCAGAGCAGGCATTGTGCTAGTGAACACACCTCCTTCTGTGTCCCAGCACACCACATCCACTGGGATTTCTTGCAAACAGGCTTTATTTTGTTAAAACCAGTAAGAAAACCCACCCCATTGTTCTTACAGATCAACGTGAAGTCACAGATGCTGCCCTGCGTGTAGACGTGTGACTAAGACAAAGATGCTACTGCAGATTCTCAGCAGTCCAGCAGTGGAGCTCAGCTTTCTGCTCCTCACACTCAGACACATTTCAGTTTTGTGGCTGTTCCTAGTCCACTTAAATGCAAAGTCATCCAGCATAGTTGAAATAGCCACTCTGGCAGCAGCACCACACTGTTTGACTGCTGTTTGTGAAGGGACTGTACAACTGTGCCTTTGGTTGCCAGGAACATGAAGTGCTTCCCGAGCACTAGGTAGCTCCGTGGGATTTCCAAACGCTGCACAGATCTGTGCTAACTCTTTTGAGAAATCTATTTACCCTTTCAAGAATCAAATAAGCGCTCACAAAATATCCAGGACAACACCAACACACTGCAGTCATGCTTCTGTCCCAGGGGGCCACCCTGCAGATGACTCTCTGTGCCTCCCACTTGAGTCTGTAGAGGTCCGTATAGATTAGTAGGTAAGAGAGGAGCCCTCATGTTCACATGCAAATCTTCCAAGTGCAACTCAGACTAAAGATCTCCAACATCTGCCCTTCTCAGTGGGATAGCTGTATAAAAGGGGCCTGAGATGAAGGTAAATCCTACCCCAGTCAACAGCCTCACCCAGAGGTGTGGCAAGCACTCCAGTAGCCTGCTGTTGCCAGCAGAAGTAGAGCTTGCTGCTTCACAAAATGGGTACTGACACAGGTGTGCCCAGTTCTCCTTTGCTGAGAGGAGCTGCTTGCAGCACCAGTGTTGTATGTAACAGAAAGTGCAACTGTGTCTCCCAGCATCAGCCATGTTGTGATGCTGGTGTCCTTCTGATGACCCTCAGTGAGAGGCTGGGCAGGGATGTGAAGTGCACTTAGAACCCGAGCGTAGTTTGCTCTGTTTACATGCCGGTATCAGACCTCCCACAGAAGTGGTCAAACAACAAGCTGGGCATACGCTCCTCGGGAACCTCATCGCTGTGCTAAGGCTCTGGTTTCCAGAAAGCAAATTCTTCCCTTAAGAGTTAGTTAATCAGAGAAAAACCTTTCAGTGCTTACAGAGACAACTGCTGCTGGATGGAACTTGGCATTACAGAGAAAGGAACCACAACATGGGCACTGCCTCTGGAGGCTGAGCATTCTTTAAAGCAGAGGGGATGTGAAAGACTGCGCTTAGCAGTGCCACCTGCTAGGCACAGCAACTTCCAAACTTCGACACTTCATGGAGTGCGAAAGGCACTTATGTAGCCTTTTCACCCCAGTGCCCGAGGTATTATTAATTAAATGTGTTTTTCATTTGTTGCCTACGTTCAGAGAATGTCTCCCAGGCAGCTTGCAAGCTCTGCTTTTGCAAGTTATTTCTGCCTGGCTGCAGAGAGAAATGTGACTGGTGCAATACCACCGCAAAGAAAAAAGAAGGGAGAACCAAAAGTGGTGCCTGCCCCTCACTTACAAGATGGTGCAGGTTAATTTGATTGGCTTCACGCAGATCTAATCGATGCAAATGGAGAGGGGGAAGAGCGTTAGGGAGAGTAATGGCTCGGGTTTATTCCTTTTTGTTTGCTTGACCTCCTCTACCCCGTTGCCAGGAAAATCGGGATCATGCTGACACGAGCATCTGTCCTATATAGACAGAAGAGAATTTGTGTTGTAATCTAGTGCTTAAAATGCACAAACTTCCCACAAGTGGCTGATGTCTCACGCAACTGTTGACCGGGATGAAAACGAGCGGTGCGGCAAGGAAAAAGAAAAGGAGGGATCGTCGTGGGGACTTGGAGACTTTGAAGAAGGGGGAGAAGCCCATGCCTTCAGCCCGAGGAGAGCGGGCATCGCAGGGCTGCGGATGGAGTCCGCTGGTTGTGGGGGGCTCCTTCACTCCGCTTGTGTAGCGGTAACGAGCAACAGGGGCCGCACAGGGAAGCCGCGGGCAGGGCAGAACAGGGGAGCCCCGGGAAAGGCCAGGCCGGGGAGGGATGTTCAGGGCCGGGCTCAGGCCGCTGCCGCGGGGTGGCGCCCGGCACCAGGGGCTGCGCCGCTCGGCAGCCGTCGGGGCCACACCGCGGGGAACATCCCGCGTATCGCTCCGCGCAGCGTGCCGCAGCTCCCCCTGCTTCTCCCCGCGGCACCGAAGCCCCCCAACTCTTTCCCTCGCCACGCCGATGCCAGCCACACGGGATTCTCCGTCCCGCGGCCTGTGGCTGCATGCGCGCCCTCCCCTGGGTGAGGTCTATGCCGCTCCCCGAGGGGACGCTGCGCGGCCGCGGAGGCCAGCACCAGGTGCAGAGGGGCTTCAGCCCAAGACTACACGTCCCGGCGTGCCCGGCCCCGAGGAGCCGGCGGCGAGGATGGCGCCTGCGCGGGGGCTGCGGGGCCGCTCCGCGGTGCCACACCCCCGGGGGAGGGAGGCAGGAGCTCCCGAGCCCTCAAACCAGCGGGGAGCCGGCGGGGCGGAGGATGGAGTAACGGGGCGCGGCGCGGAGCGTAGCGGATAGCGCGGGGAGCGCCGGCTCCGCCCGGGAGAGCGCGGAGGGGCCGGGAGGAAGGCGGGGATCATGCACGAGGGGATAACGCGCTAGGGGGAGGCGGGAGGCGGGTGGTCGCCCGGAGACTCCGCACCTCGGGAGTGACGTCCTGCTGCAGTGCCGCTGCCTGCCTACGCTGCCCGAGCTCGTCAATGGAGCTGGAAAACATCGTTGCCAACACCGTCTTGCTGAAAGCCAGGGAAGGTGAGAGAGCGAGAGGGAAGCAGGGGGGGGGAGGGCTTGGAGCATCCTTGTCGTAATCGCCCCTCGGCCGTGCGGTGCCCCTGGGGTGCGGGCGGGCACCGGCGGAGCTGCGCGACGGTCCTGCCGGCGGCGGTGGCCGCGGCTTTCGGGGTGCCATGTGGGCGAGACGGCGCTGGACACGGCTCGTTTGAGATACAGTATCCCAGTGAAAAGGAAAATACCGTTTCCCCCCCCTTGTGTGCCGGGGTTTGGGAAAGGAAGTGAATGAGATTGCAGGGATTACCGTATTCATCCAGCTCTTCCTTCCCGCTGCCCCCCCACCCCCACGCCCCCCCAAATCTGGTCCCACAGATTGTGCTATTTCAGCGCCTATTGTTAAAGGTCAGCTGCAGATGCATTCATTCAAAAGGGCTTAGCAAATCTGCAAAGGGCTTTCCGCGCCGTGTGGTGAGACCGGCCGGATCGGATCGCTCCAACCTACAGTCATTGCCTTATTCGGCGTTATTAGGTGATATCATGTTGCTGCAAACATGCCTATTGTTGAAAGTCTGTTTGTCCCCCAGCCGGCAGAGGGGCTGGGGGAAGGTTTACTCCCCTCAGCTGCGAATGCCCCGCGGAGCCCTGGCTGGGAGTGGGGCCGGCAACAGGGGTTCGCCGAGCCGGGGGCTGCTTTCCGGTGGCGTCTGCTGTGGACGGGTAGCGGGATGCTCCGGGAGATGGAGCGGCCGCTGCTCGGCACCCTGCGCGTTAGAAAGACGCTGGGATGCCAGCCGTCTTTAGCATCTACCCTCCCACCCCACAAAAGCGAACCCACGTAACCGCCAGCAGATCGGGCTCGCAGGGCTTTTCCTTCCTTTCGAGAGAGGATGCGGTTTCTCCTTTCCGCGACGGGCGGTGAGTGCCCGAGGGAGGATGTCCGCGGAGCCGGGCTGCCTGCCCGGGGGACCGGGAGCTCCCCGCGGGGAGCGCCGTCCAACCGGGAGCATCCCTCCTGGCTGCGCGGAGGCACGGCGGGGCAAGGCGCTCGGGGCTTGCTTCAGCTCCTCAAGGGGACCCCGTCCTGGAGCATCCCCCTAGCTGGAGGGGGAGCGCCGCGCACAAGCAACACGTCTCACAGTTGCAGCATAACTGCCAAGGCGGTTTCGTTTGCTGCCGGTTGCAAGCCGGCTTTAGGTACGTGTGTGTTTACTTGCGTACTGCTTAAAAGAAGCTCTTTGCTAAGCCTTTAGTGGAGCTTCTCTCCTCAAAAAGCACTTGCTGGACTGGGCGGTTTTTAAGGTGCGATGTAACCTGCTGCTGCCTGTTTTCCCCGCTGAAGTGCCTGGAACCGCGGGCTGGCAAAGCAGGGGACCTCTTGCTGGACTTCAGCTTTGGGCTGTCTGAGGCTATGGAAGTACGAGCAAAGCAGCGTTAGTTGTGTAAAAGAAATTATTCAAATAGTCCTCCCCTGGAGCGATTCTTTTGCTGGGAAAATAGTTCGAATGGTAAAATAATGTTTATATAACTCATGGGCTGTTGAACTTGTGCAGCTTAGCTAAAGAGCAAAGTCCTGAGATCCTCCCCCCAAAAAGCTCTATAAATAATAAGGGCAAAGGTGTTATTCCTTTCAGCAGAGCAGGGGTTGTGACTTTTTGGCTCGATGGAGAAATTTTGGGTTCTGTCTTAATTTTTTTTCTACTTTTCTTTTCCTTGGTGGTTGTTTTCTGTCAAGATTTTAAACGTGGTTTAGGATGCAGTTGTTGCTAGCAGCAATGCAACACTGGTTTGGCTTGCAAGAGGCTTTAGGAATACTCTGAAGGGCTGGTATTAATTAGAGTTATTGTATTGTTGTTTTCAGAGAATGATTATTTTGCAAGCAATTTTAAATGCCCCTCTGAGGGTTTTTTTGGTGCTCTTTCTCTACCATGCTCAGCAAGATGAAAATAAGGCTGGCTTATTGTGTTAAAGTTGGGTTAAAGTAGCTGTTAGCCACAATCCAAGTGGCAAAACTTTACCAAGATTTACTCTCCACCATATCCCAGCATTTTTCCAAGGCCTACTGCTTGTTTATTTTTAAAGGTTGGGGTTTTCTTCAAGGGGGATTTTTATTGTTATTAAAAGCACAGGACAAGTCAGGTACCTGATAATTATGCACCTGACACCAAAGCCACACTTCAGGTGCCTGTATTTCCATAGTTTTTAGTGCCAGCTGCTGTGAGTGAAGTGCTTTACAGTTTGCAAGGAGTGTTGCAGGTGGGAAGAAGACAGAGAGCATATGGGAGACCACAGGCAGCAGCAAATTAATATATTGAGGATTATGGTATTTAAAAGTAAGTTGGTTTCAGGTCCTGCAGGCTCCACCAACAGATTAAGCTGGGTGTAGCCGAAGCCAAGTACATGCATGTGAGTTTCCACTTGTTAAGTCAAAAGTAAAAGCTGTGTTAGCTCTGTTACATGGTGGTTAGTGCCTGCAGTGTGATGCTTTATGCCAGAAGAAGGCAGTTGATGTGATCTGCTCTGCAGCCATTAGTTAGTAAAATCAGAAGCTTTGTCACCACTGCAAAGGCAGCACAGACCCAGTATCAGTACCAAAAAGGGAGATTGCAGCTGAGTTTCAAAGCAGGTTTAGGTAGAAGTGCAACATCAACTCCAGCAACGAGGACTTCTGCAAGGGACTCAGCAGGTCAGGTGGAGTGACCACTGCAAATGTTTTCTAGCAAATATTGATTTAAATTTTGCAACTTGTTTGCTTTGGCCTTCATAATACTTCCCCCCCCCCCCCCTTGTGGTCCCTTGTGTAAGTTTCTTTGTGACTAAGTTGCATTAAAGCAATTCTGGATGCAAAGTGGACTTGGACTTTTCTTTCAGTTGAAATGCCCAGGCAGCAAGTTTTATAGCTGTTACAGAAATACTTGCACTCAGACTTTGAGGATTACAATGAGAAGCATGCCCAGAATTAACTGATGCCATGTGATACATGAGTAAGCTTAGCAGGGCAGCAAGAATCATCATAGAATCAACCAGGCTGGAAGAGACCTCCAAGATCATCCAGGGCAACCTAGCACCCAGCCCTAGCCAGTCAACTAGACCATGGCACTGAGTGCCTCATCCAGGCTTTTCTTGACCACCTCCAGGGATGGGGACTCCACCACCTCCCTGGGCAGCCCATTCCAGTGGCAAATCACTCTCTAACTTCCTCCTAACATCCAGCGTAGTCTTCCCCCAGCACAACTTGAGACTGTGTCCCCTTGTTCTGCTGCTGGGTGCCTCGCAGAAAAGATTGACCCCACCTGGCTACAGCCTCCCTTCAGGTAGTTGTAGATAGCAATGAGGTCTGCCCTGAACCTCCTCCAGGCTAAACAACCCCAGCTCCCTCAGCCTCTCCTCATAGGGTTTGTGTTCCAGACCCCTCCCCAGCCTTGCTGCCCTTCTCTGGACACATTCAAGCACCTCAACATCTCTCTTGAATTGAGGGTCCCAGAACTGGACACAGGACTCCAGGTGTGGCCTGACCAGTGCTGAGTACAGGGCAGAATAACCTCCCTTGTCCTGCTGGCCACACTGTTCCTGATCCAGGCCAGGATGCCATTGGCTCTCTTGGCCACCTGGGCACACTGCTGCCTCATCTTCAGCTACTCTCTACCAGCACCCCCAGGTCCCTTTCTTCCTGGCTGCTCTCCAGCCACTCAGTCCCCAGCCTATAGCACTGCATGGGGTTGTTGTGGCCAAAGTGCAGAACCTGGCCCTTTGACTTGTTAAAACTCGTGGCACTGGACTGTGAAGAAGAGTAAATGCAGCTCCCATACAAAAGTGTATTTCATTGAATAATTTGGAGGAGAGAGCCAATCTCCAAGAAATCTTCACCTTCTTGCAGGATGTGAAGTTCTGGAGACACGACTATGTGGAAATTATTGGTTGTACTCAGAAGTCTGCCAGTCTGAACACACCAAAATGGAGTTTTCTTGCACATGGAAGTTCAATTTATAAATTATTAGGAATAAATTTATGCTGTTTTCTCAATTATCACTTCTCCTGGCTTGGGTACAAAATCCCATTCCATGAATTGCTAATCCCTTTTGAGGTACTGAGCAAACAAATAGACATCTGGCTTAACTACAGGGACCAAATAGGTGTTTGGGACTGTTTTGTGTTGCCTGGAGAAGAGAAGACAAGAAAGAGGAGCATCATAAAAAGAAAAGCAAAATCCTAACAGACTGCAGCTGTTTCAGGTTGAGTCAGGTTGAGTAAGACCCTCAAATTATGAGGTGGTGAAATATTTCTCTGGTTCTTTTTGTTAGCCTTCTTGGGTTTAAGTCTGAGCCATTGTGTCTGAACCACAGAATCCACCTGGCTGTTAGGGCTGGAGGTGCACCATGCTGATAGCTCTGCATCCAAGCTGGTGAATGAATCCCTATTGAATTTCCCAACTTAAGATGCTTTGACAGAAGACATCTCAGAACTAAAGAGCCGATGGAGGCATCCAGGAGAGGACTGAGTCTCCCAGCATTTCAGAACAACTTCAGCAGCCCTCACCCAAAGAAGGTTTAAAGCATGTCCACAGAATCATGAATGCTGTCTACAACTACCTGAAGGGAGGCTGTAGCCAGGTGGGGTTGGTGTCTTCTGCCAGGCAATCAGCAACAGAACAAGGGGACACAGTCTGAAGTTGTGCCAGGGGAGGTCTAGGCTGGATGTTAGGAGGAACTTCTTCATAGAGTGATTGGCATTGGAATGGGCTGCCCAGGGAGGTGGTGGAGTCACCATCCCTGGAGGTGTTCAAGCAAAGACTGGATGAGGCACTTAGTGCCATGGTCTGGTTGACTGGCTAGGGCTGGGTGCTAGGTTGGACTGGATGATCCTGGAGGTCTCTTCCATCCTGGTTGATTCTATGAAACTGCCCTTGCCTGTCAAAGCCAGTGAGCTGATGATAAAAGGCAAGTCTCTTCAGGAGGCTGATGATTAAACTAACATGTTTGTATGGAAAATAAACAGCATGGTCAGAGAAGCAGGACCCAGATACTCTTCCTCATGACCCATTCCTTCCTAGCCATAAGATTAGCCTGCCTTTGTTACCTGCTGCTTCTGTGTGCATGAGCTTTTGAGGCACCTTTCAAAACCCAGGCAGACCTTGATACTGAAACTGCAACACCCTTTATGAATCTGGACTGTCAGACAGGCCAATTTCCACCCCTTTTATTGATACATTAGTCATCATGGTGGTTAGTTTTAAACCAGCAAGTTTGGGAGATCATTGAACCAGTCAGGGTTGGAAGGGACCACAAGGGTCATCTAGTTCCAACACCCCTGCCATGGGCAGGGACACCTCACATTGCATCAGGTTGTCTGCAGCCTCCTCTAGCCTGGCCTTAAACATCTCCAGGGATGGGGCTTCCACCACCTCCCCTGGCAATGCAGCCATTGCTTTTCTCAAACCTGCCATTTCCAAAGTGCAGCCTTTAGCATGTAAGCCCAGTAAAAAGGAGGAAAGCTCTTTCAACCACTGCAACATAGTGCAAATGCCATTTGTTGGTTGGTTGTTTTTTCCTTTTTAGGTAGACTGGAATTATTAAGTAGGCTTATTTATGGCACCCAAGCAGAGGCTTTCATTGGCTTACCCAAAGGGGATGACCTTTTGTCTGTTTCAGGACTTTTTGATGGGTGCACACTGATCACTAATCACAGAAACAATCAGGTTGGCAGAGCCCCTCAGCATCACCAAGTCCAACCTAGAACCCTACTCTACAACATTCACCTTAAACCTATGCATAGTCCTAAGCACCACATCCAAACCACCCTTAGACACATCCAGGCTGGGTGACTCCACCACCTCCCTGGGCAGCTCATTCCAGTCCCTGACCACTCTCTCTGTGGGAAACCTTTTTGCTACTCTCCAATCTAAACCTCCCCAGCCTCAGCTTGAGGCCATCCCCCCTTGTTCTATCTCCAGTTACCATGATGCTATGCAACATGTGAAATGTGCCTGCTCATAGATTGCTGTATTTTTAGTTTGCTTTTGTGGGATGATCACAGAAAGAGATTTGTGTGTGTCCTTGTTGGCAAAAGAGGAGCAATAAATCCTAAACAAGAAGCCTGATTGCTTTCCAAGAACTTGGCTGCAGAGCAGTTGGAAAAGGGCAGCAGAACAATGAGAAGCATATTTTGAAGGAAAGAAGGTGGCTATAGCAGCAGCCAAACCCCCATGGAGAATGTGATTATTGCATATTAACTTCAGCAGCTTCATTAAGTAGTGCTTTGAGTGCAGAAGCTGAGGTTCTGTCCTGTGTTCCCTGACATAAACCCAAAATACTTTGAAAGGAAAAGGTTGTGTCTATAAAGAGGCTGAGCTTGCATGCAGTGCCTTGCTTCAGTTTTCCTTTTGGAGTTCAAGAGAAGCTCTTCACTGCTACAGTGACTTAAATATTCCAAGAATGGAAACAGCCATTACTTCAGATGCAGGAGGGTCCTTTTAAGCAGTGGATAAAAACCAAATTCCTGTTCAAGCCTGTAAACATTTCTTTCTGGAGGGAAAAAAGTAAGTATTCCAAAGAGTCCAGAATATTTAGTTATATTCTAAGGGAGGAAATTCAGAAAACAGGAGCCTTCAGGCCTTGGAAGAGAATGTGTAAGTCTGAATGACTTCAAGATCTCCTCTTACTGAAAGCATTTGTTTCTGTAGCTATACAGAAGCACAACTTAGATTAAGCATTTGTGTGTAAGATCTGCTTGAAATCCCTTCACAGAATGACCAGCTTGGACAAGACCTCTAAGATCCTTGAGTCCAGCTTATCACTGAACACCTCATAATTAACTAACCCATGGCACTAAGTGCCTCATCCAGCCTCCTTTTAACTCCAGGCATAGTGACTCCACCACCTCCCTGGGCAGCCCATTCCAATGCCAATCACTCTCTCTGTCAACAACTTCCTCCTAACATCCCACCTGAACCTGCCCTGGCACAGCTTGAGGCTGTGGCCTCTTGTTCTGTCCCTGTGTGCCTGGCAGAAGAGACCAACCCCACCTGGCTACAACCTCCCTTCAGGTAGTTGTAGACAGCAATGAGGTCTGCTCTGAGCCTCCTCTTCTGCAGGCTGCACACCCCCAGCTCCCTCAGCCTCTCCTCACAGAGCTGTGCTCCAGGCCCCTCACGAGCCTTGGTGCCCTTCTCTGGGCACCTTCCAGCACCTCAATATCTCTCTTGAATTGAGGAGCCCAGAACTGGACACAGGACTCCAGGTGTGGCCTGACCAGTGTTGAGTACAGGAGCAGAATAACCTCCCTGGTCCTGCTGGCCACACTGTTTCTGATGCAGGCCAGGATGCTATTGGCCTTCTTGGCCACCTGGGCACACTGCTGGCTTATGTTCAGATGCTGTCAATCAGTACCCTCAGGTCCCTCTCTGCCTGGCTGCTCTCCAGCCACTCTGTTCCCGGCCTGTAGCACTGCATGGGGTTGTTGTGGCCAAAGTGCAGAACCTGGCACTTGGACTTGTTAAAGCTCATGGCATTGGACTGTGCCCATCTGTCCAGCCTGTCCAGGTCCCTCTTCAGAGCCCTCTTGCCCTCCAACAGATCGACACACCTCTGTGTGTGGTGCTTGCTTTGTTTTGTTGTTTTGGTTTTTGTAGCAGGGCTGATGCAGAGCAAGTGAGAGCAGCCTTAGCTATGGCCTTGGTAGACACTTTGTTCTTCTAATGTTTTCCTTACAGCTAGCTCCACTAGCTTGCAGCCATGGGCAGTGGACCTTGGGATGTGGCAGTACTGGAGAAACCAAGAGCTTTTCCACCACAAGCTTCCTTACTGCATAGAGCACATTGCCCCTTTGTGTGTGGTGTTGCTGTGGGACTGTCATGTTATGGCCTGTGTGATGATCTGGTTTGTAGACTCATAGAATCAATCAGGGTTGGAAGAGACCAACAAGGATCATCCACTTCCAACACCCTTGCCATGGGCAGGGACACCTCACATTACATCAGGCTGTCCAGAGCCTCATCCATCCTGAACATGAACACCTGCAGGGATGAGGCTTCCATCACCTCCCTGGGCAACCCCTTCCAGGCTCTCACCACATTCATGCTGAACAACTTCTTCCTAACATCCAGTCTGAATCTATCCATTTCTAGCTTTGTTCTGTTCCCCCCAGTCCTGTCACTGCCTTGCATCCTAAAAAGGTTTGGCAAAATCACATGAGGATTCATCTCAGTGCATTGGACAATATTAAAAAGCAAATTATTGTATCAAGGCAGCTGCTGTCTATAAAATACTAGGGAAATCCAACCAAGGAAACAGGGATTCTGGTTAGGAAATGACACATTTCTATATTGGGGTTTTATTTAGTCTGTTTTGTTTTGCCAGTGAAAGGAGACACAGCCTCAAACTGTGCCAGGGGAGGTCTAGGCTGGATATTAGGAGGAAGATCTTCCCTGAGAGAGTGATTGGCATTGGAATGGGCTGCCCAGGGAGGTGGTGGAGTCTCCATCCCTAGAGGTGTTCAAGCAAAGCCTGGATGAGGCACTTAGTGCCATGGTCTGGGTGCTAGGTTGGGCTGGATGATCTTGGATGTCTCTTCCAACCTGGCTGATTCTATGTGTGCATCTGTGAGACTGAGATCTTTCCCTGAGTCTCTGTTTCAAGAACCCTCTCTATACTCTGAGTTTTCTGCATGGCAATGGGTAAGAGGAGAATTGATTGCTGCTTGTTTTTTACAGGAGCATAATCTAATCAATAACAAGTTGATATAATCCCAATATTTCCCTAGCACCACAGAATGTGAAATTAAAAAGGCCAGGAAAAGAAGGAACCCTGCAGTTTGATTACCCTCAGCTGGATTATCTCTGTAATTATTTTGCTTGGCAGATTTTAAAGATGCCTGCAGCTTTGTGAGAGAGATTAGGCTGGGGAAACCAAAACTGAAGTGAACCTTTGGGAGGAAATATTGCAGACATGGTGGGGATCTTCCTTAACTCTGGGAGAAATTCAACCTGCAGAGCTGCCTGCTAAAATGGATGGAACAAAACACAGGTGAGGGGGAAGATGGGATGAGGCTGCAAAGTCTCTAGATTTGATTCAGCTGCTTCTAGTTCATCTAATGTCTCTTCAGGTGCAGCTTGAAGAAACTGCCAGCAGCATTTGTTTAGGGCAGGGTGAAAGGGGGAAGAAATACACACAGGTGCTGGAGACTCAATTTGGATCCCAGAGTGAATAATGCAAATGATATTGCTGAGGGATGGGTGTCTTGTCTGGGCTCCAGGATGGAAACAGTTATTCACAGCTAACTTCTCAGTGACACCAATGAGGCTGAGAAATCTTGCACATCCATCACTTCCAGCACCTAGAGGTGCATTTTACTCTGCATGAATAATCCCAGGGTCTTCACTGGGGGACAGTTTGGGGATTGGAAAGGCAGCTGATATGTGTTCAGGGATCAGTCAGCTCTTGCTGCTGCAGTGCTGTTCCCAGTCAGTGAAACTGCACCAATGTAACCCAAGTGAGACAAACTACCAGCAGCAAAGGCTGACTGTGGCACTTTGTCCCTTGTCCTCCATGCACCTTTTAAGGTTTGAAAGCAGTTTGAGTGTAAAAATGGCTCCACTTATGGGGGTCTCAAGAAGTCTCCCCTTTTCAGTCAGTTTTGGGCTGTGGGATTTTGGGTTTATGATTGAAACTTTGATCACTCTTATCTTCTTACTCATCTAATCCCTTTGGTGGGCCACTTTTCATCCTGTTTCTCATCAGATGAAGAACAAACCTGTTTCCTACTTCCAGGGTGTCAGCTTTGAGAGGGACCATCCAGTTTTGAGCAGCCAGCCCTCAAGACAAGCTCACTCCCACCAGTGGGTTCCTAGGAGAGGTGTGCCTGGGGACAGAGGTGGCTGTGCAGGCAGTCTGACTCTGGTCCTCGCTCTGGCCCACCTCAAAGTCAGCTGAAATAGCTGGTCAGGCAGGGGCTGGCCCTGGGGATGCAGCTCTGAAGTGGCTACATCAGGGCATTTGAGCAGTTTCCATCACTGAGGTTGCTTGTGGAGCTCCCTGATGTCCCGAGGAATGCCCAGGAGGCTGTCAACAAGCACTGGCAGCTATTTTTGCACCGCCTGAGTATTCTCCTGGGTCCCACTGAATGCCTGATTTCACTGGGAGCTTGGCTTTCCCTGCTAGGCTGAGATGACAAGTCCCAGGAGTTACCTTATTTTTGGTACAATACATCTTTTGCTGAACTGCTCCAAGAGCCCATCTCTGCCTTGTGTGGGCACGTAGCTCTGTGACTTCTGGGATGCTGTTTACTGGCTCCTAATGCTCCTGCATCCTTCCTTTTTTATCCCCCCTGGTATCATTCTCCCAGGGAATAGATCTGGGTAATTTCCTTTCCTTTCTGTTGCATCAATCTCCATTTTTTTCTAGGCTGAAATTGCCATGTTTTATTCTTCTCACTTCTCCAACCTTTCCAATCTGTTTTCCTGCCCCCCCCCCCCCTTATTATTTTGACACCACCTTTGAATGTGAGAAGTCTTTGTGCTATTTCAAACACGTCCAGTTAGATTGGGTTAAATGTCAGTTTACTGAACACATCTAAGGCTTTGGGGATTTTCTTTGTGTGTGTGTGTGATCCTTGGTGGCTCTTTGGTCAGTGTTTAGTCTGGATGTGTTCTTCTGTGACCTGCTCTGGCAGGGGGGTTGGACTTGACAATCTCTTTGGGTCCCTTTCAAAGCTGGTGAGGGGCCTGGAACACAAACCCTAAGAGGAGAGGCTGAGGGAGCTGGGGGTGTGCAACCTGCAGAAGAGGAGGCTCAGGGGTGACCTCATTGCTGTCTACAACTCCCTGAAAGGAGGTTCTAGACAGGTGGGGTTGGTCTCCTCTAGCAGGCAACCAGCAAGAGAAGAAGGGGACACAGTCTCAAGTTGTGCCAGGGGAGGTCTAGGCTGGATGTTGGGAGGAAGTTGTTGGCAGAGAGAGTGATTGGCATTGGAATGGGCTGCCCAGGGAGGTGGTGGAGTCACCATCCCTGGAGGTGTTGAAGCAAAGCCTGGCTGAGGCACTTAGTGCCATGGTCTGGTTGATTGGATAGGGCTGGGTGCTAGTTTGGACTGGATGATCTTGGGGGTCTCTTCCAGCCTGTTTGATTCTATGATTGTTCCAACCCCTGACATCCTGTGATCCTGTATGCCAAGGCTCCAATCTGCAGTCGTTGAAACTGTTCTTTTTTTCCTCAGTGTGGGTATTTTTCTGGGAGACTTTCATGATTATACAGGAAATCAGTATTTACAATGAAAGATTTAGGCTCTGCCTGTCTGAGTGTGCTCCCTCACTTCTGCCTACCAAGTGTGTCTCAGGCAAGGGGCTACCTGCCAGGAGAATCAAAGAATTAACCAGTTTGGACAAGACCTCTAAGATCCTTTAGTCCAGCCTGTCCCCATACACCTCCTAATTAAATAACCCATGGCACTAAGTGCCTCATCCAGCCTCCTTTTAAACACCTCTAGGGATGGGGACTCCACCACCTCCCTGGGCAATCCATTCCAATGCCAGTCACTCTTTCTGGGAAGAACTTCTTCCTAACATCCAGCCTGAACCTACCCTGGCACAGCTTGAGGCTGTGTCCCCTTGTTCTGTCCTTGGAACTTTCTATGCCTCAGCTTCCACCCAGTGCCCCTTGTCCTGCCATTGGACATCACCCAGCAGAGCCTGGCTCCAGCCTCCTGGCACTCACCTTTACAGAGGTTTTTACACCTTTATGGATGTTATTTATTTGTTACTCATTGTTCTGGATCTCTATGAAGTTGGGTGCCAGCAGGAGAGATTGTAGTGATAAGCACACTAGAAGTTACTCAGGTTGCTTTCTGTAGAGATGATCCTGCTCCTTGCATGGCAAACCTTTCTCCAGCAGGAATCCCCTGGCACAACCTTCCCCTCCACTCCTGTGGGTGTAGCCTGGTGTGAAAATGCAATTGCTCACCCTGAGAGCTTTGAAGACAAAATTTTCCTTGGCCAACAGCTCTGGCAAAATGAGGAGAATCCAAACACTCAGCCCTAATCCTCTTTACTATTAAAGGCAAAATAATTGTCCAGTGCAACATTTGGAGGCAGCAAGAAAAGCCTCACACATACATGAGCTTGGACTAATCTATGAATAAAGCTTTGCTGTCTTCCCTCTGTGGCCTTTCCACGTTTACTTTTCATCTCTGAATCCCAATTTTGTGTTTTCTGAGGGTGCCAAGCTGTAAATCATGTGTTGACTGAGAATTCCTCATCAAGCACCCACATCTGGGAGTGCTTGTGCTTTGTTTATTCCACCAGCAGCTGAGTTTTAGGAGGAACAGTCCAACTAACTTAGGCTTGATGTGAGCTTCTCTCAAGGTGCCACTACACCTTTCCTGGAAGCCTTGTGCACCTCCTTCCACTGGGTGTTTGATGGGAGGCACAGGAATGGTTTGGGAATAGGAGATAAACATTCTTCTCTTTCTTTTGGGGAGCTGCTAATAGAAGACTGTTTATGAGGGTGGTGAGGCAGGTTGCTGAGGGAGGTGTTCATGGCCCCATCCATGGAGATATTCAAGGTGAGGCTCAGCAGGGCTCTGGGCAACCTCATCTAGTTGAGGATACCCCTGCTGACTGCAGAGGGGATTGGACTGGGTGACCTTTGGAGATCCCTTCCTACCCAGAGCATTCTATGAAAGCTGCCTCTTGCCATGCTGTTGACTGGCATTGGAATTGTGGAATTGGTCAGAGTTGGAAGGGACCACAAGGATCATCTAGTTCCAACCCCACTGCCATGGGCAGGGACACATCACATTGCATCAGGCTGTCTAGAGCCTCATCCAGCCTGACCTTAAACACCTCCAGGGATCAGACTTCCACCACCTCCCTGGGCAACCCGTTCCAGGCTTTCAGCACTCTCATGCTGAACAACTTCTTCCTAACCTCCAGTCTGAATCTCCCCATTTCCAGCTTTGTTCCATTTCCCCCCCTAGTCCTATCACTCCATGACATCCTAAAAAGTCCCTCCCCAGCTTTCTTGTAGCCCCACTTCAGATATTGAAAGGCTACAATAAGGTCACCTTGGAGCCTTCTCCTCTCCAGAGTGAGACACTGAATAACAGCAGGTGCCTAGGGAAAAGCATGGATTAAGCAGGCCTTCCCCATGCTGTTTTTTTCAGCCTCCCACTCCAGAGGTTTCCTGAGCAAAAGGCTGCTTTGCCCTGTGGGAGGGAGGTAATGGAGGGATCTCTCCTTTATGAATCTATTTGACCCATTTTTTGGAGCACATTTATGATTTTGGCTCAAAGCAATGAGTTCCATCATGCAAACTTCCCCAACATGTGTGCTTCATGAGGCCCTCTCAGTTGATGTATGACTTATGCTTTGGCAGCCTCAGAAAGCAGGCATTGTGGAGATGTGAAGTGTCTTGGAGGGGAAAGAAAGGGAATTATCCACAAATCAATCAAATCATTGGACTCGATGATCTTAAAGGTCGTTTCCAAACTAAACACTTCTATGACTCTGAATTAATTCTGTTCTCTGCTGGTCTGGTTTGTGTTTTTGTTTCCCCTTTTATATCTTTATGTCATCGCTTCTGCCCTAATTTCTGTTAGGTCATTCCTTACTTTTATAATCCTTTACAACATCCCCTTAGTAGGCTTTGTCAGGGCAGAAAGGTCCAATCCTATCATCTCTGTCCCTTTGCACCTTCTAAATCTGTATCCATTTTGAAGTGGCTGCCCAAGACTACCCAAAGTGTGTGTGTGTGCTGTGGGCAATGGCACGGTGCCCACCTCATGATTTTGTTCTTGTCACAATCTGAACTTGATGTTTGCCTTTTTTCTCCCCCTGACTGGCACAAGTATTCATTACTAAGCCTACTGACAGCAACCTCAGAAACTTGGCTCCTGAGCCTGCAATGTTTAGTTTAGAGCCCGTGGGTTTGGGTTAAAGATCATCTAGTTCCAACCTCCCTGCCTTGGGGCAGGGGGAGGTGTCCCTGCCTATGATGAGGGCTTGGAACTAGATGATCTTTGAGGTCCCTTCCAACCTAAACCATTCTATGACACCTTCAACTGGAGCAGGTTTCTCAAGGTCCCATCCAGCCTGGTCATGAATATTCCAGGGATGAGTCATCCAGAGCTCTGGGCATCCTGATTCAGTGCCTCAGCTCCTTCACAGTCAAGAACTCCTCACCTATATTTAATCTAAATCTGCCTATTTTTTTGGGTTTAAAACTGCTACTGCTTGTCCTTTGTAAAAAGTCCCACTCCAGCTTGTTATTTTTTCCCCTCTTTAAGTACTGGAAGGTTACTCTGAGAGAAGACTCTACTGGAGTCTTATCCAGGCTGAACAACCCCAACTCTCTTAGCCTGTCTTCATAGAAGAGGTGTTCCCAGCCCTCTGATCATCTTCATGGTCCTTCTCTGGACTTGCTCCAACAGTTCCATGGCCTCCTGATGCTGGGAGCCTTAGAGCTGAGCACAGTAGTGCAGGTGAGGTTTTCCAGCTGGAGCTGCTGGTCACACTTGTCTTGGTGCAGCCAAGGATATGGTTAAGTCCTTCTGGGCAGCTGTGCTTGCATGCTGAGCTTCTCAGCAACCCAGACCTCCTCCTCAGGGTTCTCTCCATCCGTTCTCTCCCCAGCCTATATTTGTGCTTGGTGTTGTCTGGAGTCACTTGCAAGACAAAATCACAAAACTTTAGAGGTTGGAAGGGACCTCCAGAGATCATCCAGTCCAACCTTCCTGCCAAAGCAGGATCCCCTAGGGTTAGTCCTCATAAGAATGCATCCAGGTGGGTTTGGAAAGTCTCCAGAGAAGGAGACTCCACAATCTCTCCGGGCAGCCTGTTCCAGGGCTCTGTCACCCTCACTCTAAAGAAGTTTCTCCTCATGTTGAGATAAAAACCTTCTCTGGTCCAGTTTGTATCCATTGCTCCTTGGCTTATTGCTGCACACCACCAAAAAGAGCTTGGCCCCAGCCACTGACACCCACCCCTCAGATATTTGCACACACTGATCAGGTCTCCTCTCAGCCTTCTCTTCTCCAGACTAAACAGCCCCAGGGATTTTAGTCTCTGTCCATAGGGGAAATGCTCAAGTCCCACAGTCATCCTTGAGGCTCTCCACTGGACTCTAGCAGGTCCCTGTCTCTCTTGAACTGAGGAGCCCAAAACTGGACATAGTATTTCAGGTGTGCACTTGGACCAGGATCATGCCCTTGATGTGGTTGAACTACATGAGATTCTCAGAGTCCTATCTCTCCTCTGCTGTGAAGAGCTTCTTCCTAACATCCTGTCTGAACTTGCCTTGGCACAGCTTGAGGCTGTGTCCTCTTGGTCTGTCCCTGGATGCCTGGCAGAAGAGACAAACCCCACCTGGCTACAACCTCCCTTCGGGTAGTTGTAGACAGCAATGAGGTCTGCCCTAAGCCTCCTCTTCTCCAGGCTGCACACCCCCAGCTCCCTCAGCCTCTCCTCACAGGGCTGTGCTCCAGGCCCCTCCCCAGCATGATGCCGTTCTCTGGGCATGTCCAGGACACGGCCTCAAGCTATGCCAAGGTAGGTTCAGGCTGGATGTTAGGAAGAAGTCCTTCCCAGCAAGAGTGATTGGCACTGGAATGGGCTGCTTGGGGAGGTGGTGGAGTCCCCATCCCTGGAGGTGTTGAAGAGGAGGCTGGATGAGGCACTTAGTGCCATGGGTTAGTTGATTAGGAGGTGTTCAGTGATAAGCTGGACTTGATGATCTTGAAGGTCTTTTCCAGCCTGTTGAATTCTTTGATTCTGTGACTCAATTCCACTTGCTCCAGTGGTGCTGAAGAAAGGCAAAAACCTGTGCATGAGAAATGTTGAAGTTTGCCAGCTGATGGCAGCATCTGAAGGAACCATCCCTGTGGCATCTGCTGACTGGCAAAATGAAAAAAGAGGGTTGCACCGAGGGCTGCAGGAGAGGTGCCAGGTGAGCACTGTTCAAATGGGTGCTGTTCATACTTACCCATCCAGTCTCTGCCCATCTGAGGCTGTTGGAAGATCGGCAATGACTTCTGCTGCCACAGTGTGACACAACAGAAGAGGAGGCTCAGGGGAGACCTTATTGCTGTCTACAACTACCTGAGGGGTGGTTGTGGCCAGGAGGAGGTTGCTCTCTTCTCTCAGGTGGCCAGTGCCAGAACGAGAGGACACAGCCTCAGGCTGTGCCAGGGGAGATTTAGGCTGGAGGTGAGGAGAAAGTTCTTCCCTGAGAGAGTCATTGGACACTGGAATGGGCTGCCCGGGGAGGTGGTGGAGTCGCCGTCCCTGGAGCTGTTCAAGGCAGGATTGGACGTGGCACTTGGTGCCATGGTCTGGCCTTGAGCTCTGTGCTAAAGGGTTGGACTTGATGATCTGTGAGGTCTTTTCCAACCTTGGTGATACTGTGATACAAACCAGTAGGTCACTGGCCATGATCTGCTTAAAAACCAAACTGAATCCAAGTATCCAACCTTGCCCCTAAACCCTACCAGTTCTGGCAGGAAAAAAACAACAATCCAAACCAACCAACCAAAAAACAACCCCAACACCCAAATATTACTGGTTTCAGGTAGCTATCCAGGACTTGTGCACTCTTAAATACTCAGTTCTGTCCATGCCTACATGTCCAGGATCCACCTCTGTCATCTGAAGCCTCCTAGCAGGTCTCAAGACATTTGTTGTTCTGGCTCAGGCAGACTTGCAGCTGCAGAATGTTTATTTGGCTGTGAAAAGTCTATGAAGCAACAAACTTTGATGGATTCAGCATATTGTTTTCTCTTCCTTTTTTGGGATGCTGCTTTGCCTGCAGCTCTCGGGGGGAGCACATCTCTTTTAGAACTGTTAGGCACCTCCAAGGACTGCCAGTGTGAGTTGCTCAGGTATCAGCCATGCTCTGCTTGCAGTCTGCACTGCAAATGGGCTGCCTACAAGTAGTGACTTGGTAGGGGTGTACAGCACCTGAATATTTAGCCTTGCTGTGAGTCCAAGTTGCTAATGGTTTCTTTTTTTGCTTATTAGCAGCTTGCAGGTTGAATCATAGAATGGTTTAGGTGGGAGGGGACCTCAAAGATCATCCAGTTCCAGCCCCCTGCCATAAGCAGGGACACCTCCCACTAGGAGGGTGACACTAAGATGATTTGTGGAGTCCAAGTGAAGGAAATAAACTCTGGCTCCATGAGCATAGCTGGGAATTGGCCATTGGAATGGGCTGCCCAGGGAGGTGGTGGAGTCACTGTCCCTGGGGGTGTTGAAGAAAAGCCTGGATGAGGCACTTAGTGCCATGGTCTGGTTGATTGGACAGGGCTGGGTGCTAGGTTGGACTTGGATCTTGGAGGTCTCTTCCAACCTGGTTGATTCTATGATAAAGTCTCCTCTCAGCCTCCCCTTCTTCAGGCTAAACAATCCCAGCTCCCTCATCCTCACCTTGTGAGACCTACTCTCCAAACACCTCATCAGCTTTGTTGTCCTTCTCTGTACCAGCTCCAGCACCTCAGTGTTTGTCTTTATGCTGCTGTGACCCAGACTGGGCACAGTGTTGGAGCTGTGGCCTCACTCAGTGTTGAATGTTCCTGAAGTTGTTCAACCTGGAGAAGAGGAGGCTCAGGGGTGACCTCATTGCTGTCTACAACTACCTGAAGGGAGGTTGTAGCCAGGTGGGGTTGGCCTCTTCTGCCAGGCAAGCAGCAACAGAACAAGGGCACACAATCTCAAGATGTGCCAGGGGAGGTCTAGGCTGGGTGTTAGGAGGAAGTTGTTGGCAGAGAGAGTGATTGGCATTGGAATGGGCTGCCCAGGGAGGTGGTGGAGTTGCCATCCCTGGAGGTGTTCCAGAAAAGCCTGGATGAGGCACTTAGTGCCATGGTTTGGTTAATCAGAAGGTGTTAGGTGATAGGTTGGACTCAATGATCTCAAAGGTCTTTTCCAACCTGGTTGATCCTGTGATTCTGTGTACAGGATCACAATCACTTCCCTGCCTCTGTCCCCCCATTAGTGGTATAGGACAGGATGCTGTTGGCCTCCCTGGCCGATGAGTGTGAACAGCCCTGTAAAGTGAGCTTGATTTTGTTGTCAGAGGCCATTTAAGCAGCAGCTCATCAGGGAGAGTAAATGCTTCATATCCCAGGCCATTGCCTGTTCACATAAAACCTCACAAACCAAACCAACCAGAAAAATAACAACAAAATCTCCCCACAAACAAACCACCCAACAAAACCCCTCCCCAATTTGCCTAAGCCTAACACCTCATTCCAGCACCTAACTGTGGGAAGGTTGTGTTTTTAGGAGCTTTGGCTGCTTTCATTAAAAGCATGATGAGATGTGCAGATGTTTCTCTTCCCTACCATAGATCTCTTCGCTACCATAGATCTGGGCACTACTACCCTTGCAGCTTTTCATCTGAGTTGATTGCAAGTTATGGTGAATGTCTGCTTAAGAAAAAAACAACAAAACCCAGAGTGATGTATGAACTTCTCTAATGTCTCCTTGCAAAGGGAGTTTCAGTTGGTCTCAGTAGATGAAGTTCAGCTGGAGGATAACTTTCAGGGTTGCGCAATTCGCACAGGAGCGAATTTCGCTCTTTGTGTCTTACTGCTTCCCTCTGGGGAGGGGGAGGAAGAGGGAGAGGGACAACTTGACAGGAATCATTTGGTTTTAAGAACATGTGAGGAAATGGCACCTTCCACTGAATACAGATTTCCATTGAAGCTGGATGCTGTGACAGTTTAGCCCCAGACCTTCAGATCTGGTATGTGAGCTCCGCTGAGATTTGTGTGCGTTGCTGAGATTAATGAACTACACTTTGGGAAGAAAGGCAATGATTCACTGAGTAAAAATAGGCAGCATCTTAAGGAGCTTGTAAACACAGCCATTAATTCTGGGACTAGAGTCTTATACACTTTGTCTCAGTCTGAGAGCAATGCCACCAAGCACTGTGGTGCGAATTCAGCTCTTAAATAGGTTTTTCAATAGGCTTTAAAAGTGACCACAGTCACATTTTTGGTTTGCATGGTTTGTCCAGCTTTTGAGATAGCTTTATGGCACTTTATTGGGCTGGAGTGGGTCCAGAGGAGGGCAATGAAGCTGGGAAAGGGCCTGGAGAATAAATCTGATGAGAAGCGACCAAAGGAGTTTGGGATGGTTAGTGTGAGGAAGAGGAGGCTTAAAGGAGACCTCACTGCTGTCTTACAACTACCTGAAGGGACATTGTGGAGAGGCTGCTGCTGGGCTCTGCTCACAGGTAGTTGGAGACAGAACAAGGGGGAATGGCCTCAAGCTCAGACTGGGGAGGTTTAGATTGGAGATTAGCAAAAAGGTTTTCATGGAGAGTGGTCAGGGACTGGAATGAGCTGCCCAGGGAGGTGGTGGAGTCACCCAGCCTGGATGTGTCTAAGGGTGGTTTGGATGTGGTGCTTAGGGCTATGGTTTAAGGTGAATGTTGTAGAGCAGGGTTCTAGGTTGGACTTGGTGATGCTGAGGGGCTTTGCCAACCTGATTGGTTCTGTGATAGGTGATCAGTGTGCACTCATCAAAAAGTCTTGAGAGAGCTAAAAGAAGGTCATCCCCTTTGGCTAAGCCAATGAAAGCCTCTGCCTGGGAGCCATAAATAAGCTTATTTTATAATTCCAGTCTAACCTGGACACTTCTGTGTGATTCTGTGATACTTAGACTGCATCAAATATTAATCACTTCTGTTTTAAGGCACCCCCTACACCACCAATGCTGCAGTCAGTTGGTGATGCCAACTGCACAAGGAAGCGCAGCAAATGTGCCTCTCCTTTTCTACCTCCTTACCTCAGGGCTTTGCAGTCTAGAAAGTTCTCTTTGGTATGAGTCACTGAAAAGATCTGGTGATTATTTTCTCTTCCTTTTCCTTCCCAGGCTTGATTGTGTTTAGGCTTATGCTGATGCTGTACTTCACTCTTGATTTGAAGGAAGGGGAATGAATTTCTTCTTCTCTGTTACAACCTCAGGACTCATGATTAGTATTCATCCTCTTTGATATCAGAGAGAAGCTTTCTTTGGCTCAATGCAGCTTTGCAGTGATCTTCCCCTACAGGTCCTGTCTTATTCCACTGTCTTGATCTGCATGAAGAGGGATATGGATGTGCTGGAAGGTGTCCATGACAGCCTAGTGAGAAGTGATGGGAATTTCCACCAGGATATGACCCTTGATTGTGAGCGTTCTGTCATGTAGAACTGTTCCAGTCTGTAGCTATCCCCATCTGCCTGTGATGATGTTCTGCATGTTTTGCATTTAGGCACAGTAATATTTTGCATCTTTTAGTATTCCAGGAGCTTATTCCTCTGACTAGCTCTGCTCTGTTGAGAAACTGTTTGGAAATGGTCTTTTCTCTGGGAGCTATTTAATCAGAATTGAAACATGAATCACTGCTGGGGGTGTGCAGCCAGGCAGTGGATCTAAGGTGGTCCTGAGTGTTGTGGACTCATGAGGTCTGCAGTCTCTAGCAGAGAAACAAGCCCAGGACAGATTCCTGGTGGGTAACAAATTGTCCATGGGACAGAAATGTGTCCTTGTGGCCAACAGGGCCAGTGAGATCCTGGGGTGCATTAAGAAGAGTGTGTCCAGCAGGTCAAGGGAGGTTCTCCTCCACCTCTACTCTGCCCTGGTGAGACCTCATCATGAGTACTGTGTTCAGTCTTGGGCTCCCCAGTTGAAGAGGGACAGGAATCTGCTGGAGAGGGTCCAAGGGAGGGCTACGAGGACGATGAGGGGACTGGAGCACTGCCTGGTGAGGAGAGGCTGAGGGACCTGGGGCTGTTTAGTCTGGAGAAGATTGAGAGTGGATCTAATAAATGCTTATAAATATCTGAGGGCTGGAGGTCAGGAGAGGGGGGACAGGCTCTGCTCACTTGCTCCCTGTCATAGCACAAGGAGCAATGGATGGAAGCTGCAGCACAGGAGGTTCCAGCTCAACACAAGGGGGAACTTCTTGACTGTAAGGGTCCTACAGCACTGGCACAGGCTGCCCAGAGAGGCTGTGGAGACTCCTTCTCTGGAGCCTTTCAAGGCCTGTCTGGATGTGTCCCTGTGTGACTTGAGCTAGATTGTATGGCCCTGTGATCCTGTGAAGGATACAGTTCCAGGTGAGCCCCTCTCATTGCTGTAGGGGATTGCAAAGACTGATGTGGTTCAAGGCTTGTTCTCCTCTGCAGCAGCTGTACAGCCTCTGTCTCTTCCTCCAAATGACTATTACAAGCTCAGTGGATCTAACTCGTGGCTTTGCATGCAAGGCAGATGGAGTTGCATGGAAATCATTCAGTGTCTTAAGTTGTTGAAACATTGGGGTAGGGTTTTAGGGTTGGGCTTGGTGATCCTGAGGAGGCTTAGTAGGGTTTAGGGTTGAGCTTGGTGATCCTGAGGGGGCTTTTCCAACCTGAATGTTTCTGTGGTTTCTGTGATTTGCAGCCTGCTATGATTTTGAGTAATGCTATCCAGGAGGATGCTGTGTGGCAGCTCTGTGGAGCTTCTCTTGCATGCTCTGCAGCCTTTGCTGCCATCCTGGGAAGGGGTAAGGTGAGAAAGCTTAGTGGGACAGTCCCTTCATGCAGCCCCCAGAGAACAAGACCCTTCCTGGCCTGGGAGATGTGGCAGGGACCTGCAAGGATTTAAGAAAGGGCTAGGCTGGGTGGTAGGTTGGACTGGATGATCTTGGAGGTCTCTTCCAACCTGGTTGATTCTATGGTTCTAAGAAGGTGAGCAGTTTGCTAAGCATGAGTAAATCACACACCTGGAAAAAGGGAAGGACTCAGGAGGCTGAAATTAGAGTAGGAGCAGACCACCAAGCACCATTTTGGGCTGTGTATCCCAGCACTGGCACACAGGAGTGTGGGTTCTTTCATTCTGTAGGTCGTGGTAGATGAGGACAGAGAAGAGGAGAATGCTCTCTACCACCAGTTAACTTTGCACATCCAACCCAACTGTTGAGTCTTTTGTGGTCAGACAGGGCTGGGTGCTAGGTTGGACTGGATGATCTTGGAGATCTCTTCCAACCTGGTTGATTCTATGATTCTTCTGCAGAAGGCCTGCAATCTGCAAAGCAGCTGAACTTCAGGATCTACTAAAGGAGGTATTAATGCAGGTGTTTCTGTGCCATGCAAAGCAAAGTATGGAATGGCATTCCCCTCTGCTGTGCAGATGCATGTGGCTTTTATTTTCTCTGTGTAGTTCTGCCTAGTTTATTTGTGTTGTAGAGATCTGTGATAGATGGACTCTGCAGTAACCTACCCTCATTATTCAGGAAGCATCCCCTATTTAATTGTTAGGATTAATTTTGCAGCCTGGTTCTGCAATTAACTGTGCCATGGAAGGAAGTAAAAAACCCTCAAACCCTGCATGTCATCATTAATTATCATGGGGGGAGGAATCATGAGTAATGACACCCCAATGTCCAAACAGATTAAGGAGCATTCCTGTAGCTGACACCCAGAAGGTTCCAGCTCAACACAAGGGGGAACTTCTTGACTGTAAGGGTCACAGAGCACTGGCACAGGCTGCCCAGAGAGGTTGTGGTGTCTCCTTCTCTGGAGCCTTTCAAGGCCTGTCTGGATGTGTTTCTGTGTGTCCTGAGCTAGATTGTATGGCCCTGCTCTGGCAGGGGGGGTTGGACTGGATGCTCTCTTTGGTTCCCTTCCAACCCCTGACATCCTGTGACCTAGTCCAACCCCCTCTTCAGTCCGCAGGGACATCCTCCACTACATCAAGTTGCCCAGAGACCTGTCAAGCCTGACCATGAGTACCTCCAAAGATAACTTGTGTAAGGACAGGTTACTAAAGGTATTTGCTGTTCACCTATGAGTACGAATCTGTTTCCCAAACCCTTCTGGGTGGGGAAATGTATCCACAGAACCACAGAATATGTCCAGTTGGAAGAGACCTCAAAGGCCATCCAGTCCAGCGCACACGTACGGTTCACTCAGCTTCAGGGCTTCAGAGCCAACCTCCAAACAGTGACTTGCAACCAAAACCTGCAAGAATCTCAAGAATTCACCTTAAATCGTTGTTCCATGAAGCAGTCATCCACAAGTTGGTCTGCTTTAGGGTCCTAGTCTGGGGCCAGTTTCCAATGAATATGAACCCCAGTAGGTTTTGCCAGTTGGCAGCCTGGGACCTGAGGTATCTGTTACTTCTTAGTGCAAGCACACCGTGCTGCAGGCTGTGATTTAGAAGGTTAGCATTTGCAAATCATTTGTGGGACCTTTATTTTGTTTCATCTTGTAAAGCTTTGCAGTTCAGCTGCTGCTCAGAGTGTTGTTGAGCTTGAGGGTATTAAGTGCTGCGCTGGATTTGTGTTAAAATCCCAGTTTTAATGCACTTTAGGTGGCTTCAACTCCAAAGGCATTCTTAGAATGGAGCATTTCTCACCAGCAAAAACTGATGTTGAAATGAAATGTGCTTCCATTTGGGTTTTAAATAAATAACCCAACTTGGGCTATGGTTTTCTATGAAACCTTTGAAGTTGAAGGGTTGCAGCAGGCTTCCAGACCTAGGACAAAAATGTTTTGATGCTGCAGAGGCAATGCTTTAAGTGCTTTAGCATCTGTTTTGCTGGCATTCTGGCATCACTACCTTGCTTTGTCTTCACATCAAGACAGGGCATTCTTTCGTTTGGTTTAGCATTTGTATTTGTGCAGGTCCTTGCACCTCCTGTGTATGAAAAGCTCAACATGGGCTGGCAGTGTGAGTTCAGCCCAGACAGCAACCCTGTGCTGGGCTGCAGCAAGAGCAGTGTGGGCAGCAGGGCAAGGGAGGGGATTCTGCCCCTTTATTCTGCTTTCCTGAGACCCCACCTGGAGTACTGTGTGCAGCTCTGGAGCCCCCAGTACAAGAAGGACATGGAACTGTTGGAGCCAGTTTAGAGGAGGCCGTAAAGATCCTCAGAGAGATGCAGCAGTTCTGCTATAACAGGCTGAGAGTTGGGGCTCTGCAGCCTGGAGAAGAGAAGGCTTGGAGGAGACCTTGGAATGGCCTTGCAGTATCTGAAGTGGGGTCCAGGAGGTCTGGGGAAGGACTATTGACAAGGTCTTGTAATGACAGGACAAGGGGTAATGGGTTTAAAGTGGCAGAGGGAAGATTGAAACTGGATGTTAGGAAGAAGCTCTTTGCAGTGAGGGTGATGAGACACTGGCACAGGATGCCCAGGGAGGTTGTGGCTACTCCCTCCCTGGAGGTGTTCAAGGCCAGGTTGGACGAGGTCTTGAGTGACCTGTTCTAGTGGGAGGTGTCCCTGCCTATGGTGGGGAGTTGGAACTGGATGATCTTTGGGGTCCCTTCCAAGCTGAACCATTCTATGAATGCTAACCTAGACTGTGCTTCTCAGCCTAAGCATGGCTAAGACAAATACCAGTGGAGCCTGGTGGGAAATGTACAGCCTTAATAGATGTGCTGTTGTGCCCTGTTGAATTTTGTTGTTGTATTTATTTTGCTCAGAAAGAGATAACAAGTAATTAGCCAAGAAAGCTCACAGCTGCAGAGCTTACACCCCTCTCCTCTCTCCTCTTACACACACACTATTGGTATATACAAAACCAGCACTCATGAAACATAAATAAGATCCTTTCCCTGGGTGGAAAAGCCTTTGAGCATTGGGTGGGAATGAAAGCAATAGGATTCATTGGAAATCCTAGTTCTTTGGGTTCCCAGTTTGGCTTTTGGGTTCTAAAGGCCTTTGGGATTCTGTACATGGTACAATGTCTCCATGAGTTTCTGTTGGTTTGGTTTAGAGGTTTGTTTAAAGCTGTTTCTGTAGCCATGTTTAGTGAAGTATTAGGTCATGGAATCAGTAGGGGAGGCTGGGGAGGGGGCTGGAGCACAGCTCTGTGAGGAGAGGCTGAGGGAGCTGGGGGTGTGCAGCCTGCAGAAGAGGAGGCTCAGGGCAGAGCTCATTGCTGTCTACAACTACCTGGAGGGAGGTTGTAGCCAAGTGGGGTTGGGCTCTTCTGCCAGGCAACCAGGGACAGAACAAGAGAACACAGCCCCAAGTGGTGCCAGGGCAGGTTCAGGCTGGATGTTAGGAGGAAGTTGTTGCCAGAGAGAGTGATTGGCATTGGAATGGGCTGTCCAGGGAGGCTGTGGATTCGCTGTCCTTGGAGGTGTTTAAGAGGAGGCTGGATGAGGCACTTAGTGCCATGGTTAATTAGAAGGTGATAGGTTGGGCTCGATGACCTTGAAGGTCTCTTCCAAACTGATGAATTCTGTGGTTCTGTGCTAGGTTCTGTGGCCCTGCTCTGGCAAAGGGAGCTGAAATGCCACTTGCAGGCAGAGCTGGCTGTACCCTGGGTCTTGATGTGACTGCCAGTGAGCTATTCTGTTCTCTCCTGCTTCTCTGTCCTTTCCTCACCCAGCATCACTCTCAGGTTTCCTCTTTTGCATAGCACAGGAGCAGTGTGATGAAGTGGTGGTGTTTATCTCCATGCCTCCATAGTATTTCTGGTCAGACATGCCTCACGTTCCAGGCATAGCAGCACCTTCACCATGGTGCCCTGTGCTCTTCCAGACCTTGGATGACATTCAAATAGACTTTCTGCATTTTAAAAGGGGGGAGGGGGGAAAGCAGTTTAGCTCCACATAAGCAGGGATGGATTTGGCCTCCAGAGATTGCACAAAGCATGGCAGAATCCTGCCCTTCAATCCCCCCTTCCTTCCCATTAGGAACAAGCTAATGGATTCCCCATTGCTGTTCTCACAGGGCAAATCATACAGGGAAATAGAGAATCATAGAATGGTTTAGGTTGGAAGGGACCTCAAAGATCATCTAGTTCCAACCACCCCACCATAGGCAGGGACACTTCCCACTAGAGCAGGTCACTCACCCTGGTCCTGAACACCTCTAGGGTGGTTGTGAATCACAGCATCACAGAATGTGATCTTTGATCACATTCTGTGATGCTGTGATCCACAACCTCCCTGGGCAACCTGTGCCAGTGTCTCACCACCCTCACTGTAAAGAACTTCTTCCTAACATCTAGTTTAAATCTCCCTTCTGCCAGTTTAAACCCATTACTTCAATACTCTAACCTCATATTTCTAATTCTTCTGTGCCTTTATAACAATCACTTTCTGTTCAGGCAGTCCTTTAGCATCACTGTTTGAACACCCGTGAGGAATTGATGCAAGTGGTTAGATTAGCACAAGCTCAGCCACATCTTTCCCCATTATCTAGCAGAAACTACTCCTTCAGGCTTTCTGCACGCTGCATGGAATTTCCTTTTCTGCCTGGCAGACTTTTTGGAGAGCCTTAAATGTTGGCAGTGGCTCCCAAGAATTTTTCTGTGCTACTTGGTAGAGGTTGAGCTGCAATGGTGAATTACAGTGAAAAGTACAGAAGCCCACATCGTGTCCTTCCCTCTGAGACTCAGGGTGTGCTGTCACTTTGCCAACAGTGTGGCTTTGTGTCCCTACCTGGGACTACTGAACACCCTCTTTGCTCACTCCATTCACAGATCAGAGAGTTGGGGCTGTTCACAGGCTCACAGAATGATAGGGGTTGGAAGGGACTTAAGGAGATCGAGTCCAACCCCCACTGCCAGAGCAGGACAGCACTATCTAACACAGATCACAGAGGAACACATCCAAGCAGGCCTTGAAAGTATCCTAGAAGGAGGCCCCCACAACCTCTCTGAGAAGCCTATTCCAGTGCTCTGTGATCCTTACAGTAAAGATGTTCTAGATGGTTCAGACTAGAGAAGAGAAGGCTCCAAGGAGACCTTATTTGATCTTCCAGTATCTGAAGTGGGCTACAGGGCAGTTGGTGAAGGACTTTATTAGGAGGTTTGGTAGTGATAGGGCTGGGGGGGGTTAGAGCAAAACTAGAAATGGGTAGATTCAGATTGGATGTTAGGAAGCAGTTCTTCAGCATGAAGATGGTGAGACACTGGAACAGGCTCTGCTGTAGTGGTTTGGTTAGATTGGGTTACAGAGGCTTCATGCAGAGGAATTAAGGCAAGATGCAGCCAGGCACACACACCAAAGAGGACCAAGGGGACACAGTCTCAAACTGTGCCAGGGGAGGTCTAGGCTGGGTGTTAGGAGAAAGATCTTCCCAGCGAGAGTGACTGGCATTGGAATAGGCTGCCCAGGGAGGTGGTGGAGTCCCCATCCCTGGAGGTTATAGAATTATAGCTTTCCACAGAATTATAGAATCAAGCAGGTTGGAAGAGACCTCCAAGATCATCCAGTCCAACCTAGCACCCAGCACTAGCCATTCACCTAGATCATAGCACTAAGTGCCTCATCCAGGCTTTTCTTGAACACCACCAGGGATGGAGAAGTGACCAACCCCCACCTGGCTACAGCCTCCCTTCAGGTAGTTGTGGGCAGCAATGAAATCACTCCTGAGCTTCCTCCTCCTCAGGCTGCACACCCCCAGCTCCCTCAGCCTCTCCTCATAGGGCTTGTGTTGCAGGCCTCTCACCAGCCTTGTTGCCCTTCTCTGGACACATTCCAGTATCTCAACATCTCTCTTGAACAGAAGAACATGCAGCAATCTATAGAGTGTACCTGCTAAGAAATGCAGTAAGAGTGCTGTTATGGGGATAGTTTTGGCAAGTTATGGCATTTGGTTCTCGAAATCTCAAAGCAGATTTATGTCCAATTTAGGTGTTGAAGCAAAGCCTGGATGAGGCACTTAGTGCCATGGTCTAGTTGACTGGATAGGGCTGGGTGCTAGGTTGGACTGGATGATCTCAGAGGTCTCTTCCAACCTGACTGATCCTATGAAATGTTCAAGAAGTCCCTTCTTCCTATAGATGGAGGCACCACCTACAAGGAGTCATTAAAGCAGCCCCTTGACTGTTTCCATTTAGTGGTGACAAACCTGAAAGGTAGCAGTGCCTGCCTTAGATAAACTCTGAAGTGCCTAATTGTTCTGTTTTTCCAGCGTGCCCTCACAGTAATGTTCAGCACTTCAACCACAGTTTCCTTAGAAAGTTCAGAGTGTTTTGCATGTCACAATGCCAGAAAAACTAACTCGTGGGGAAACAAAACAAATATGTAATTCTTAGAGGGAAGGGTCACTTTTCTATCCCTTCCTCCTACCTGCTGGAAACAACTGTGTGCCTCTGGCCATCGGAAGTGCTGCCTCCTCAAGCTTTTGTGTCTCTGTCTCCCTTCTGGCGTGGAAGGTTTTGCTCTCTTATCACAGCTCTCACTTCCTTTGTGTATGTGGAAACAGCTGTTGCCACACATTTATCATGAAGTCATAAGCAGCCACAGCATGCAGCCCAGCAGCAGCAAGGAAAGCCTTAGTGGCTGCTGCAGATAGCAGCACTATGCAGTTTTGGCCTCCCCAGCTCAAGAAGGACATAGAACTGCTTGAGTCCAGTGCAGAGCCATGAAGGTGATGAAGAGAATGGGACATCTCTCTTATGAGGAGAGCCTGGGGGAGCTGGGGCTGTGCTGCTGGGAGAAAGAAAGAAAGAAAAGACTGGATGGGCCACTTAGTGCCATGGTCTAGTTGTTTGGATAGGGCTGGGTGACAGGTTGGACTGGTTGATTTTGGAGGTCTCTTCCAACCTGGTTGATTCTATGAGAGGAGGAGACTGAGATGACCTCATCAATGTTTGTAAAGATGTGCAGGGTGAGTGCCAGGATGCCTAATGACAGGACAAGGGTCGATAGGTGGAAGCTGAGGCATAGGAAGTTCCATGGAAACACGAGGAGGAATCTTTTTTCCCTGTAAGGGTGACAGAACACTGGAGTAGGCTGCCCAGGAGGTTGTGAAGTCTCCCTCTCTGGAGATACTCAAAACCTGCCTGGGTGTTTTCTTGTGTGATCTGCTCTAGGAGATCCTGCTCTGGCAGGGGGATTGGACTGGATGAGCTTTGGAGGTCCCTTCCAGCCGCTGACATTCTGTGCTTCTGTAAGGACAATCATAGGTGCATCGGTCCCCATGCAGCTGGAGGAGCCTTATCTCACCAGGAGCAGGGCCAAGCTGCAGGGAGGTCTCACTTTGTTTTCTTTCTTCAGTGGTCTCTCATCCCCACCAAAACTTTGGCTCTAACACGCAGCAGGCAGTGACGGAAGAAAAAAGCATCTGGGACCTGTTGGGTCGGGGATAAGCCGAGGACGTAGGTCGGTGTTGAGATGTTAATGGTGCGTGCTTGGCAAGCTGCTAAGGTGGCTGGTGCCTAATCAGAGACCAGCCAGTGGGACACAATGGCAGGGGAGTTATGTACTCGCACGCACAAAGGGAGAGGAAGCCTCCACTTGACAGAGTGGATATTTGTTGCATGTAGTTATTCTCTTCCAGTTTCGCCCCTGGGTGTTGACAAAGGGACTGCAGATCTCGTTGAAAGTACTCAGGGGAAGTGTGGGTATGGGAAAGCATCGAAATGGCTAATCGTTGAGTAACTGCGTTTCCATCCTGCCTCTGGGACTTATGCACAGAGAGAAATCTGCAGGCACTGCAGAGAATCAGTCCTCCTGCACCGATGCCTGAACCCGCTGGCGGTTTCTGCGGGGAAGCACCAAGAGTTTTACCCCAGCTGTGATTCCTCTTCCTCCGCTGCAGCCTTTCTTGAGGCTCTCAGCTGACCTTCCTGCAGTAAGCTTTGCTTCTGACTTCTGTATCTCCAGGTCCAGGAGCTCTTCTCCCAGCCCTGTCACCTCTCGTTTGCCTCTGGGTGCAGCCTGACACGCACACAACCACCTTCTTTGCTTCCCTGCCTTTTGTGTCGCTTGATTCGTGTGCAGAGCCTCTCTCCTGTTTTCCCCGCAGGCATCTCTTCAAGGTGTGACCTTTTCTCTTCTGCCACTTGACGTGCTCACAATACCTCTATTTTAAGAAGAGCGATGTTTTGCTGGATGCTGCAAGAAGCCCATGAAGCTTTAGGACACCTTGTAAATGTTTTATGGTAGATGCTCCCCAGGAATCTTCTGAGCTCACCTGTACAGCATCTGACTTTCCAGCCGAGGCTTGGCTTGTTTGCCTGAAGTATTTCAATGTGTAATTAGATGTATGCATAAAGTGCACTGTTGGTGTGCTGCATGGAGCACATGGAATTGTAGGCAATTGTGCCTAAAAAGAATCATAGAATGGGTTAAAGTGGAAGGGACTTCAAAGATCATCTAGTGCCAGCCCCCCACCATAGGCAGGGACACCTCCCACTAGAACAGGTCACTCAAGACCTCATCCAACCTGGCCTTGAACACCTCCAGGGAGGGAGCAGCCACAGCCACCCTGGGCAACCTGTGCCAGTGTCTCACAACCCTCACTGAAAAGAACTTCTTCCTAACATCTGGTTTGAGTCTCCTCTCTGACAGTTTAAACCCATTCCTCCTCATCCTGTCATTACAAGACCTTGTCAGTAGATTCTCCTCAGCCTTCTTGTAGCCTCCTTCAGATTCTGGAAGGCCACTCCAAGGTCTCCTCCAAGCCTTCTCTTCTCCAGGCTGCAGAGCCCCAACTCTCATAGTCTGCCCTCATAGAAGAGCTGCTGCAGCCCTCTGAGCATCTTCATGGCCCTCCTCTGGACTCACTCCAACAGAAGTAGTCATGTCTTGGGCTGTACTGCTGAGCTCTATAACCTGGGTATTCTTTTTTTGGGGGGGCAGTAAGTGGAGCCAGATGGCTCAG
The DNA here is from genome assembly GCF_015220805.1 of Pogoniulus pusillus. Lineage (NCBI taxonomy): Eukaryota > Metazoa > Chordata > Aves > Piciformes > Lybiidae > Pogoniulus > Pogoniulus pusillus. The sequence continues at coordinate 4,499,903 of NC_087269.1, read as the reverse complement.
AGGAAAACCTAATGCTTTGACTGTCCCATAGTACACTATTTGGGAAGGTTGGGGTTGTGTTTTATTATTACACCAGCCAGGGATCACTGAACAGCTGGAACCTGACTCTTAGCACTGATTTACTGTGTGCAGTTCTGGAGCCCCCAGCACAAGAAGGACACGGAACTGTTTGAGCCAGTTTAGAGGAGGCCACAAAGATGCTCCGAGGGCTGCAGCAGCTCTGCTATGAGGACAGGCTGAGAGAGTTGGGGCTCTGCAGCCTGGAGGAGGGAAGGCTTGGAGGAGACCTTGGAGTGGCGGTCCGGTATCTGAAGGGGGCTAGAGGAGGTCTGGGGAAGGACTATTGACAAGGTCTTGTCATGACAGGACAAGGAGGAATGAGTTTAAACTGTCAGAGAGGAGATTCAACCTGGATGTTAGGAAGAAGCTCTTTGCAGTGAGGGTGGTGAGACACTGGCACAGGTTGCAAATCATGGGATGTGATGACATTTTGTGATTCTGATCCACAACCTCCCTGGAGGTGTTCAGGGCCAGGTTGGATGAGGCCTTGAGTGACCTGTTCTAGTGGGAGGTGTCCCTGCCTATGGTGGGGGGGGTGGAACTGGATGATCTTTGAGGTCTCTTCCAACTTGAACCATTCTGTGATTTCTGCTGTGTCTACCCTAAATCCCAACATGTGCTTCCCAGTCACTTGCTAGTGACACAGCCCAGTCCAGGATTTCCCCCTCTCAGCTGCCACATCAAGTGACCTTCTGCAGGCACCTGGGCAAAGTAGCCAGAGCAGCATCAGCTAATCCTATTCTTAGCTTGGCATGCCAGTTATCTGCGAGAGGACAGCCTGCCTGCCAGCAACCTCTGCTGACACATTTGTCCGACAGAGAGAGAGAGAGGATTTTGCCAGGATGCTGTGGGTGCTGCTGTATGGAGTTGAGTTTAGCAGTGTGAATCCAAAAACACAGCTGCTGTTAAAGAAATGAGGAGCTGCTCCCAGCAGCACAGCTCCATTCAAGAGACAGATATTAATATATATATATATATATGTTTTTTTAAGTATCAGGAAATTAAACAGTAAATGCTGTGGTGTCAGCCAAAGTTAACTCTACCTAATACTTTTGGCTTGGCCAGCAGAGGTGGTAGCAAGCTGTATGTGCAGTTAAATGCTGGGCTTATTTCATTTCGTTTTAAACTTAAAGCCCTTTGTGCAGGTTAAACATTCTGGGACTTGTGCTCGACTGTCACCCAGCAGCTTCGGCTCTGTGTGTGTAACCCGGTGCTGGCTGAGCGAGTGCCACAGTTCTGCCTCTGTGCTGTGCCCTGCCCTGGAGCTGTTATAAAGTCGTGAAGAGCTTGAGGAGGAGAGTTTGACTCTGTAGCCTGCCCAGAAGCAGCCTGTGCCTCAGGGTCGCCCCGCAGAGGCTTTGCTGGCTCAGGGTAGCAGCTGCATACAGATGCTCGTCAGATTTTTGTAAGCCACTAAAGAAAAAGAAGCAGCAGCAGTTTAAGAGCAGTTGCAATACCTGGCAAACAGCTGCTCTCTGCTCTCTGAAGCTGAGGCTGCTTCCCTGCAGGGCATCTAGTCCCTCCAGGCTCTGCCAGGCACCCAGTGAAGCACCCATTTGCAGGCGCCCACCCCACCCTGGTGGGGAGTTCTGTGCCAGGAACTCCCTGTTGGGTATCACTGCTTGCTCGCTCTGTGTGTTTCTAATGACCCCAAAGTCAGATGCTTCAATCAGGTGGCCTGAAGCCTCCCATTTCTGCCCACCTTCCCTTTTCTGCCCTTCTTCCTTTGGCTGGGTGTAGAGGAGCTCTGCTGTCAGAGCACAGAGACCTACCTCCTCTACTCTTTTCCTTCCCTGGGGAGACAGGCTACGAGACTTAGGGCTCTTCAGCCTGCAGAAGAGAAGGCTTTGAGGAGACCTTATAGTAGCCTTCCAGCTTCTGAAGGGGGCCTATAGGAGAGCTGTGAAGGGACTATTGACAAGGTCTTGTAATGCCAGGACAAGAAGGAATAGTTATAAACTGGCAGAGAGGAGATTGAAACTCAATGTTAGGAAGAAGCTGTTTGCAGTGAGGGTGGTGAGACACTGGCACAGGTTGCCCAGGGAGGTTGTGAATCACAGGATGTTTTTTTGGTCACATTCTGTGACCCACAACCTCCCTGGAGTTGTTCAAGGCCAGGTTGGATGAGGCCTTGAGTGTCCTGTTTTAGTGGGAGGTGTCCCTGCCTATGGCAGAGGGTCGAAATGGATGATCTTTGAGTTCCCTTCCTACCTAAACCATTCTGTTATAGCTCCATGACATGGATAGCTTTTTTGCCTTCCCCACCCCTGTGTATTTTTAGCAGCAGATACCAGTCAGGATTTAAGCTAAGCCTATGGTGGTCAGGATGACTCTGGCAGATGTGGGGTGGGATTTGGCTGTGGGAATGAGCCACTTAGTGGCATCGCTGTCTGGGCTGGGGGCTGATGCTGGCCAGATCCATCACTGAAGCTTCTCCTTGGGGACCTCAGTCCTGTACTGCTTAAGCTTGGATTGTTCAGGTGTTCCTGACACAGTCTGTGTACTACTGGGTGCCAGTGTGGTGCCATCTGAAAGAACATCAGCAAGGAGACAATAGGTGACTGTGGCATTGTTTGCTTTAAACATAAGCCAAGGTAGAAGTTGATCCTCATGGATAGGCTTTGACTCTGCTTGTCTGTGTCCTGAAGAGTGAGTGCAGAGTATTACTGCTTTGGATTTGTAAATCTGTGGCATTCTTGCATGGATATAATAGAAAAAGTCACTTTAGTTCAAGAGAAAAATATTTGGACTTACTGGGCAAGGAATTGTTTTTTATTATCTGCATCTTGGGTAACAAATCCGTTCTGATAAATGCAGACAATATCAGGTCCATTGTTGTTGGCACCCAGAAATAATAGATAAGTTGTCTTGGGCAGTTCTAGTGGATGATGTCCAAAGATGACAGGCTTTTGCTGCTGATAAGTTCAAAGTAAATGTAGTTTTTTTAGGTATAGAAGAGAGTTGTTGTTACTTCTGAGTACTGAGTGTTCCTAGCCTAGTTACGTAAGAACAAACAGTGACGAGATTGGCTTGAAGCCTTCTGCAGGGGTTATTTGGATCACAAAGAGAGTTCCCTACTCTGTAAAAAGAGAAAACTGGGTTGATTTCACACTTGAAGCCGTTCACTATGAATGTCTGTAGCAACACCTGGCAGAGGTCCCACTATCACAGAATGAAGGCACCAAACTGTGTATCAAAAACACAAGGAGAGCAAAGCAGCCAGGCAAGACATCTCTGTGAAGGCAATGGATGCCCCCATTCATTCAGCCCTACAGTGTGTTTTCCTTGGACATCCTGTGCCTCCTTCAGGGCCTTAAAATGGACTATAGCAGCTTGTTCCTGCAGACAAAGCCCAGTGCTTGTTTGTACTCACCAGGTCAAGCTCTTCATTTGCGTGTGGGCACAGACCCTTCACTGAATCAGTTTCTTGCAGGGCTGGGGCTTCACAAGTGGAAGCAAGGCTGAAAAATTGCCTTCCTGCTAATGCACAGAAATGAAAGTGATAAAGCTGTACAAGTCAGCTTACTGGTGGGATACATTTCCAGGCAGCTGATGTGTTTATGGTTTACCTGTATTATAGTGACCTCTCCTCTAGGGAGGTATTAGTGGCATGTAGTGAAGGGACTAAGGAGAGGGCCACTGTTGTGTCATGCTCAAACTGCATCAGTGTCCTGCTGAGCCAGCAGCCAGGTGACTTGTCACCTTGGTTTCCCTGTTGATAAAATGACAGCGAGCCAAATTTCTCACCAGGACAGATCATGGGATCATAAAATTAATCAGGGTTGGAAGGGACCACAAGGATGATCGAGTTCCAACCCCCCTGCCACGGGCAGGGAACACCTCACACTAGATCAGGTTGTCCAGAGCTTCATCCAGCCTGGCCTTAAACACCTCCAGAGAGGAGGCTTCCACCACCTCCCTGGGCAACCCAGTCCAGGCTCTCACCACCCTCATGCTGAACAACTTCTTCCTAACATCCAGTCTGAATCTGCCTATTTCTAGCTTTGTTCCATTCTCCCAACTCCTATCACTCCCTGACAGCCTAAAAAGTCCCTCCCCAGCTTTCTTGTAGCCCCCTTAAGATACTGAAAGGCCACAATAAGGTCACCTGAGAGCCTTCTCCTCTCCAGCCTGAACAGCCCCAACTCCTTCAATCTCCCCTCACAGGAGAGGTGCTCCAGCCCAATCACAAGACAGTTTAGAAGTGCTTTAAGATCTTCACAGGAAAGCTTATGTTTCCACAGAAGAACAAAGATATTTACTTCTGTGTGTTTATCTTCTTTGATGCATCTTCAGCTTTGTGTACCTCTGTTCTGCTCTTACAGCAGACCTTGCTCATAGCTGTTTCTCTTATTTCTGTCCTTGCAGGAAACAGAGTTGTTCCACTTTTGACAGTCATTCCCTTCACCTTGCAGCTTATATGTGGTTTAATTCAAAATTAATTCCATTGTGCTTGATCTTAGTTCCTTTCCACCCAGTACTGGTAAGACAGTGGGAGATGAATGGAAGATCATCTGCATAAGCAAGTGAATGGAGTCTTGTGAAAGCAAGTGGCCGAAAAGTGATGGGGTCAGGAGTATCACAGTATCATCAGGGTTGGAAGAGACCTCACAGATCATCAAGTCCAACCCTTTACCACAGAGCTCAAGGCCAGACCATGGCACCAAGTGCCACGTCCAATCCTGCCTTGAGCAGCTCCAGGGACGGCGACTCCACCACCTCCCCGGGCAGCCCATTCCAGTGTCCAATGACTCTCTCAGGGAAGAACTTTCTCCTCACCTCCAGCCTAAATCTCCCCTGGCACGGCTGTGTCCTCTTGTTCTGGTGCTGGCCACCTGAGAGAAGAGAGCAACCTCCTCCTGGCCACAACCTCCCCTCAGGTAGTTGTAGACAGCAATAAGGTCACCCCTGAGCCTCCTCTTCTCCAGGCTAACCAATCCCAGCTCCCTCAGCCTCTCCTCATAGGGCTTGTGCTCAAGGCCTCTCCCCAGCCTCATCGCCCTTCTCTGGACATTGAAGGCTCTTTTTGACACCTAGTGACAGTAGTTAATAAGCATCTTTGCTTTAGCCTTTGAATTTGATCAACCTAGGCTGCAGAAAGTGCTTCACTGCTCTGCTGTGTAAGTGCTAGGCTATTGTGGCCAGTTCTGGTATCCACAGAGTCATCCTTCACTCCACTGATGCAAACGTTTTCTGTGATTAACTGGCAGAGGGATCCCCGGGCAGTCTGAGAGCTTTCTTGTGCTGTTTACTATCATTTTAATAAGATATTTGACCCATACAAGTAACAGCATTAGCACTGGGTCCAAACCAAAGGCTTTGGATGCTCTGAACTTTGGGAAATGGTCAGACCCAAATGTTGTGGCTTGGCTGAAGCTCTGAACGAAATGAAAGCGAACATGCCTGGGATTAAAGCTCTCTTAAAAGAGTCAGAAGCTTTCCTTTCTTTTGAAAGAGGGGTTTTTTTTCGATCACTTTTGTTTTCAATGCTTCTTAGGTAGGACTTGGTGAATGCAAATCAGGTTTCCTTACAGTTTTCCCCTACTCTTCCCCCCCCAATTCTTTCCTATATAGAATCATAGAATCAACCAGGTTGGAAGAGACCTCCAAGATCATCCAGTCCAACCTAGCACCCAGACCTATCCAGTCAGCTAGACCATGGCACTAAGTGCCTCATCCAGGCTTTTCTTGAAGATAGACTTTTAGTACAGAAGAAGCAGATGTTTTCCCCTTTGATTTTTCCACCGTCCCTGTAGGTGTTCAAGCAAAGCCTGGATGAGGCATTTAGTGCCATGATCTAGATGACTGGATAGGGCTGGGTGATGGGTTGGACTGGATGATCCTGGAGGTCTCTTCCAGCCTGGTTGATTCTATGATCTGTATTGAGAGAAAGAATTAACAGAGTTGTAGGCTTTGATTTTTGTGGGTTTCAAGACTTGTTTTTATTGTTCTGCACAGAGAGATGCTTACTTTCATGTACCATTCTCGGGGGGGAAAACCCACTGATGATATGGTTTAAATTGGTCTGACATCTGAAGCTAAATAACCTAAGTGTCCATCTAGTGCTTTCCCTTTTGGAGACTTGTGTCCTGGTGATACACAAGGTCCACTGCTTACCAGAGCCTTTACATCGCAAAGAATTCCCCCAGCGTCTGTGCAGTGTTTGAGGAAGAGCATTAAAAGCTACCAGATACATAGGGAAGGGTTTGAGAGGCCTGGGTTGAACTTCTTTGCTTTGATCCTAGTTTGTTCCTTGACAGTTGACAGCCTAATTGTCCTGCTAGTTTATTTTTGAGAAGGGTTGTGAGGGTTTGCAGGGCTCCTCTGCAGCAGCCAGCTTCCGCCTTGCCCAAAAGCTGCATCGCAGGCACTTCTCTTAACCTTTCTGTTTACCCTCTCTGTAAACAAAAGATTAAGACCACCTCCCTGGGAAGTTGATGTTGAAGTTCTCTGAGGACCAAGCTGAGGCTGGGGAGGTTTAAATTGGACGTCAGGAAAAAAAGTTTTTCACAGAGAGAGTGGTCAGGGACTGCAATGAGCTGCCCAGGGAGGTGATGGAGTCACCCAGCCTGGCTGTGTTTAAGGGTGGTTTGGATGTGGTGCTTAGGGCTATGGTTTAAGGTGAATCTTGTAGAGTAGGGTTCTAGGTTGGACTTGGGGATGCTGAGGGGCTCTGCCAAGCTGGATGCTTCTGTGATTAGTGAAGTAGCAGCTGTTTTGTTTAAACTCGATGAAAGGAGTCGGCAAATTCCAGGCGAGATCTGCTGTTGTGGGTCACCGAGTGGCAGATTCTGTGACCAGGTCTGCGTCCGGGGGTGACGGCCGTGCTGGCATGCCTTGGGCAAGCAGGAGGCTGGCACGGGCAAAGCAGAGCGGAGTCGATTTCCCTTTCTCTGCAGCACCGCTCCCGGCTCCCCCTGCCCCTGCCGAGAGCCTCCCCCCTCAGCCTGGCCATCCGCAGAGCCTCCGCATACCTTGGGCGTCAGCATCGCCCCTTTTCTGCGCCTCCTCGGAGCCATGGCCGCGCCGGGGCTGGCACAGCAGCCAGCCCCGCGGTGGGCTCTGCGCTGCGGGCGCCCTGGCAGCCCAGCTGCCTCCCTGCCGTCCCCGCTGGGATGGCAGGAAGCTCGGCAGAGAGTCCTGCGAATGCTCCGTGGTCGGGAGGGACCGCGGAGCTGCAGCTGGCGGCTTGCGGGCTGGAGCTGACCCGCGGCAGAGCCTGGCTCTCTGCCTTCGCCTTGGAGACGATGGGGAGCAGGAGTCTCGGGCACAGCAACCCCACTGCTGCTTACTTGCAGCAGCTGAAGACCTGGCCTGGGTAACTGGAAAGAACACAAAACATTCCTGAGCCTGGAGGGAATCCATGGCTCAGTTTTGGGCTTAGGATCCTCTCCATATTCTTCATTGGCTGGAGAGCAGCCAGACAGAGAGGGATCTGGGGGTGCTGATTGATACCTGCCTGAACATGAGCCAGCAGTGTGCCCAGGTGGCCAAGAGAGCCAGTGGCATCCTGGCCTGCATCAGGAATGGTGTGGTCAGCAGGAGCAGGGAGGTCATTCTGCCCCTGGACTCTGCACTGGTTAGACCACACCTTGAGTGCTGTGTTCAGTTCTGGGCCCCCCAGTTTAGGAGGGACATTGAGATGCTTGAGCGTGTCATAGAATCATAGAATCATAGAATCAACCAGGTTGGAAGAGACCTCAAAGATCATCCAGTCCAACCTAGCACCCAGCCCTAGCCAGTCAACTAGACCATGGCACTGAGTGCCTCATCCAGTCTTTTCTTGAAGACCCCCAGGGACGGTGCCTCCACCACCTCCCTGGGCAGCCCATTCCAATGGGAAATCACTCTCTCTGTGAAAAACTTCTTCCTAACATCCAGCCTATACCTACCCTGGCACAACTTGAGACTGTGTCCCCTTGTTCTATTGCTGGTTACCTGGGAGAAGAGGCCAACCCCCACCTGGCTACAATGTCCCTTCAGGTAGTTGTAGACAGTAATAAGATCACCTCTGAGCCTCCTCTTCTCCAGGCTAAACAGGCCCAGTTCTCTCAACCTCTCCTCATAGGATTTGTGTTCCAGGCCCCTCACCAGCTTCGTTGCCCTTCTCTGGACATGTTCCAGTACCTCAACATCTTTCTTGAATTGAGGGGCCCAGAACTGGACACAGTACTCAAGGTGTGGCCTGACCAGTGCTGAGTACAGGGGAAGAATAACCTCCCTTGTCCTGCTGGCCACACTATTCCTGATGCAGGCCAGGATGCCATTGGCTCTCTTGGCCACCTGGGCACACTGCTGGCTCATCTTCAGCTTACTATCTATCAGTACCCCCAGGTCCCTTTCCTCCTGGCTGCTCTCCAGCCACTCAGTCCCCAGCCTATAGCGCTGCTTGGGGTTATTGTGGCCAAAGTGCAGAACCCTGCACTTGGCCTTGTTAAATCTCATCTCATTGGCCTCTGCCCACCCATCCAGCCTGTCCAGGTCCCTCTGCAGGGCTCTCCTACCTTCCAACAGATCAACACCTGCTCCTAGCTTGGTGTCATCTGCAAACTTACTGATGCTGGACTCAATGCCCTCGTCCAGATCATCAATAAAGATATTGAACAGGACTGGGCCCAGCACTGATCCTTGGGGAACACCACTTGTGACTGGCTGCCAACTGGACGTGGCACCATTCACCACCACTCTCTGAGCTCTGCCATCCAGCCAGTTCTTGATCCAGCACAGAGTGAATCTGTCCAAACCATGAGCTGCCAGCTTGGCTAGGAGCTTCTTGTGGCAGACAGTGTCAAAGGCTTTGCTGAAGTCCAAAAGAAGGGCGACGAGGCTGGGGAGAGGCCTTGAGCACAGCCCTACGAGGAGAGGCTGAGGGAGCTGGGATTGGTTAGCCTGGAGAAGAGGAGGCTCAGGGGAGACCTTATTGCTGTCTACAACTACCTGAGGGGAGGTTGTGGCCAGGGGGAGGTTGCTCTCTTCTCTCAGGTGGCCAGCACCAGAACGAGAGGACACAGCCTCAGGCTGTGCCAGGGGAGATTTAGGCTGGAGGTGAGGAGAAAGTTCTTCACTGAGAGAGTCATTGGACACTGGAATGGGCTGCCCGGGGAGGTGGTGGAGTCGCCGTCCCTGGGGCTGTTCAAGGCAGGACTGGACGTGGCACTTGGTGCCATGGTCTGGCCTTGAGCTCTGTGGTAAAGGGTTGGACTTGATGATCTGTGAGGTCTCTTCCAACCCTAATAATACTGTGATACTGTGGTACTGTGATTTCAGTGTTTGCGAGGTTCACATCAGTACACATCACATCAGAGGCTGTTAGGAGGGAGCTGGAGCAGCTTGGAGGATAGTTGGTGCTTCTTGTAATGCTGAATTTAAGTGCTCCTCTTCCTTGACATCGTCACCACTGGGGAAAATAAAGATTGAAAGAAGAAAAAACCCAAACCAACTCAAAAAACCAAAGGAAAACCCCAGAGATTGGTGTGTTGTGTTTGTGATGTGAGGGTGGCAGCCATCCAAAGGCACACGTTCTACCTACACCTTTATGTGTCGTGCCTGAGGGTAAAAATGCATTAGGAAACACTTCTGAAATCATCACCCAGACCTTATGGGCTGAGCAAAACAGAGGCTTAGTCAACTCCTCTCCTGCTGAAGATAGTACCATGATATTTCACGTCGTTTTGGGGTGGTTGTGGGGTTTCTCTAGCAAGCTCTGTATGCATTGCTTAACATTAAAAGGCTAAGGTAAATTATTTTCCCCTGGAAATGCCAGCTGCAATAAATCTTTCCTCCTTGCCACTCCTGTAATGAAGGGCTTGGCATTTTAGAGTCGCTGTTGACTCACCTTGCTTGCAAAAGTTCCCTTACTGTCAACTCAGCTTTCCAGTGACCAGTGCTGCTCGGTGCTATCCATCACTGATTACAGGATGTTAGGGGTTGGAAGGGGCCTCAGGAGGTCTTGGAAACCAATCTTTTCTGCCAGAGCAGGATCATAGAATCCAGTGCAGGTCACACAGGAGCACATCTAGATAGGGCTTGAAAGTCTCCAGAGAAGGAGACTCCACAACCTCTCTGGGCAGCCTGTGTCAGTGCTCTGGGACCCTTACAGTAAAGAAGTTCTCCCTCATGGCGAGGTGGAATTTCCTGTGCTGTAGTTTCCATCCATTGTCCCTTGTTCTTTCACAGGGCACAAGTGAGTAGAGGCTGTCCTTATCCCTTCCTTCTTGACCCATTGACCTCAAATACTTATAGACATTGATTAGGTCCCCTCTCAGTCTCCTCTCCAGACTCTCAGCTCCAGGTCTCTCAGCCTTTCCTCATCAGACAGTGCTTTGGTCCCTTCATCACCTTCACAGCCATTGGACTCTCTCAAGTAGATTGCCAGGAGGATGAATCCAGCCTCTTCTCAGCGATGCTCAGTGACAGGACAAGGGGCAATGGGTGAAAGTTGAGGCACAGGAGGTTCTTGTGGAAGAATTTTTTTCCCTGTGAAGGTGACAGAGCACTGGAACAGGCTGCCCAGGGGGGCTGTGGAGTCTCCCTCTCTGGAGATATTCAAGAACCATCTGGGTGCATTCCAGTGTGATCTGCTCTGGGTGATCCTACTCTGGCAGGGGGGCTGGACCAGATGATCTGTGGAGGTCCCTTCCAGCCCCTGACATTCTATGATTCCTGCCCCTCTTGAACCGGGGAGCCAGGGACCCTTCCCGAGCCTTCACACAAGGCCATGCTTCCACTAGCATCCCAGTGAGGTACCTTGACACTTGGAGCTATTCAGGGACCCAAACTGTCATCTGCCACGTTAAACTCCTCTCTCATGACCTGGATCTCCTCGAAGCCCTCCTTTCAGCTGAATGGCTCACATTGGAGGTGCAAGCCGTGCTGTACCCTGTGCGTGCACAGCGTGTATATGTACTTTGTGGTATGTGCTGCCTGGGCTCAGCACGGCTGCTCTCTGATGCTGCTTTATGACATTAGGAATGTTTGCTTGTGTAACGTCAAGTCCCAGTTGTCATGTTTATTCTGTGGCCACCGCTGCTGTTGGGATCCAGGCTGTACCTACAGGAGTGCTTTTGTGCATTTCCACAGTTGAAAAACCCAATGCACCCCCCACTGTGTGTCCCCATCTCTAAGTCTCTGCCCAGGGCTCTGATGCCAGTACTTCCCTTCATCCAGCTCATATTCTTCTTCCAGCCTGGGGATGAAATGCCCAGTTCCTTCTTGTGAGCTGCTCACCTGGCTGGCCTTGCTGCACTGGGTGAGCAAGTCCTGCATGGGCCAGCAATGTGCCCTTGTGGCCAAGAGAGCCAATGGCATCCTGAGGGCATCAAGAAAAGTGTGGCCAGCAGGGCTAGGGAGGTTCTTCTCCCCTTCTACCCTGCCCTAGTTAGACTACATCTTGGAATACTGTGTCAAGTTTTGGGCTCTGCAGTTCAAGAGAGACAGGGACCTGCTGGAGAAAGTCCTACAGAGAGCCATGAGGATGGCTGGGGGAGTCGAGCATCTCAACTATGGAGAAAGACTGAGAGCCCTGGGGCTGTTTAGTCTGGAGAAGAGAAGGCTGAGAGGAGATCTGATCAATGTGCAAATATCTGAGGGATGGGTGTCAAGTGGAGGGGGCCAAGCTCTTTTCAGTGGTGATACAAGGAGCAATGGATACAAACTGGAATGGAGGTTTCACAGAATGTCAGAGGCTGGAAGGGACCTCAAAAAGTCATCTAGTCCAACCCCCACTCAACATGAGGAGAAACATCTTTACAGTGAGGGTGACAGAGCCCTGGAGCAGGCTGCCCAGAGAGGTTGTGGAGTCTCCTTCTCTGGAGACTTTCCAAACCCACCTGGATGCATTCCTGTGAGAACTACCCTAGGGGATCCTACCTTGGCAGAAGAGTTGGACTCAATGTCTGGAGGTCCTTTCCAACCTCTACTGTTCTGTGAGCACTCCATGAACTCCTCCTTTCCACCTCTGGTCGGTAGGGACATTTAGTAGTGTTTTAAAAAGAAATGAGAAGGATGGAGGGATGAAGCTCAAGTTCTGCAAAGTGAGGCTGACCTGACAGCACTAAACACTAATTTGTGCTTTCCTCTGGGTCTGCCACTAGAATATGAGAACAGGAGGGTGGAGGAAGCAAGGGCTGTAAAGTAGCAGTGCCTTTGTGCCAGCACATAGCAAGCCTTGAGGCGAGGCAGCAGACGCAGCATCATGCTGCCTGTGGCTGAGCTGCTAGGTGCGAGTGGCTTGGCCACCACCAGCCCCACATGATGTAAAAGGTCTTCTGGCCCAGGCTTAAATCTGCTGCCACCAGACTTCAACCAAAGTAAATCCACAAAGCGTTACATAACCCCAGGGGGAAGGAGGAGAACCAACATTATGGTGCCCCACAAATGGAGTGGGGAGGAGTTTGTGTGTGGGTAATGAGTCATTTAGAACAGCTGCAGACTTTTTATTGTTTTCTTTTTTTCCCTTCCTTTTTAGTGTTTTCCATTCCCCAGCTTTGTGGTAGAGCCTTGTTTAAAAGGCCTGGAGGCAGTGTTATATCCAGCAAGAGATTTAAGTTAAAGGCCTGGATGCTTTTTGTTTAGGTCTGTGCTGAGATGCAGCATTCAAATTCAGAATCCAAATTATTGCTTGAACAATCAGGATTTTTCAAGTGTGTGTATATGTATTTTTATATACACATGCATACACACAAGTATGGGAGGTTGTAGCCAGGTGGGGTTGGTCTCTTCTCCCAGGCACCCAGCAACAGAACAATACAGTCTCAAGTTGTGCTAGGGGAGCAGTAGGCTGGATGTTAGGAGGAAGATAGGGTTTGGACTAGGGTTTGAACTCTTCTAAGGGTAGCAATGTGTATTGTAGGCTGTGTTAATGAATAACTCTGGTGTAAAATGGAACACATGGAAACGATATAGGGACACAGTCTCATGTTGTGCCAGAAGGAGGTATAGGCTGGATGCTGGATGTTAGGAGGAAGTTCTTCACAGAGAGAGTGATTGGCATTGGAATGGGCTGCCCAGGGAGGTGAAGTTGCCATCCTTGGAGGTGTTCAAGCAGAGCCTGTATGAGGCACTTAGTGCCATGGTCTGGTTGATTGGCTACAGCTGGGTGCTAGGTTGGAGTGGATGATCTTGGAGGTCTCTTCCAACCTGGTTGATTCTATACAAGGAAACTCATTCTGCTGCCTTCCAGCACCTTTCTTCCCACCCACCCCAAAACCACAGTGTATGTATAGGGTCAGACCTGCCACTTGCTGTGCCACCCTTGACCAGATGATGTGGTGTTGCTGGTGCTCTACAGAGGAGCCACGGTGCCATCAACCAGGGGTGACTGCACTGACAACACCACCTGCAGGCTGGTGCATCACCTTTGCCTTTGGTCATGCAGAGAACCCCATCACTCTCTGCTGATGCTTCCCCACTCCATCCCCACAGCCACATCAGCAGCATTTGCAGTGTTGTTTTCATCCAGAAGGGCTTTAGGAAATCTGTATTGAAAATAATCCTCTGCTAGCAGAAGTAGATCTTTAGGCTATTCTGGAGCATGCAGCAGGTCCCCACTGCTGGGAACAGGGCCAGCTGGACCTATCTAATATTCAGCTTTCAAACTTATTTTTGGAAGTATCAGTATATTTGAGCATTTCATTCCTTTGTTGTTGGCTTTCAAGAGGGGAGACATTTCTTCCTCTACATCCTCATTTTAATCAGAAGGCTGAAAATAGGTATTTGGGGATCCCAGTGTTGCTTAATTTTTCCTGTTAGGCTATGAGTCACAAGTAAGTGACAAGACTGTCTCCAATCAGAGGGAGTCAGAGCTGGTGGATGCCAGGGACTCCTCTGCTAATTATGACTTTAAACTCTGCAGCCTTACAGCCATTCCCTGCACCTTGCTCTGTTTCATGGATTGCTTTTGCTTTTTTTTTGTTATTTTGTTCTTCTCAGCAAGCTGAAAAGGGCATTTTACTCTACATCCTGTGTTAGATGAGTGCTTTCTCATCCCAGTAAATTGGGGGGGATGTTACAGACAGTCAGCGTTGCTCAGCGCTCCATCCATCAAATATATGGGAGCAGCATCTATTAGCAGAAGCACTCATAAAATTACCCATCAATATCTCTGCATTTCAGCTGCCACAGGCTCATTGCACTGCTTGAAAGTCACGTGTGTGGTCCAGGCTGGGGTGGCTTTACTGGAAAGACAGATGAGAAGTCATTTCTCTTCCCTGAGAGACAGGGAGTGCTCAAGGTACTCTGCTTTGAACCAGTGCTGCTTGCAGCCAGATCTTTAAGTCTTGTGAAGTTTAGCTTAACCTCTCAAGAGGTTTACAACTACCTGAAGGGATGTTGTGGTGAGACTGCTGCTGGGCTCTTCTCACAGGTAGTTGGAAACAGAACAAGAGGGAATGGCCTCAACCTGAGGCTTGGAAGGTTTAGATTGGAGATTAGGAAGAAGTTTTTCCTGGAGAGAGTGTTCAGGGACTGGAATGAGCTGCCTAGGGAGGTGGTGGAGTCACCCACCCTGGATGTGTTTAAGGGTGGTTTGGATGTGTTGTGTAGGGCTATGGTTTAAGGTGAATCTTGTAAAATAGGATTTCAGGTTGGACTTGGGGATGCTGAGGGGCTTTGCCAACCTGCATGTTTCTGTGATGTCTACTGAAGGCTGCCACAAGATGCTAAATATTGCAATTAAAAAACCCAAATCCCTGTTTATTTGTTGCTCAGGACCTTTGTGTCAGTACTGTAGTCCTTTTTATTTTGTTAGGTTATTGCTCTGATAAGAAGTAATCTGTTCTTCCTCCAGTGCTGAAAATGAATTATTTTTCAGAGCAGAACAAAGTTTTCATTAGAAAACATTTTCTTTCTGCACTGAGAAGTATAGCTGACTCTGATCACAGAAACATGCAGGTTGGCAAAACCCCTCAGGATCACAGAATCACATAGAATCACAGAATCAGCCAGGCTGCAAGAGACCTCCAAGATCATCCAGTCCAACCTAGCACCCAGCCCTATTTAAATCTGTACATTTAAATTGATTGCATTTAAGCAAACTCATTAAATATTACACAGAATCACTGAGTCACAGAATCAGCCAGGCTGGAAGAGACCTCCAAGATGATCCAGTCCAATCTGGCACCCAGCCTTACTTAAATCTGTACATTTAAATCTATTATATTTAAACAAATTAAACTCATTAAGTGTTACATAGAATCACTTAATCACAGAATCAGTCAGGCTGGAAGAGACCTCCAAGATCATTCAGTCCAACCTAGCACCCAACCCTAGCCAATCAACCAGACCATGGCACTAAGTGCCTCATCCAGGCTTTTCTTCAACACCTCCAGGGATGGCAACTCCACCACCTCCCTGGGCAGCTCATTCCAATGCCAATCACTCTCTCTGCCAACAACTTCCTTCTAATATCAAGCCTATACCTCCCCTGGCACAACTTGGGATTAATCAGGATTGCTCTCTTCAAGCTAAAATACTCATACAGCAGTGATAAAAGATGTAATTTCACCAAGTCCAACTTATAACCTTACTCCACAAGGTTCACCTTAAACCATATGCCTTGTAGGGGACAGTTAGTTTGGCTTTCAGAGAAAAGGAAAGTGATTACAAGTAACTGTGAGTGAAGCCAGATGAGGTTGCCTGGATCCTGAGGAAAATCTCTCTCAGTCCCTTGGCTTGACAGTCGCCTGGCAATCAGAACAGGAAAAGAAAGTCACTGGGTTGGTTGTTATGTTGGTGTTTTTTTCCCCCCCTCTCTGTGAGGTGGGAAATGCATATCCTGCTTCAGAGATGGAAAATGAACAAATAAAATCTAGTGGGCAGCATGACAATTGCACAGACATTCTTCTCTTGAGAGGCTGCACATAGCCAGGATGTTCTTGATTTCCGGAGATAGGAGTATCCCTGGCTGTGCCTGAGTCTCCTCTGCAGCTCCCATGTGTGTTTACATAAGTGCTGTGTTGCTAAACTGCAGTGGGGTTTAGCTAGTGCAGGGCGTTCATCATAGCTGTCACTGCAAGACCTAAACAAGACTGGAGCCCTGCTGTCCTGCTGCTGGGGAGGGTGGGGGAAGGAATAAACTGTTCAGGACCAAACAGTTTGCAGTCTGAAGCAATGAAAAGACATACCAGGTAGAGGAGGCCAGGATCTGTTCAAGCATCTATATGTCATGGGAATCAGTCAGGGTTGGAAGGGACCACAAAAATCACCTAGCTCCAATCCCCCTGCCATGGGTGGGGGCACCTCACACTAGATCAGGCTGTCTAGAGCTTCCTCCAGCCTGTGTTTTAAATGACTAACCTTGTTCTGGTTTCCCTGACCTGGCCTCATCAATGCACATCCTCTGCACTGAGTTTGCAAGGGCTCAGGGTAGGGGCACATCAGGCTTGCTTTGGCTGAATTCTTCTTGACGTGCCCACAGCTTTCTTCTGCTCGCTTGAGTTGTAGCAGTGATTTTTCTGGTGGGCCACATGCCTGTGGCTAATTTGTTTTACTTTTGTTTGTTTTTGTGTGATACCACCACAGGTTTATGAACAAGGGGACACAGTCTCAAGTTGTGCCAGGGTAGGTCTAGGCTGGATATTAGGAAGAAGTTCTTCACAGAGAGAGTGATTTCCCATTGGAATGGGCTGCCCAGGGAGGTGGTGGAGGCACCGTCCCTGGGGGTCCTCAAGAAAAGACTGGATGAGGCACTTAGTGCCATGGTCTGGTTGATTGGTTAGGTCTGGGTGCTAGGTTGGACTGGATGATCTTGGAGGTCTCTTCCAACCTGGTTGATTCTATGATAGTGTAGAGAACTACAGGCCTGGGATGATAAGAAGAGCCTTGGGAAGTGGGGACACAGGATGTGGTGGGAGAGGAGTTCAAGCAGGGGATGATAAGTGGCAAGGCACAGAGGTGGCACTGGAGACCTCTCAGCCATTGAACACTCACCTGTGGTCAGTTGAAGAAAGGCAGACCTGGAGCTGGACAAAACTGAGTGTGAAGGTAGCAAAGAAGTGGCCTGGGATGGTAACAGGAGCCTTTGGAAGTGGGGACACAGGATGTGGTGGGAGAGGAGTTCAAGCTGGGGATGCTAAGTGAAAAAGAAATGAAAAAGAGGACAAAGTCTCAAGTTGTGCCAGGAGAGGTTTAGGCTGGGTGTTAGGAGGAAGATCTTCACAGAGAGAGTGATTGGCATTGGAATGGGCTGCCCAGGGAGGTGGTGGAGTCACCATCCCTGGAGGTGGTCAAGAAAAGCCTGGATGAGGCACTTAGTGCCATGGTCTGGATGACTGGCTAGGGCTGGGTGCTAGGTTGGCCTGGATGATCTGAGAGGTCTCTTCCAACCTGATTGCTTCTGTAATGCTGTGATAAGTCAGTCTCTGCCTGGCTGTCACCATATTAACTCTTCTGCCTGAACCTGCACATCCTCAACTAATCATTCTGTTCTAACCCCTCTTGCTGACCTTTTCCAGCTCACCCTGCGTGCAAAGGGAGATCCTGAGATAAGGGAGTGGGTGGAAATGTTAGAAGGAAGGAGGGGGGTTGGTTGGTAGCCCCTCCTGGGCAGTTTGCTGCTGGGAGGGGGTTTGTATCTCTATAATTTTTCAACTTGCCTATTACTGCATATAGTTGTAAATACATCTGTCTATGTCATGCATGTTTCACTTGTGAATTGTGCAAAGCTGTAAATCCAGCTTCATTCCTTAACTTCCAGCTGGCTGAGGTTAGTCTGGGTGAACTCCTGACCTTGAGGGAGGGGAGCAGGTTACATCCAAACACTACTCTTGTCTATGGAATCTTCTATCAGTAGCCAGAGTGACTATGATCATGGGTGAGAGAGGGACGATGCCATCTCATACATTTGATATTGGGGAGACACCTGCATCATTAGGTAGCCAAGGAGGACGTGGAGCACTTGATCACAGTGCTGGAGCTCTCTAAGTGAGCAGGTCAGATAGAAGCCAGTCTCCATTCAGGGCATTTGAAGGGTTCACACTGACTTCAATTCACAGTGATCTCACATCTTCAGAGCACAGCTTGCTGAGAGCATCTGAAGAGCCTTAGCAAAGCCTTGTAGCAGCCCTGTACCATTGGCTATTCCTCATCTTCACTCTCTCCCACTTCTTCAGTTGAGCAGAAGGGTGAAGCTGCAGCTGTGTTCTGCAGGGCAGCATCAGTTAGCACAGCTTCTTTCAAACTCCCTGAGGTCTGGTTGCTTGCCCAAGTTTTGTGCTAGACGGCCGTAAAATGTCAATGTTTGGTCTTGTGCTTGGTTTTATGGCTTCTGCTGCATCATGGATTGCCAGATGTTGAGGCCTGAGGTGCCTTGTCTTTGCTTGCCATCGTGCACTTCAAAAGGCAATAAAAATTCCTGTGCTTTCAGGCTTCACAATGCCCTTTCATGCAGGAAGGAGAACCTCGAGGATGTTTAATGCATTTTATCTACCAGAAGTGCTTGTAACTGAGGTTATTCTGCCCCTGTACTCAGCACTGCTCAGGCCACACCTTGAGTGCTGTGTCCAGTTCTAGGCCACTCAATTCAAGAGACATGTTGAGGTGCTGGAACATGTCCACAGAAGGGCAACAAAGCTGGTGAGGGGCCTGGAACACAAACCCTATGAGGAGAGGCTGAGGGAGCTGGGGGTGTGCAGCCTGGAGAAGAGGCTCAGGGCAGAGCTCATTGCTGTCTACAACTACCTGAAGGGAGGCTGTAGCCAGGTGGGGTTGGTCTCTTCTTCCAGGCAACCAGCGACAGAACAAGGGGACAAAGCCTCAAGTTGTGCCGGGGGAGGTCTAGGCTGGATGTTAGGAGGAAGTTCTTCCCAGAGAGAGTGATTGGCATTGGAATGGGCTGCCCAGGGAGGTGGTGGAGTCACCATCCCTGGAGGTGTTGAAGCAAAGCCTGGCTGAGGCACTTAGTGCCATGGTCTAGATGACTGGCTAGGGCTGGGTGCTAGGTTGGACTGAATGATCTTGGAGGTCTCTTCCAACCTGGTTGATTCTATGATGGCTGTGTGAAAAGTGTTTCTTGCAAACAAAATAGAGAGCACTGGATATCTATTTGCTAATAGGACCTGCAGATGAAGGAGGCAGCCTGTTTGAGGTTTGTCTCTGAAAAATCACTGAAGAGTTTACAGAAGGGGTTTGTAAGGCAATTTGCATATTCATGAGCTGTCATTCCTGCTGTATTTAGTTTGATAATGCCGTTTGTAACGCTGTAATGAAATGTTTTCCATCTAGGTTATACTTCAGTTGTGTGCTGGTGGGTGCCAAAACACTTGGAGCTGTTTCAAATACAACTGTCACACATTAAAACAGCAGTTGGAAGAGAAACATTTAGGTACCTGACAAATTTCTTCAAGGATCCCCCCCCCAGGGCAGTTACACTCTTGATACTAACCAGATCAGCCCACATATATATGATTCTAAGCCTACAGCTATGGAGATGCTTAGCTTGCATTTGCCCATGCACGGTGAAGAAAATGGAACAGGGAAAGGTTAATAGAGCAGGAGGTAGGTGCTTATAAATCTATTTTCCATCAAAAGTCCTTCATGTTTTTGCAGGTGCTTTCTGGAAGGTCAGAGAGTTGCCTTGAGAATCATAGAATGGTTTAGGTCGGAAAGGACCTCAAAGCTCATCCAGTTCCAACCTCCTGCCATAGGCAGGGACACCTCCCATTAGAACAGGTTGCTTGAAGCCTCATGCAACTTGGTCTTGAACATCTCCAGGGAGGATGTGGATCACAGAATGTGATCTTTGATCACATTCTGTGATTCTGTGATCCACATCCTCCCTGGGCAACCTGTGCCAGTGTCTCACCACCCTCACTGCAAAGAACTTCTTCTTAACATCCAGTTTCAATCTTCCCTCTGCCAGTTTAAACCCATTCCTTCTTGTCCTGTCATTACAAGACCTTGTCAATTGTCCCTGCTCAGCCCTTCTATAGCCTCCTTCAGATACTGGAAGGCCACTCCAAGGTCTTCTCCAGGCTGCAGAACCCCAACTCAGCCTGCCCTCATAACAGAGCTGCTTCAGCCCTCTCAGCATCTTCATGGCCTCCTCTGGACTCACTCCAACAGTTTGATGGAGAGAATTTGCCAAAAGGATGTAGAGAGGTGAAGTGAGAACTAAAAGATAATGCAAAAAGAGTGCAGTTAGCACATGCACTTGCTGAGTGTGAGCTGTGGCTAGCCAAGCACTGTGGCTGGGCATCAGTGCCAGCTGGAGCAGGGAGGTGATTGTCCTCTTAGACTCAGCTTTGGCAAGGCCACACCTCGAGTTCTGTGTTCAGTTTTGAGCACCACAATACAAGAGAGGTGTGGAGGTGCTGAAGAGTGTCCAGAGGAGGGCAACAAAGCTGGGGTAGGGCCTGGAGAATTAATCTTATGAGTGACTGCTGGGCATGGTTAGTTTGAAGAAGAGGGGAAGGGAAGCCTCATTGCTTCCTACAGCTACCTGAAGGGACATTGTGGAGAGGCTGCTGCTGGGCTCTGCTCACAGGTAATTGGAGACAGAACAAGGGGGAATGGCCTCAAGATGAGGCTGGGGAGGTTTAGATTGGACATTAGGGAAAAGTTTTTTTCTGGAGAGAGTGTTCAGGGCCTGGAATGAGCTGCCCAGGGAGGTGGTTGAGGCACCCACCCTGGATGTGTTTAAGGGTGGTTTGGATGTGGTGCTTAGGGCTATGGTTTAAGGTGAATGTTGTAGAGTAGAGTTCTAGGTTGGACTTGGTGATGCTGAGGGGCTTTGCCCACCTGGATCTTTCTGTGACTCTGTGATCTTTCACCTTGCTTGGGTTAAGACCAACACAGAAACACCACAGACCCTCTGGCAATACCCCAGCATGTTTGTGAGCTAGGAAAGAGCAAAGCAATTGAGTACAGACTGTGACTTCCAGCAGAGGGAAGGGAAAGATGGAGGAGATGGATGAGCAGGCAAAAGAAGGATGAGATCAGTGTGGCATCAGGCAACTTGGTTGCAGCAAAGCTCAGAGCCACCAATAGAGTCCATCCATTCTTCTTTTGCCTTGAAGCAGCAAAGATTTGTGTCTGTGTGTGAGGTCAGCAAGAGGGAATTTTCTTCAGCAGTCTGTTCTGCAAATGTCCCTGTTTACTAATCCCAGACTGGGGACAGCAGGCTGCTGTGATCCAGCTGGGACGTGGAAATCCTCTTCTCTGGGCAGTCTTGAGGCAGGCAGGGTTCCAGTTAGAACAAATACTGAAAGCTGTGAAGTCCCCCATGGACACAAACTTTGTAGTTGCTTTTCAGAAAAGACTTCTTCTCTCTTTTCTTTTTTAATTGCTTAGCATTTCAGCAAAATATTTTGCTGAGATATTTAACTTCCTCCTACCTGTCTCAGCTGCTGCTCTGTCGTGTGGCTTTGTAGTAGCATAAAAATGTGAATGGTGAAACTGGGATGATAACTGTGTGCAGCTCTGGGCCCCTCACTGCAAGAAGAATATTGAAGTGCTGGAGCAGATCCAGAGGATAGCAGTGAGACTGGGGAGAGGACTGCAGAGCAAGTCTGATGAGGAGAGGCTGAGGGAGCTGGGGGTGTTCAGCCTGGAGAAGAGGAGACTTAGAGGGGACCTTATCACTCTCTACAGCTACATGAATGGAAGTGGTAGTCAGGTGGGGGTCAGCTCTTTTCCCAGGCAGCTTGTGACAGGACAAGAGGACATGGTCTGAGGCTGCACCAGGGGAGGGTTATGTTGGATATTAGAATCACAGAATCAAGCAGGTTGGAAGAGACCTCCAAGATCATCCAGTCCAACCTAGCACCCAAGCCCATGCCAATCAACCAGACCATGGCACTAAGTGCCTCATCCAGGCTTTGCTTGAACACCTCCAGGGATGGTGACTCCACCACCTCCCTGGGCAGCCCATTCCAATGCCAATCACTCTCTCTGTAATGAACTTCCTCCTAACATCCAGCCCTGGCACAACTTGAGACTGTGTCTCCTTGTTCTATTGCCGCTTGCTTGGGAGCAGAGACCAACCCCCAGGTCCTTTCCAGCCTCGCTGATTCTGTAATGCATTCTGACCTTCTCAAACTGCAGTATTCCAGATTAGTCAAGGCTGAATTATTTTAATCATTTTCAGTGAAAATGCTGACAAATTGTGTACCTCCTGATGGAATGCTTGGGTTTAATGAACCTATGAGTTCCCAGCGGGAAAATGTGTCCCCAGACAAAATGTCAAGCAGCTGCAGAACATGCAAGTGGACAATGGGAGGGAAGGAAGAGAAGACACATGTGCCACTGACACACACACATACACAGCTGATGAAATCAATTTCAATTTACTCAAGTTGTTCTAGCATCACTTTCAATTGCATATGCCAAGGAGAAAGCTACAGCATCCAGCTGTGGGAATCAACAAGACAATTGCACAGCGGTCGTGAAAAGAGCAGTCAGCAGAGAAATGGTTTGCATTTGCTGTTCTTGACAGCTGATATTTCCCTGATAAATTGCTGCCCTTTGTTGTTCAA
Source organism: Pogoniulus pusillus (assembly GCF_015220805.1). NCBI lineage: Eukaryota > Metazoa > Chordata > Aves > Piciformes > Lybiidae > Pogoniulus > Pogoniulus pusillus. The sequence continues at coordinate 4,477,374 of NC_087269.1, read as the reverse complement.
GTTGCTTTCAAGAAGCAGCCCACTGAAGGGGGTGGTAGCTTTGCCTGCATGCCTGTCTTTCCATCCGCTGGCACAGGTTGGGGATGAAAACAGGAGGCTGAGATGGGAGGAGCAGGAGGTAGAAGACCATGTAGTAGAGAGAAAGTTGGCATGGTGATCAGAGGTGTGTGGTAGAGAGGGTGCTGCTTCCAATGGTGGTGTCATCCTGAGTGGGGAGTGCTTAGGGCGGCAGTTTGCAGTCACAAATGGCAGATTCCCTCTGCTCTGCCTTGGTGAGACCACATCTGGAGTACTGTGTCTGGTTATGGGCCCCCCAGTTCAAGAGAGACTTAGAGAGAGTCCAGCACAGAGCCACAAAGGGAATAGATGAAGGGAATGGAACATCTCTCTTAGGAGGAGAGCCTGAGGCAGCTGGGGCTGTACTGCTTGGAGAAGAGGAGACTGAGAAGTGACCTCATGCATGTTTATAAAGATATGCAGGGTGAGTGCCAGGAGGCTGGAGCCAGGCTCTGCTCAGTGATGCCCTATGCCAGGACAAAGGGCAGTGGATGGAAGCTGAGGCATAGGAAGTTTCATGGAAACATGAGGAGGAATTTTTTCCCTGTGCAGGTGACAAAACCCTGGAGCAGGCTGCCCAGGGGCATTGTGGAGTCTCCCTCTCTGGAGATATTCAAAACCTGCCTGGATGTATTCCTGTGCCATTGGGTCTAGGTGATCCTGTTGTGGCAGGGGAGTTGGACTGGATGATCCTTGGAGGTCCCTTTCAGCTCCTGACATTCTGTGGTTCTGTGATTCCAGGGAAGTGGTGGAGTCACCATCCCTGGAGGTGAAGACCTGTAGATGTGTGACCTAGGGACATGGTTTAGTGTGGACTTGGTAGTCCTGAGTTAGTGGTTGGACTCTATGATGTTAAAGTGTTTTCTAACCTAAACAATTGTATGTTTTGGGGGCAGATTGATGGTAAGAAGCTGTCATGGCTTGACAAAGTCTAATGACCATCAAAGCACATAGACCTGTGAGGCTGCAGGCTGCTGAATCATAGAATCAGTCAGGGTTGGAAGAGACCACAAGGATCATCCAGTTCCAAGCCCCCTGCTATGGGCAGGGACACCCTACCCTAGAGCAGGCTGGCCAGAGCCCCATCCAGCCTGGCCTTAAACACCTCCAGGGAAGGGGCCCCAACCACCTCCCTGGGCAACCCATTCCAGGCTCTCACCACCCTCATGCTCAACAACTTCCTTCTCCTGCCCAGCCTGAACCTACCTGTCTGCAGCTTTGCTCCATTCCCCCTAGTCCTGTCACTCCCTGATATCCTGAAGAGTTCTTCTTCAGCTTTTTTGTAGTCTCCTTCAGACACTGAATGAGGCAGAGGAACTGTAAAGTTGGAGATCTTCCTATGGAGTTCCTGCCAGTGAGAGAGGAGGGCAAGAGAAATTGTCAAGGGAACTGTCAAGGCAATTCCCTTTTAATCTCTGACCTACCTCTGTGGCTATGCTATGGGATCTCTCTCCTTGGGGAGCCCCAGGAAGAAGGGCAGAGAGGGAAACACTGGCAGCAGGCTATGTAAAAGGTGCCCCTATCAAGCGTGCAGAATTGTTCCTCCAGGATTTCCCTTCAGTGGGGTCACATAGTTGTTAAATGGCTTGTTAAATAGGATTTAAATGGCTTATGCAACAGGCTCCCCAGCTGGGTGGCTCTTAGTGGGCAGGCTGGTCTGGTTATTCTGGACTTGCCTTCCTCCTGCAGCAGCCCTGCCTTGTCTAACACCAATATTTCACCAAACTTCACCTTTTTTTTTTTGGTTGTTGTTACAAGTGTGTTATTCTAGCCTTGGCTGTGGGCCAGGCCTTTATTTCTGTTAATTACAGATCAGTCACTCTTTTTTTCTTCTCTAAATGTTAAAAGAGAGATGTGTTTTGTGTGCAGGAATGGCTGAGAAGTGATACACCCACCCCCAGGAACATTGTATTTCTCTAACATCCGCCTCTCTGTTCTTTCTGTAATTTGCCTGCCACTGTAGAGGATCTGTCTCCTTCTTCTGGTGCTGTTCCCTGCCTTTTAAGATGTTTTCTTTCTCCTCAGCCACTCTTCATTCCTACCACTGGCACATCAAGTTGTGCCGGGGAAAGTACAGGCTGGATGTTAGGAGGAAGTTGTTGGCAGAGAGAGTGATTGGCATTGGAATGGGCTGCCCAGGGAGGTGGTGGAGTCCCCATCCCTGGAGGTGTTCAAGCAAAGCCTGGATGAGGCACTTAGTGCCATGGTCTAGTTGACTGGCTAGGGCTGGGTGCTCCATGGTCTAGCCTTGAGCTCTGTGGTAAAGGGTTGGACTTGATGATCTGTGAGGTCTCTTCCAACCTTGGTGATACTGTGATATTGTGATCTTGGAGGTCTCTTCCAACCTGGTTGATTCTATGATCATAGCTTATTGCACTTTAGTGCTTTACCAGTCAGTGAGGTATGAATTGTCTCTATTTCAGTTATTCTGTGCCAGTCATCACCAGAGTTTTAGCAGTAAAACCTCCACCCCCCCTCCCTTTCTGCTGCCTGAGTGGGCTCATGTGGCTTGCCCAGGGAGGTGGTGGAGTCCCCATCGCTGGAGCTGTTTGAGTCTTGTAGGCTTTGGGATATGGTTTAGTCAGGACTTGTCAGTGCTGGGCTAATGAGTGGACTTGGTGATCTTAAAAGGTCTTTTCCAATCTAGGCAATACTGTGACTGAGTTGCTGTGAAGGGTAGTGGTGATCTTGGTGAGGCCAAAGCTGGCTCAAGAGTGATATCCCAAAGGCTCATTTCACTGAGTAGTCCATAGAGTCATAGAATGGTCTGGGTTGGAAATGACCTCCAAAGGTCATCCACATTCAGCCTGGACATCCTCCACTGGATCAGGTTGCCCATAGCCCTCTCCAGCCTCACCTTGAATACCTCCAGGGATGGGGCCACAACCACCTTCCTGGGTAACCTGTTACTGCCCTCATGGTGAAGAACTTGTTCCTAACATCCAGTCCAG